>NC_030678.2:118839103-119153853 GCF_000004195.4 Xenopus tropicalis | reverse complement strand
CCTGGAAACAGACCAGCGAACTGTTGACTTAATTATGCCAGACAACAGAGCCAACATTTTAGAGCTGTGAAAAATGACAATTTGCACACTATTTCTTTTTCTTTACACACTGCATAAATCTGCTAATATAAGTTGTTAAGTCCATTAAAATATGTAGTAGCCTTTGCCAGCAAAACAATTCTGTTCTGCTTCTGTTAAACTAAGGATTTTTATTTTGTTAAAGAGCAATTCCACTAATAAAAGCCCAATTAAATTCCAGATGCTAACCAGTTTCCATACAAAGCAAATGATGTTCTAGATAAGCTATTGAGCAAGTTGCTATTGCAGGTTAATAAAGCAGCAAATTTTATACACTGCAACAAAAGACATGCTCCTCCAATAATAAATAGTTCATAGCAATCTTGAATAATAATAAAAACAAAAATTAAGGAGATCAATCCTTTAGCACATTAGCACACCGCAGTATGCAAAACCCTTAATGGAGAAGGAAAGGCTATTAAAGAGTTAATCTCAAGCTGCAGGTATACCTTCAGTTGTTTCAATAGTGCCTTAAAGGAGAATGCAAGTCAAAATTTAAAGGACAATGAAAGGTTAATATAAATTAAAAGTAAGTCTAAAGGCATTCTTTTTAAGTACTTACTGCATATCTAAATTCCCAAATCCCTACTTGCTTCTCTGAGATATGGTGCTGGCAGCCTACAGCAGTGTGAAGACTACAGTGACATCACTGAAATCTCTCTGTCCTTCCTGTAGCTGCCAGTGGCAGCCTTCCTATTCTCTGAGCATGTGTGTAACTTGATCCTGTCTCCTGTTCTGAGCTACACATGCCCACCAGCCAATCAGAAGCGGATCTGGCAGAGGGGAGGGGGGGGGAGGAAATGAAACACATGTGCAGTATGAAGCAAGGAGGGAAAGGAAGGGAGAATACCTTTTTAGAGATGGCTGCCTGTTCTAGAAAATGTAAAGTAAGTGTGACTGAGTAAATATTTGAATAGGTGAGCCCACAGCAACCAATCAGCAAATTGATGTCAACAGAAGACCAAAGCAAAACATCTGATTGGCTGCTATAAGCAACAGCGCTGTTAATGTTTTACTCCACTTTTTACACAGCATGATAAATATACCCCTTAGTCTGGGTGTCTGTGCAGGAGTGAGGCATTATGGGAACTTTCTTTACACAGCTCAGTGTTTTTTATTCCTGTTTGGCTTCTGATCATCTGAACAAGTGAAATATGGGGAGACTTAAAACTCTTGTCAGTTGTGTCTTTCTTCCTCACTTATATTAGCCCTGGATATTTTGTTCCCCAAATAAATTTCTTAAATTTGTGTGTTGCTTAGTTCCTCTCTCCTGGAAGGTGCTGCTGAATCCAGCTTTGCTGTGTTAAAAAAAGTTAATCCACTTGCTCTGTCTTACTTGACTGTCTCTGGTTCTTCGCCAAAGACTGGCTTCCTGACCTTTGCTGTGAACCCTTATTGGTTGATACATCTGATACTGTCCTAACAGCCTTCCAGCTATACACTGTTTTATACCACCTTGCTCTTCCACTCCTCCAAAAACATGCAGGTGTTGATGGTATCCCTAAATGTTGCTGCTAAGGCTGTGGATGCTGTAGGCACATAGGTTTTACTGCTGAGGATTTTGGTCTGATTTTCAAGAATGTGCTTGGTTTGAGCAGTTGGTTTCTCACTGGAAATCCTACGGCTATGGGTAATAGAGATAAAACCCTGAATAAAACCCTGACATTAGGAAGAATATCTGTCTTAGAACAATGTTATAGAGGACAACATTGCATTTTTTCAAAATAAATCCACCAACTTCTAAAAGATCTGGTTTATTTGGGTGTTCAGAGGCCTCACCGATTAAATGTTAAACAATGTGCTGAATTACTTTTCTATCTAACATTCCCTTCATGAATTTAAAAACCTTTATTCCTTTACATATCACTGCTGTTGTTTCCATACATTCCTGACCCCCCCCCCTTTATCCCTTTTATACCACCACATTTTCACACTTGATACTTCCATTATAGCACCCCATCTTAAACCTCTGTATCTTAGTGCTCCTTACCTCTGGTTTTCTTCACTGAATTTCTTCAAATTGATTCTTCCTTAAGCTGTTTTAAAACCCAAACTCAGGTCTTACCTTTTGAAGCATTAATAGGGCATCTAAAGGAAAATGGAATTGATGGTCAAGTTCCCAGACATTGTGAATAGCAGCACTTATTACCTTTCCACTCATTCCTGCATGATACGCACTCCCTAACACTGTAAGCTCTATAAGCAGGCCACTTCTGCTATGACGCACTGTAAGAACCTTGCGAGAGCCTCGCCACTGAGTGGCCTGTTACTATGGGCGGAAAAATGGAAATTCAGCTCTTCTAGTGCAGTGATGTGCCCTCCCCTTGACCGCAAGGGGGCCTGCTTGCACTGCCCCAAATGAACTGACTGACGTTATTTGTTTTATTTATTTAAATGAACTGCTTTTTATAGAGTAACATCAGCTGTTTATATTGGGATATATCTATTTACTATTCTACGTGAACTTTGCAACAGGGGAATGACTGGTCATTGGGCCCCACAACAACATCATTGGGCTCCTATGCTTACGCAATGTATGTAACTTATGCAAAAACGTAAGTTTTTTTTTAAAGAAACTTAAGTAACTTACATATAAACTCCACTAACCCAAATTAAAATACTGACTTATTAGCACATTATTATATTTACTATTTTTATGAACTACTACTGACTAGTTATTGGGCCCCACAGCAAGATCATTGGGCCTCTAAACTTACGCAGCTTATGTAACCTATGCGAATACATACGTAACTTCCATATCAAGCAATTACAACATAGAGCAGGGGCAGGTAGGTGGGAAGGGGGTAAATCTTAGGGCAAACTCCACTGACCCCCTATAAACTGCCTATTGGGGCTGCAGCCCAAGGAACAACTCTGTGGGTTGTGGAAATCCTCTCTCCTCTGTCTCTCAACATGGGCCACTTAATCTTTGGTACTGTGTATTTGTTTTTTATTCATTGTACTGCTTACACCATTATTGTATAATGTACAGAGCTGCATATACACTGCATATACTGCTGAATTATTATTATTGGTATAATGAGATATTATGCTTGGAGCAGGTACATGCAATTTGTTCAATACCTAAAGATAAGACATTTCATTTCAAAACAATTTCAGGGTTTAAGGATAGATTAAAAAACCTAATATTATTAAGGAAGAAGTTAATAACACCATTCTACCTAAGCCAATGTCAAATATATATTTTTTTTTTATAACTTCTTTTTATTAAACATAATCAGTATTTGTGTTTCCATAGTTTCAGTCATAAAGGAAATGATATACAGTGGAGGAAATAATTATTTGACCCCTCACTGATTTTGTAAGTTTGTCCAATGACAAAGAAATGAAAAGTCTCAGAACAGTATCATTTCAATGGTAGGTTTATTTTAACAGTGGCAGATAGCACATCAAAAGGAAAATCGAAAAAATAACTTTAAATAAAAGATAGCAACTGATTTGCATTTCATTGAGTGAAATAAGTTTTTGAACCCCTACCAACCATTAAGAGTTCTGGCTCCCACAGAGTGGTTAGACACTTCTACTCAATTAGTCAACCTCATTAAGGACACCTGTCTTAACTAGTCACCTGTATAAAAGACACCTGTCCACAGAATCAATCAATCAAGCAGACTCCAAACTCTCCAACATGGGAAAGACCAAAGAGCTGTCCAAGGATGTCAGAGACAAAATTGTAGACCTGCACAAGGCTGGAATGGGCTACAAAACCATTAGCAAGAAGCTGGGAGAGAAGGTGACAACTGTTGGTGCGATTGTTCGAAAATGGAAGGAGCACAAAATGACCATCAATCGACCTCGCTCTGGGGCTCCACGCAAGATCTCACCTCGTGGGGTGTCAATGATTCTGAGAAAGGTGAAAAAGCATTTGACCTCAAATTAGCAGGGACCACAGTCACCAAGAAAACCATTGGAAACACATTACACCGCAATGGATTAAAATCCTGCAGGGCTCGCAAGGTCCCCCTGCTCAAGAAGGCACATGTGCAGGCCCGTCTGAAGTTTGCCAATGAACACCTGAATGATTCTGTGAGTGACTGGGAGAAGGTGCTGTGGTCTGATGAGACCAAAATAGAGCTCTTTGGCATTAACTCAACTCGCTGTGTTTGGAGGAAGAAAAATGCTGCCTATGACCCCCAAAACACCGTCCCCACCGTCAAGCATGGGGGTGGAAACATTTTGCTTTGGGGGTGTTTTTCTGCTAAGGGCACAGGACAACGTATTCGCATTAACGGGAAAATGGACGGAGCCATGTATCGTGAAATCCTGAATGACAACCTCCTTCCCTCTGCCAGGAAACTGAAAATGGGTCGTGGATGGGTGTTCCAGCACGACAATGACCCAAAACATACAGCAAAGGCAACAAAGGAGTGGCTCAAGAAGAAGCACATTAAGGTCATGGAGTGGCCTAGTCAGTCTCCAGACCTTAATCCAATAGAAAACCTATGGAGGGAGCTCAAAATGTGCGCAAACTTGGTCATCAATTACAAGAAACGTTTGACCTCTGTGCTTGCAAACAAGGGTTTTTCCACTAAGTATTAAGTCTTTTTTTGTTAGAGGGTTCAAAAACTTATTTCACTCAATGAAATGCAAATCAGTTGCTATCTTTTATTTAAAGTTATTTTTCGATTTTCCTTTTGATGTGCTATCTGCCACTGTTAAAATAAACCTACCATTGAAATGATACTGTTCTGAGACTTTTCATTTCTTTGTCATTGGACAAACTTACAAAATCAGTGAGGGGTCAAATAATTATTTCCTCCACTGTAACTGTTTTGGATTTATACAATATTGATAAGGAAGGAAAAACAGGGATAGATTAAGGGTATGGATATGAATTACCTTTATTGATAGGTAGATTTTAGTTTGGTTGGGAAGATAGGAAGGAGTTAGTAACTGAAAGAATAAATTGGAGTAGAAAGAAAACACCAGGTAAGTCCATTGTCTATAGGTCGTACACTTAATGAGTTGCATTATAAATGTTTAAGATTTTTTGGGAAACTCTAGCCCTAAACATCGCAGGATTGCAGGTCTCTAAAACCGATTAATATGTCACAAAAAGCCCAGATTTAAAACACTGTTTCAGATATAAAAATCTTTTTATAAAATATAATTTGTGCATCCCATATAAATCCCATATAAAAAAACTGTCCAATTGAGTATTTCAGTGTGACTGAAGGTATAGTTTAAAAGCTGTAATAGTCGCTGCAGTTGAAAATACTTATCTTAACAATCCAGTAAGTACAACCAGTTTATACAATAAACATACAGTAAACCTTTTTATATAGATCCTATTTGACCCCCAAAAATATTCGCTCAGATGAAAAAGATCGACAATAATCAGTTCTTTTGGGTCTATAATTTGTTAATTTCTCGAATACATTTTGGTAGTGTGTAAATGTCAAACTTCTTTCCCATAGAGCCAAGTAAAAATAATGTTATATGTTAAAGTTGTTAACTGCAACCTTGTAGGTGAAATTTTATCACATTTCTTAACACTTTCTTGGCTATCAGAAAGTCCAAATGTTATCACATTTCCTGACTGTCAGAAAAGAGTGCAGCTATCAGAGTGTTTACTGCTATGATCAGTGAATAAAATTATTTGAATGTGTTTAACTGCTTTCAGAAATCAAACTCAGTTTTGTACTGTGGGCTGTTAACACTGACACCAAGCATTAACACCCTATCAGATTGTTAACAGGCAGTAAATTCACAGGGATTATGTTAATATTAACACAATGTTACCTAATGCGGGGGAACCCTCATTTCTGTATTTCTTAAGCTCTGTTCCCGCGAAAAAATGCAACCCTCTTGCTCACTCCTCCTCTTCCCGGCAACTTCTGCGCTGCGCTCCCCCTCCTTCTGTCAGTGTGTCCAGAGCCGCATCTCCCTCCCTCCCTGTTTCAGGCACATTTGCCTTGTGACATTTAAGTTCTGTCAGCTACATATATAAATTTCAATAAAGCACTGTTTATTCTTATAAAAAAAAAAGTGTAAATATTTTGTCATTTGGCCATTTCATCTATGGTGTTATTTGATGTCTTCCACATGCCCACTGTGTTCGCAGTGGCTGGCATTTGGTTATAAAAAAGCTATACATTTTTTGATTGATTTATCCTTTTATTAGCTCTGCAGCTTTGATTTTGGTAAATTGTGAAACATCAAGGAGATGACCCCCCCATTTAGCTATTTAAATAAGCTGTAAAGATATTGTGATTTTGAATTAAGTATAGGTATAGGACCCGTTATCCAGAATGCTCGGGACCAAGCCTATTCCGGATAAGGGGTCTTTCCGTAATTTGGATCTCCATACCTTAAGTCTACTAAAAAAATCAATAAAACATTAATTAAACCCAATAGGATTGTTTTGCATCCAATAAGGATATTTATATCTTAGTTGAGATCAATTACAAGGTACTGTTTTATTACTACAGAGAAAAAGGAAACGAAAATTTTTTCGTCTGGTGCTTCATCCGGCTGCTTAGGTTGCGCCCCGTGCGTGCTGACGTGATGCGTATGCACAGGGCGCAACCAATAGAATTAACTGCTGACCACCAATGAGCCTGTAACGCTTTAAAGGGGTCAGCGGTTAATTTTATTGGTTGTGTCCTGTCCATACGCGTCACGTCAGCGCGCACGGGGCGCAACCTAAGCAGCCGGAGGAAGCACCAGACGAGCGTGAGGGGTGGTGGATAAAGCCGTTCCTTCAAAGCCGGATGAAGCAGGGGTGGTGGAGGACACTTGGGGGAACTGAAGTATGTGGGGGAGCTGAAGTATGTGGGGGAGGATGTGGGGGAGTTGAAATATGTGGGGGAGGATGTTGGGGGGAGATGAAGTATGTGGGGGAGGATGTTGGGGGGAGCTGGAGCATGTTGGGGAGGACGCTAGGGGGAGCTGGATGATGTTGGGGAGGACGAGCTTTAGGACGCTGCGGGGGGGGGAGATTGAGGATATTTTAACTGCAAAAGTTGGGGGTCGTCTTATACGCCCAGTCGTCTTGTACGCTGGAAAATACGGAACATCTACTATGATAGCAGTGCATTTCTTACTGGAGATTTAATGTGTATCTTTGTGTTTTCCTGGTGGTACCGCTCCAAACTGGGAGCGAAAATGTGTCCTATTACAAAGATGTTTCCTATTATGAAAATAAAGTTTATTTAATGCATATGCTGTATGTAATTGTATTCTTTCACTAATTGATATACACTTTCTTGGGTTTCATACAGTACATATATTACTTTCACCCTGAATACCATTCTCCATTTCATTCATACATTGTATTTGACTGAATTTTGCTGGAAGGGGGTTTGGTAGCACAAGCCTTGGGACTGATGCCAAGGAGAAGTAGTGTCACATAACAAGGTTATAGGAAAAGTTTTAGTTCAGTTGGATTTTTCTTCTTTATTAGCAGCATTAAAGGGAAACGAAAGGCAAAATCACTTGGGGGTGCCAAAATGTTAGGCACCCCCAAGTGACTTTAACCGCTTACCTCGTACCCCGGGCTGGTGCCCCTGTTAGGAGAAAACAGCACCAGCCCGGGGCACCTGGAGCGGATCGCTTCCTTCTTCCGGCTTCCGTTGCTGGAATGCCAGCGGTGGGCGCATGCGCAGTAGAGTGAAAAGCCGACTTTAATGTTTAAGTTCGGCTTTTCGGCAATTTTCAAAAAGTGAATGCAATGATTTATTAAGTAGTACATATTAATGTTGTGGTTGTAAAAATTGCATCATGCATAAATAGCAATACAAACTATTTACACAATATAAACTATGTCAAATTGCTTGGATGGTTAAAAGAAATTTGGATTAAAGTTTGACTGGATTCAAATGGGAGGAACATGTAAAAATGCTGAATAATATTTGCAAAAAGTATTCAAAAACAATTATACATTTGGCTGGCTTGATAGGCAAGGTGGTGATTAAACGCTGCCAATCATATGGTACATTTATTTCAACATTCAGTGAAACAATACAGACATCCTTTTAGTCTTTGTATGATTTATTGTAATACACAAGCTACCCATATTTGTGGTAAACCATGAAAAGAGCAAGACATATATACATGTCACAGACTAAAACTAATAACTTAAATTTTTAAAGTACATATTCTTTGTATTTTGAAACAATATGATATACATTTATGGGGTTATGTAATAAGACACTAAGGGGCTGATTTATCAAAATGTGATTTTAGAGCATAACACATAAAAGCTCATTCATCCCTAAGAGATTTTAGATGTGTATTTATCAATAGAGTAAACCATTTGATAAATATGCTTTTAAAAATCCCATAGCAATAAACAGAACTTGGGTGAGTTTTTAAGTATTAATTTCTAAAGTCACATTTTGATAAATCTGCCCCTAAATTTACCCAGGTGCAGTAACCCATAGTAACTAATCACCCGAAAGAATTTACGGGTCACCTGTTTAAAAGCAAATTTCTTATTGGTTGCTATAGGTTACTGTTCCTGGGCAAAGTTAGTGAGTATTTGAAGGATTCATTGAGAATGGAATAGTGCAGTTGGAAGGGTTGATGGACTAGAAATCGTATTAAATTAGTCATTGACATTAGAGGGGTTGTCCATAAAAAAGTAGAATAGGAAGGCTAGAGGAATTGCTAAATATTTTGATGACTTATTTCTCTTTTTGAAGATTTAAAGCTTTTAAGACTAATTCATGTAATTGTAAGCACAAGCCCTAATAATGCCTTTCCTTTATAAAGAACTACTTTACCTGTGCCATTATGTTTGCATCTATTGAGTACTAAAATACATACCTTATACCATTGTGTTGAATGTATTTTACAAATAAAATAGACAAGTATATTACAAATAAATAATAGATGTTTGTTTGTTTTACATTGTTATTATATGTGGTTCTTATATTAAATAGGTATGTGATGGTATAATACTGGGCTATATTGATATATTTTTCTTCCTCACGTTTAGCAATAAGAGACCATCATGCCTTTTGTTTGACAGTGACAAAACATGGCTTTCTCAGAAGACACTTGGTAACAGGTGCAGTTTGGACACTTCCTGAAGGCACCCTGAGCCATACCATGGTTTTCTGCTGCAATCTAGGTCCCTCCTGCAGTGCCAGTCTCCATCTTACTGTTTCAGGTAATGTCCTTGTTATTTGAAGATATGTCAAATTTTTTGTAAACTGTCAAGTTAAGCAAAGCTTTACAGTTTAGTTTAGAGCAAAAAGCCAAATTTACCAGTTTTAGATTTGCCAGAATGCGTACATTCCAAAAATGTGTGGTTCTTTGGAATTTTTCGAGTTCCTTGGGAGTTTTTGGAGCTTTTACCACATATGAAACTGTAGATGGCCTATTTTTTGGGGGGCTCTCTAAATACCACATACTTTGATAATCCTATGCATATTGGGCATCAGACTGGTAAGAAACCCCAAACATACATGACACATAATGCTACATGGGGGGAGAATTGCTGTAAAATGTATTTTTAGACATTTTATCAAAAGCAGTATTTTTACAAAAGCTTTAAAGTTTGTTAGTCTGAGTAGACATAAGGGGTCATGTACAATCTCTAGTGCAGTTGTAGTCACACAAATTTTTCCTGCAGCAGTTGTGTTAAAAATTCTCTTCACCCCTGCTGACTGCAGTGATGCTGGAATTCTTTGGAAAATACAGCACTGGGGAAAAAATGGTGATTATGCTCAAAATAGCAATTTTCTAATTGAACTTGTGGTCGTAAATGACTCCTATAATTACACAGTATGAATTTGAAAGGTGTGATTTTTACCTTTCTATCTCCCTTTTAGAACGATTCGACAGCTTATCTGCCCGTGTATGGGCACTGTTGACAGGCCTACTTGACTGATATCTGGCATAAAATTGTCCAGATCTTGATTGGGCAGATTTGACTTCCGTCAGATTGGCCCGGCAGACTGGCCCGGCAGCCCATATACGTTCATGGCATTTTAATTTGATAATTTAGCCCTAGGGACAAACAATCAAACTAACCCAATATCGCCCACCATGGGTGGGCATATTGGGTGACGATCCACTGTTTGGCTACCTCTCCAAATGAGCACATTGCACCATGTATGGCCACCTTTAGTCTCTGCTGTGGATTACCTGGTTTTGACCTTTTACAAGTTTATCAGAATCTGCCTATACCTTCCACCTTTCCATTATCCTGGCCTGTTGTTTAGACTTTGCCTCTGACCTATTATTTCAATAATTATATTATAGTTGACAGCTCATGGCCCTTTTTACCACTGTTACCCACCATATTGTCCCCAGTCAGTCTATATACAGTACAGGTATGGGATCCCTTATCCAGAAACCCGTTATCCAGAAAGCTCCAAATTACGGAATGCCCGTCTCCCATAGACTCCATTTTAATCAAATAATTCAGAATTTTAAAACTGATTTCCTTTTTCTATGTAGTAATAAAATGGTACCATGTAATTGATCCCAACTAAGATATAAATAATCATTATTGGATGCAAAACAATCCCATAGGGTTTAATTAATGTTTTATTGATTCTTTAGTAGACTTATGGTATGGAAATCCAAATTACAGAAAGACCCCTTATCTGGAATACCCTTGGTCCCGAGCATTCTGGATAATGGGTCCTATACCTGTATATACATTATATCCTGAGTGGCACCAGAGTGTCAGGATCTCTGAATGTCACATACTTTCTGGGTATGTGTTTGTCAGACCATACTTGATCATTCACTTGTAGTTGTTTGCGCACGAACAAACAAGGGAGGATGAGCCAGTGCAGCCACAAGGGTCTGGGCTAGGGGTAGTCGACAGAAAAGGAATGTGACTAGTGCCTCCCATCATGTGGTCTAGGCACGTGGAGGAGGGGAGACATAGCGATTTGCAAATCAATTGTATTTTTACACATATAATACATTTTTTTCTGAAATGTTGTCCATGTTCATATACATAATTGGATTTTTTTTTTTAATTTAAGGGAAAATATAATAAAAGGTGGAGAGTTTGCTACTGGTCTAATCACCTATAGCAACCAATCAGCAGGTAGCATTTTCTGATCACATAGGCAAACTTAGTGCCTTTTATTACATGGGGGAGTCCTATATCTTGGTGGAAAATACACAAAATTAATATTGAAAAAAATTGGGTTGTACAAAAAAAAGAGAGAAAACAGTATGTAGTTTTTATAGTTTTCCTTCCCAATGGGAAAGGCCCCTAAAGTAAAAGAGAGCACACAAGGCTGCTACATTGCTTGCCAGTTGATAACCGAGTTTGTGCAAAATTAATGGGAAAAAGTTTCCTTTTTATCTATGGTTTGTGCAAAAAGCTCTTGTAACATAGCTGTAGACTATGGTAACCATGTGCTACAGGCAGGACAGACTCACAGTGGCGTTTGTACGTTTTCCCTGTGTTTGTGTGAGTTTCCTCCCAAAAATACACAGGCAGGTTGACTAACTGCCACTGGGGCCAGGAAGGATGTGTATTCTCTGCAAAGCACTGCAGAATATGTTGGCACTTTATCAATCGAGATTAATAGTACAAATTATAGTGTATTAATACATTATCCAACCTGACACATACTGCAGCATAGTAACATAGGTTGAAAAAAACAAACATTCATCAAGTCCATCAGTCTTTTATTTCTGTATGAAACATGCCTAGCTGCTAGTTGATCCAGAGGAAGGTGAAAAAAAAAGCCTTTTGTAGCCTTGCAAATTTGCCTCAGAGGGCGATCAACTTGTACTAAGAGCTATATTCAATACCCCCATATTTCCTCACTTGCTAAAAAGCCAACCACTTACTGTAGCTCTATACTAAAGGTTTACACTAGGATTGCACCGAACCAGTTTTTCTGATTCGGCCGAGCACCAGAATCCATCGTAAGGGATTCAGCCAAATATCAAACCGAATCTGAATTAGCATATGCTATTTCGGATTTGGAAGGGTTAAATGATGCCGTGCACACAGATAAATTTTCCACTGTGTTGCATTGATTGATAGATAATGCCATACATATCTTCTGAAAGACCATTTCAATACTCATCTCAAGTCAACTCAATTAACTTCTTACATGTACAATATTCACTTTCATAAACAGAGAGAAATGACGATTAAACTATCTTGACTTTTTACTTTGTCTTGAAAGGAATATGAACATTCATACTGTATATTAAAACCAAATGCAATAATGCAAGTTGCCTACAGTAAGACAGGAAATTGGTTAGAAACAGAAATTAAATATAAATTTTGCCTTGCGTAACCCACAGGGCATTCCATGTGTATGGCGTAAAAGCTTCATAAGAGCAGTAATAATACCAACATCATAAAACAAGTAATCCAATTAAATACTTAAAATGTACACTGATAATTGCTATGATTTTAGCCTAAAGTCATTAAATTATAGCTAATCATAATTTTATGATTTTATGTACATAAGGATTCTTGTAGGACTGCAACAGCAAGAAGGTATTTTAAACCATTTTCAGAGAAACTGATTATTCATACAGATATGAGCCACACACAAAAAATTTGAAT
Organism: Xenopus tropicalis; assembly: GCF_000004195.4. Classification (NCBI taxonomy): domain Eukaryota; kingdom Metazoa; phylum Chordata; class Amphibia; order Anura; family Pipidae; genus Xenopus; species Xenopus tropicalis. Next base: position 119,141,249 of record NC_030678.2, on the reverse strand, counting down.
GAATATTTATAACACAGGCATGGAACCAAATGTGGCACGATGATTGTACAATATCTTATTTGTGGGTTTTTTACTACAATTACTTCTTTTTACAGTTTCTTGCTATTGTCCTGATAAGTTCCAGAACTAGCCACAGTGCAGTCAGTGTTCAGTTCAAGGACAGCAGAAGTAGGGCAGGGTTAGCAAAAACTCAGTTCCGTCTATTACAGAACTGTAACTGCCAGTGTCCACTCTTGGGAGTAAAAGAGTTAACTGGTAGCATCATCAGTAGAAATTAATGGGTTTTTGGGGGAGTTTTTTGGTATTCTGTCCCAGTAGGTTCTGGAATTTTATGGAGCTTCTGGATGGATAGGGAGTGCAATCTCCATATGTTTTGCCCCCTGTAATGCCGAGTTTTTTCCCCAGAATTCCAGCGTCAAGTGGCGATTCTTTTGATACAATTGGGCTGCATCTACTGCAGTGTGATGGCATCATGTTCACCAAAATGGACAGAACTGTGTGTGTGCTTCATTGCAAATGGCAGATGTTTCTTAAAATGTTGCTATTGGAACATCTAGCCTAATTCTTCTAAAAAAATATATATAAATATGCACTCAAAAATTATTGTTTCGCTATCAGCATGGATTTAGACTGCACTGCACTGTATGAAAACATAGGCACAACTAACTATTTATTATTGAGCTCAGCAACTTCCTTGTTCTACAAAGTTTACATCATGTAGGCCTAAATGTTGAGAAATAAAAATAATTTTATTATTCTAAATGAATATGGTTATTGGTATTAAATCAATTTATGGACTATTTTTTTTAATTGATAAGGATAACATACTTTTTAAAAACAGCATAATATTTTTTAGTTTGCATTGTTATGACTTTTTTTAATGTCTGTCAATTATAAAAGTTCCTTACCATCTGTCACATAGATGAGAATGATTCTTTTAGCTTTTTTTGCAATGTCTCGGGAGCAGTGGCATATTTTAATCTACATGAAATTCCCATTACTTTGCTCTTTGGCATGTTCTTAGCAGCAATAATTGTTATATAAGAAGCATTGCTTTGCAGAAAAAAAATCAGAAGACTTTACTAGCAGCTAAAGTATTATTGGTCCAACTACTCAACAACTTCAGCTTTGCATTTCACCTTTCTTTACGACACTTTTGGTAATACTGGTATCAGACCCCTTATTCGGATACCCGTTATCCAAAAAGCTCTGAATTATGGAAAGCCTGTCTCCCATAGACTCCATTTTAATTAAATAATTCAGAATTTTAAAACTGATTTCCTTTTTTCTGTAGTAATAAAACAGTACAGGTATAGGACCCATTATCCAGAATGCCCGGGACCAAGGGTATTCCGGATAAGGGGTCTTTCCGTAATTTGGATCTTCATACCTTAAGTCTATTAAAAAATAAATAAAACATTAATTAAACTCAATAAGATTATTTTGCATCCAGTAAGGATTAAGTATATCTTAGTTTGGATCAAATACAAAGCACTGTTTTTTTTTACAGAGAAAAAGGAAATACATTTTTAAAATCTGAATTATTTGCTTATAATGGAGTCTATGGGAGACAGGCTTTCCGTAATTCGGAGCTTTCTGGATATCGGGTTTCCAGATAAGGGATCCCATACCTGTACCATATAATTGATCCCAACTAAGATATAAATAATCCTTATTGAATGCAAAACAATCCTATTGGGGTTAATTTATGTTTTATTGATTTTTTAGCAGACTTAAGGTATGGAGATCCAAATTATGAAAAGAACCCTTATCCGTAAGCCCGAGCATTCTGGATAATGGGTCCTATACCTGTACTGAGTTTCATGGCTATGTATTTTCCAAACATTCATGACGTATGTTCTTCAATACAAACTTACCTCCAATGGTTTGATTTCAGCTACTATATATATTTTTTAAGAACATTCTTTTGCAAAAAATGCTTTATTTTTAATGTTAATCCCATTTAATATACTGTGCAGCTGTTCATATTTATATAGACTGTATGTAAGAGGGCAGAGCAAGGGCAGAAAATATGCATTCTCTGCATGCCATGAATTTATATATGCTATATAAGCTGTCATATAGGTTTTCCTGAATGAGGCAAATATGAAAAGTCACACATTTCGTATGTAAAAACTCAAATATGGAAAGATCAAAGAAGAGGAGATATATTTGTATGAAATAGGTTACTTAGCACTGAACGTTCTCCAGTTTTGCACTTTATATGCACTATATTTTTAGTGTTGTTATATTTTTATGAGGAAAACTTGCCTTGTCCTTTGTATAAATGTAATATTGTGTAGTTTGAAAACACCAAAGTGTTGGAAGTAGTCTCTCAGTAGAATATATTGTTGATGCATTCTGAATTATTACAAAAATATAGAAATGTTAATAGCTACTGTAAAATAATCAAAATTTTAAATGTAATCTAAATTAAATGTTTTCAAGCCTTTGCGTTGGAAGAATTACAGTCCTTTAGGACTGTCTTCAACCTTTCTTACTTGTGAGCCACAGTCAAATGGAAAAAAACTTGGGGAGCAACACAAGGATTATAAAAATTAATGGAGGTGCCAAATAATGGCTAAGATTGGTTATTAGGTAGCCTCTATGCACACTATCAGCTTACAGGAGGCTTTATTTGGTAGTAAATCTTGTTTATTGTTTATTTAAGCAAAACTTTCCACTAAGTCAGGCATTCAAAAATAACTACCTGGTTTGGGGCACTGAGAGCAACATCCAAGGGGTTGGTGAGCAACATGTTGCTCACAAGCCACTGGTTGGGGATCGCTGCTTTAGAGTTTTCCAGAACTGTAATGTTAGATTTTTTAATACCAAATGTGCTCAAGAGAGCATTTTGAGACACTGCTGTGTAACTACAGAAACATTTTGCAGCAAAAGCTTCAGTTTCCCTGCTTGCCCTTTTCATCTCAAAAAAGAACAAAAACCATATAGACAACAACAAGAGGTCCTTTGCACTCACCCATTGTCAATATATATAGGACATTAAGACAATCTGTGCATTAAGCAAACAGGGAATGCCCCCCCCCCCTTTAAGCAAAACAGGGATTGTTTGTCCATATATTGCAATATACTTCAAGCTGGCCAACTAAAGTCATCCCCGGTCTGGCAAGCCCTACACTTACTTTTATCTTATTCAATTAAGAATTCTACTGCTTCAATATACATTTAACAAAGGGACTGAGTGTAACATGCAACTTGCTTGCTTTCAAGGTTAAAACCCCCAAATGGCTGCCCTTTTATTGGCCCATTGGGATCACCAAAAATAAAAGAATAAAAGGTTAAAAATAAGAATAAAAAGACAAAAGTTCATACATTACAAATAAGAATATAAACTGGCTGAGCTTTTAAAATAAAACAGTTCTTCTAGATCATCTAGCTGCAAAAAGATGACAAAACTGGATTCAGGAACAATGACTGAATTTCCCTCCAAAACAATAATTACATAGCAGCAGTCTCAGCTAATGCCAAAAAATTAGGCATTGTCTTGTCAATAACAAAAAAAAATCCACAGTGCTCAGAGAAATCAGAAATGATATACAATACTTTGACGAAAGTCTATGTCCCCAGTGATAATCAAAATAACTGCATTAGGCAGGTAACAACTACACAGGGCATCCTATTGTAATATACTGCTGTAAGGACAGAAACCCTTCACCTAGTTCACTTTATAAATAATACAAGTAATAAATTAGGAGAGCCAAATATTTTTCTAAATGCCTAGACAAACAGTCTATTTGAACCATAAAAAGTGCTTAACAACAACTCCTTATAATATACTCTATTTCCTACATATACACATTAGCAAAAAAAGTACAATCTGTTAATGGCATAGCAACCCGGACAGATCCAGACCCAGCAATCAAAGAAAAACATTAATCTCTTACCCCTCCTTGGTGGCTGAAAAACTCACTATTCTATAAATTTTAGATTTATTTTTCCATGATACACCCCAAGCAAACCCAATAACTGAAGGAGATATGAGCCCAACTCACAAAGCTAAAGCAGCAAATTTGATATAGTACAGAAACAATGAGGGCCGACTAGACAAATAATACTACTGCATTAACAAAAGATAATAGAAAATAAAAAGATTAACATGGGATGAGTTAATTTTTTCAACTGTCATGGATTCGCAGTGAAATTTGTGGTAAAAAAATTAAAAAGTCTGTGCTAGAATTTCACCTTATGTTTCTGGAAATTTTTTTTTTTTTTTCTTTTACTTGAAAAAAATCATTAAAAAATACCAACTGACCTAAATGCACTTGGCACAAGAAAAAAAATGCAAGGAAAACGCCCATAAACTTTAGGCTAAATTTCAGCAACATTTTGCCATTTCACAGTGACATTTAGCAGACACTTTTGAAAAATGTTATCAATTCCTATATAACTTAATATCAGATTCTAGATTCAATTTGCTTTTTGCTAGTGGCGAAAATGTCTACGAATCTGTGCTAAAATATTATTGTTTTGTTTCACCAGAGGACAAAAAAGACATTATTTTTAAGCCAGAAAAAAACGGCAAGGTCATTATTAAACCGTAATAAACTGTAAAAAAAAAAACATCAATATTATTATTAGAATATGTCCATGCTTTAAAGTTTGGTGCAAAAAAACCCAAAATTACCCCCATATAAGGTAACTTAGCATACTGTGTACACTTTTTGTAGAATGGGCTTGCACACAAAAAAACGTTTCAAAGCACAGTGGTATTAACAAAAAAAGTCTCTTTAATAAATGAATATATTATATTACAGAATGAATACATTATAGATTAAGCTTAATTTAGTCATCACATATTAAATAAATCAAATACATTCATAAAATACATACCACCAAATTGTGCGCAGGAAAAACGATAATACAGGAAAGAGGATAAGCTAGTCAAAATGAGAAAGACATAAGTCTGATATATAAATTCTCCTCCAAAACTAACATAATAGAAAACCAACAGAACTTACAAAATGGGAACAGGACCTACAAATATATATTGAATTACAAACCTGGGAAAATCTATGCCCAGAAAGACTTTACACACATTCTCCCTACAATTAAATACCTTTCCTCAGGACAGTAGAATGTAGTGGTTGGCCTGCCTGTTCCTTCCCGGAACAGTTTCCAGAACCTGATAGCAAAACTCTTTAAACAGAGAAAACATTCTCTGTTTAGCTACACTTTCACTGATGCTTACATCTCTTACAATGGAGAACTTAAAGGGAAAACTTGCCTTTTGACATATTTCTTTGGTCACAGTCACCCAGTATATAATTTCCACTCGAGTGCTCACAATTGCAATGTTCATTATTTCTTTTTTCTCCTTTATTTATCTCTTTATTGAAACCTGTAAAAATGGAAAAAACTAAAAATGGAAAACAAAACAGGAAATGATAAACATGTCATTTTTTCATTTATGCTTATTACATTACTCAAAGCAGTATATTGAATTCAACATTATTATCTTTATATATTTTGACATGACAATTGCTTATCAAAAAGCTTAGATCCAAACCTCTGCTATACAGCCAATTTTATACAATAATAAGGCAAATTTATTCTTAAAACTTAACTTGTGAACATGGCAATATGTCATTTTTAAGTACTGATAAATTAGCTATGGTCCTGTGTAAGTTATCTGTAATTTACATAAGCATGGCCATACATGTCATATATTAGTTACTTTATTGAAGGGCGACCAGTTAATAGCAAATGAAAAGATAAAATGGATTCATTGAAATAAAAAGCCAACACTTGGTGAGGTATACCACAAAAAGACTTCTGTACTTTAACATATTGAACATTTGCACATGTTTAGGAAAGTAGAATGGATGAAATTTATGTATTGCTAATGATTTTTATTAGTCCCTTGGTCCAGTATATGGCAGTATGCCCAGCATTCTGAATGAATTCCTTATTTACTTAGACACAGTCCTTAAAAGCCAATTAAAATAAATAAATAAATAAAACATAGATTACAGCACACGCAATACATGCGCAGAATGAAAAAAACATTTAAATACTGTGTGTTTTTGAACAACAATGCAATACAATTATAGCAAATGGCTATTTCTGTTAATAATAGGAGTTCATCAGAACTAAGAGGAAAAACATTGACTGAGTGTTACCATCTATAATCCATACCATACTGTATATACAGTGCTACACAAAATAATTTAGATCCTATACCAACTGTCTAATTTTACTGCATAGCAAATAAGGCAGACAGAGCCCTACAGTAAAGTATAGTGGTAGTCTGTGGGTTAGTATTTTTATTTGTAAATTAAATTCCTATCCAGAAAGGTTTTCTTGGATTAATAAGGTCTATAAAACCATTATGTTATAATAAAGGTTTTTCCTCAGTCACTCATGCCAACTACAGAATAGGTTAACAAAAAAGTCAAAAGGCTCCCAAAGCAACTGGGAACTCATGTGGCTTTAGACATTAGCAGTCTGTGTTATAACAGGTAGTATACTTGGTCCTAGGGTCAAGCATATATCCTGGCAATGTTTTTAAAGGCAATGGGATGTTGATAAGTCTTGTGAAATTGACTAACAGTGCTTTAGCCATGCTACTTTCTTGCAACAACCAACAGTGCTGTGCAGCAATGCCCTGGATGTAAGTGCTCTGTACATAAGTACTAAGGTGCCCAGTTTTGTGCCCACTGGTGTTCTTTTGTTTGCATCCAGAACTAATAAATAATGGTGGCCTTACGCAGCCCAATAAAAGCTGCTGAATGTTAGAAAGGCCTGTCTTGACAGATATCTGGGATTGCTTTGATGCTCATCCCTACAACCTGCATCCCTTCAATGTTATCCAATCATTTGGCCCTGAAAGATCAGATTAATCCAACATCACCCACCTCAAGGTGTATGGCCAGCTTAATTCTTACCATGTATGTGTTAAAGAAAAACGCAGAATATCTTATTTATAATAATTAAGACTGCTTACCAAAGTTCATATATCATGTGCACAAATCTACATACATCAATTTAGAAATTATTTTTTCTTAAGACTACTCAGGTTTCTATGTAGATATGCAAAAATTGCCAAGTAGGCCTGCACTTCTTAAAATATAATTACCATGTACTAGTTGGATAGGGAACAGCCACAGTACAGTTTCCCAAATTAGTCAGTCACAAAAAGAAGAATATGCACTGATTTGCTCTGAATTTGAAATATCAAAAAGGTTTTTTGTTGTATTATTATTATTATTATTATTATAATGGTTTGCAACCAATCAAGAAATCTATTTACATTATAAACTATTTTCAACAAACATCCAAGTTTTGCAACAATAGCACCTTTATACTACATGATACCTTGATACATATAAAGCAAACAAACCACATTTTTATATATTATTAATATTCATTTATTTGTACCAGTCTGATACACAATATTTAGTCAATAATATAGCAAATCCCAATGCACACACATGTGTAGTTATAGAATCATTTAAAGCATACATAAATTGATATTGCAGAAAAAAGGAAATACAAAAATAACTGAAAACAAAGAAAAGTCACAAACTAAAGTAATAAATGTTAAGGTGGTTTTAATAAGGAAAATTCTTTATGCTATGAGTATTTGTTTAGATTTATATCCCATAGACTATGATGACAACTCAATAATGATTGCTCCAGACTACTACATTATTAGTAAGATTTAATATAGCAATGTTTCTAGAAATGGGTATTTTGAAATATTATGAGTTATAAAACATTCATCTGAGGCAGAAAGTTATCAACAATGTTTTAGGCGAATACAAAGAATTATGCATAGTTTTGATGGAGGGTCAAATAAGCAAGAAAATTGGTTAAATAGGCTTTTATATTTAATACAACTGCATGTCATAATGCAATATGTCTTCTGCCAGCTATTCTGAAGCTTTGTCTTAGAACAGAATACAACTGGGTTCCCATATACATTTTTAGAATGTTTAAAGTAGCCATGGCTAAGTTGTTATTTCCTCAACTATGTTTAATTTATTTTCTCAAACTTTTGGCTAAGCCAGAATTTGTGCTTTGTTGTCTACAATCAGATTTTATTTTCAACAGGTTATAAATATATATCATACTGCTGCCCAAAGATCATCTGTGTGTTTATTTGTTTTCCTTTTGTTCATCTACACAATCTTGCCATGTTTAACTTTTTTTTTATTGGCACGCACAATGAGCCCATGTGATGTAATGCATCCAAGAGTTCTTTTTCATGGGGAAATATTGCCACTATTGCACAAAGGCAGTACTAAGACATCCCACTCGGCACATTATCCCACTTAGATAACTACAATCTATGTTTAATTACAATGCATAGTGCTTGAGTGGTTAAATGGAGTGTTTTGTGCACTTTCTTGATACCTATGGCTTTTGTGGGGCTTTATACATCCCATCCCTCAGAAATAACTTTTAATTGGCAACTTTTCTAATTACATTCATCTGAGTCATCTGAGCCAAATATGGAGTTTGTAGTTTACTTCATCTGTACATGACCTACTCTAAATATGACCAGTCTCTTGTACTTTTTATCTATTCCATCTGGTTTTAAACTTAGCAATATACCCTTTTCTTCATAGCATGCTTACAGTCACCATTTAATTCATATAAGATACAATGATAATCCCCTAAATCTTGCTTTTTTACTGTCTTACTGCAATCAGCCTGTTATCTGTACTGTAACTCTGCTTTAGCATTTTCTGGAGGCCTACTGTGTGTTAAGATGCTCTCTTGCTTCCATTGCCTCACTTATACTTCAAGTCTCCAGTCTAAAAAGGGAATTCTTAAACTCAGTTTGAGAGAAGGGTGAAAAAGGTTAAATTAAGAGTAGTTAAACATTTTATTCTCCACCATCAACTGAGTATTTAATTGTATTATTTTCCCCTGCATGATATCTAAATATGATCAGGCATAGGACTGTTCCTTGTATGGGGGTGACATTAAACTTGTGAGGCTTCTGGATTAAGCAATTACAGCATTCTTACCTCTCATGCACTTTCTGCAGTCCTTCAAGGGGAATCATTGATTCTATTTCCCATGGAGAGAAGTGTTAGCTCAAACAGAAGTCACTTCTCTATTCCTGGTTCTGCCTGTTCCTAAGCTATACTATTGAACCTGAATTTGAATGGGACTTAACGCCTGCTTTGATCACTGAGGCAACAAGTTAGTTAAAGCAAAATCCTTTATTTCCACGCTACCAAACATAAAAATTCTTATAAAAACAAAGAGGCAACAGTAGAAGGAGGGGCCCTTCCATGTTGTATTTATCACCTCTTAATGAATGGTGTAATATGCATATATGTCCTTATGGAACATCAGTAAACATGTATAACACATAATTATAACAAGATAACATGCCCCAAATTATATCATATAGAAATAGAAAACAATGATGGGATTAATTTCCCCTTAAAAATGTGTCAAGGACAGGCTGTAACTGACTATTCTATTCCTTTTGGACTCAACGGTACCTGCCTAATTTTTTTTTTGCCAAATAAAAAGTGAACAAAACATTAATAAATCATGAATTAAGAGAGTTATTTTAGAAAAAAAATAATTTATTGGGAAACAAATTTAAAAAAAAAAATTTAATTTTTCGAGCACTGGCAAAATCCCATTATTAAATCTCAAAAATATCTAGAAATAAAAAAAATGACTTTTTCTCAAAATTGCTAAGTAAATGTGCCCCTAACAGTGTTAAAAAGAGTTGTATAAAATGTATTTTATTAATAAAAATACATGTACCATAAGTTATCATAATAAAATGTAATTTAACATTAGTATTATGTTGCCTTTTTCATATCCAAAGCAGTTAAACACTTGCAAAGTTCCTAGTTATATGAGTGCAGCAAGGGGCAATCATCTGAGTGCATAATAGATGCCAGGAGTAATGAAAACAGTGTTGTGTATGGCGATAGAGATAGAGAAAATAATTGTTTAACCTTCATATTCTTTATCTGCTCTGTTATTAATAGAGAGTTCCTCAATTTTACATGTTGAAATGGAAATATGAAGAAATTGAGATCATGGTAGCCAATTTAAATCATGTTTTCAGAAATTAAGTCATTTTGTATATAAAGAAACTGAAACAGCAATACTGTTGAATTATTAACAGAATAACCTACCACTGTACTATAATAGCTTGTTGTGTAACGTGATATAATGCTTTCAGATATTGTTGTTGTTTACTATAGTGAAGCTCATTTCCTTTCATTTCCTATTTCAAAGCCCTCCAAAGTCACATTTCACACTTCCCTTTGTTTTGTATGAACACAAATATGAGGATGTAACACGACAGTTACCTGTTACGACACTTATATATCTGCTTACATACCATACAAAATTGTCAAGTCCATATACAGTGTTGATAAGTAACAACATGCGCCCAATGTCCTTTGCATAAAGTTTATAAATACACCAACATTGATCAGCAATCCTTTCCACTGCAGTAGAACAATTTAAGGCTCATTTTGAGTGAGTATTTGGGGAAAAGCCCCTTACTGGTGCACTAGGCGATGGTGCACCAGTAAGGGAGCTGGAGTGTGTGTGTGTGTGGACAGGTTAGTGAGAATCTATTGAGCTGCAGTGAGACAGCAGATAAAAGCTCATGCATTGTATATGGACATGCCAGAGAAGGGGAAGAGCTGGATACGAGAGGAGACCCCCCCCCCCCTGAATAGTGATGAGCGAATCTGTCTTATTTTGCTTTGCCAAAAATTTGCAAAATGCTTTAGGTCCCTTACGGTGGATTCGGCCGAACCCAAACAAATGGTTTCAGTGTATCCCTAATTTGGATTCCCTGCCTACGGCATTTGCCTGTTATTGGATTAGGTTGTTTACAACCACTGAAATGTTCAAATTACTGTGTATTGGCAAGTTTTTTAGCATTAGTCTTTCTTTTAGTATGCAAAAAAAAAATGTTTTTTAGCTGGTGAACCCTTTTAACCAAAATGTATTATAAATAAACAGGAAATGTTCATATGTGGCGATCTACCCACAGGATTACCTTGGTACTAGAAGCTGATCTGTTACATTATTAGGTACAGGTATAGGATATATTATCTATAATGGAATTTTTAGGAACTGTGATTTTCTGAATAAGGGATCTTTCTGTATGGCATACTGTACCTTAAGCCTGCTAAAAATATAAACATTAAAAAAACCCAATAGGATTGTTTGCCTCCAGTGTGGGCTCATGCAGCTTGTGATGGTAACTAAGCTGCATGAGCCCACACTGGAGGCAAACAATCCTATTGTTTTTTTTAATGTTTATATTTTGGGGCTCATGCAGCTTAGTTACCATCACGTACAGGTACAAGCTACTGTTTTATTACTACAGAGAAAAGAGAAATCACCTTTTCTAATAATTAAATAAACCCAATAGGATTGTTTGTCTCCACTATGAACTCATGCAGTTTTGTTACCATAAAGTACAAGGTATTGTTTTATTAATACAAAGAAATGTGAAATCACCTTTAAGAATTAGAATTATTTGCATAAAATAGACTCTATGGGAAATGGTCTTTCTGAATTTCAAAGCTTACAGGATAATAAACATGCTTTTGGCACTTGCCTGTATATGTGCATGCCCAGTCTGATGAGTTCAAACAGGGAACCATAGAGCTACCAGCACCCTTAAAATGACAGTAATTCCAGGGTTCCAACTGGGGGCTTTGTCAATAGATGCAGCAAACTTGCAATAGATGCAAACCCCACTGACCACAAATATGTCAGATTTGTAAAAAGGCACAATCCCAACTGTCTGGTTTTAACTCATTGGCCACATATGTGCAGTATGGGTAAACAACGCTTTGCAAAGACCCCCCCCTAATATGTTAACAGAATCTGTTCATATGAAAAAGTCACTTGTGTGCTGAGAGCAATAATCATATATCCCTACACTAATAGTAAATGAAAAACTGATAACCATTACGTTATTTTAGTGCAATGTTCCATGAGGCCCCTTTAAGCAGATGCAGCACAAATCGTGATCATTATGACTGTGAATGAGAAATGCATTGTGGGAGCTGTGTTAAAAGTTAAGTTAAAAGAAGTTTTTTCTTAGTCCAAATTCATTAAAGTCAGTAGGCTTTGTTTCAAGTTTTTTCTTACTCCAAATGCATTTTCGTGTTCATTTTTTTTGCAGTTCATTAAAAAATTGTGCACATGGCAAAACTGCTTTTGCAATTAAAAGTAGGGTGTTAATCTGGAGATGCCTATTTCACCTCAAATACTGCACAGTTTCACACAAATGAATTTGATTATTCAGTTCTCTACATAGAACAGGGCTTACTTGTGCCATTGAGCACTATGTTCTGCAGCCTGTTCTAGATTTTCTGTGCAATTGTAATTGTAAATATAAAGGACTATGTTCTTGCCCCTACCCATTAGTAAAGAAAATTAGCCATTTTATATGTTTGTTAATGCTGTGTATTTTGTCAAAGTTTGAACAGTTAAAATTAAAAAAAAAAATAATCTATATATGAGCACTGTCTATTTTCCTTTTCTGCTATAGTCTGACAATAGGTGGTGCATATATTCAGCAAATGCTTGTTTCTTGAAAGCTTTATTTATTCTTAAAAAAATCTCCGTTTCTGCTGTAAGAAGTGCAGTTCCCCTATTTTTTTATAGTTATTAATAAGCAGCAGAGGAATACTGAGAGGTATTCTGTGAGAGGTATGTGTGCTTCTGTGGGGTCACTCCTAATATGACATAAGGTCATCTCATTGATTGCTTATGTCTATATACACTTTAACACCTATTATAGCTTGTGCTAGTATACATGGTCTTTGTGTTTTTCATTTAATTCCTGCAATTATGTGTTTGAGATGTACTACTGATACCCATCATGGCATAGTGCCATGCCACTCTACTCACTGTGAATAAAAAGACTCATTGGTCATTGGCTGCTCTCATAAGTTTGTTGTTTTTTCCTGCTGCCTAAGTATAAACCATAAATAGCAACCCAGTCACTCTGTACAAAATTTCACTACTTCCATCCATTTTTCTTGTTTATGCTCCTTCATAATTCAGATCAAAGACAAATAATTAAATATAACTTTGCCGCAGCAATGTTTCATCTACACAAGCATACGGCATGTCTCTTAGTACAATTTCACTCAAGTACATTGTTCACATTTCTTTCCCATGAGCTGCCTATTGGGGAATGGAGGTCTCCTTATTATTGTTTGGAGATTTATATAGTTATGCTATAGCTGCTGTCATGACAACTCTTTATGTTTTAGATTCAGTATTCCCACAAATGCCCAATGCATGCAGTCCAATCTTCAGTTCATTTATTTTAGTTCTGATTAGTTTTGGGATTTACCTTCTATTCATATTTCATTTTTAACTGTCTTCCATTTTCTTTTAATATTTCTTATTGTATTAGATCAACCTTAATTAGTCCCTTCTCTTATACCTTATCTCCAGCACCTTCCCCCTGAAGTATTCAACATGATCCTCTGTTTCTGTGACCATACTATAATCTTGTCTGATGATAATTTTGTTGGATAATAAAAGCATCATAGGATTTGTTTACAAAAGGAGCAGAATCTCAATTTACAAAATTGTGTCCATTTAAACACCAAATATAGAGAGGCTTCACCTACTAATGCTCATCCATACTAGCATCCTGTTTCTGGCTATTGTGGGGCATGAGGCACATGACAGGTGCTATTATAGAATTAGATTCCTACTGATCTGAAGAATGGGGAACATCTACATTGCTTAATAAAATTGCTATTTATTTAATATGTCCATCAGATGAAGTAGCATTATGTTTAACTGCAAGGAGTATTTAATTCTTAGGAGCCAAGGGCCAGGCAGTATCAATTAACAAATGCTGCCTGATGTCACTAATTTGAGAGGACATTCGTGGAAATGAGTTTATTCAAATTTTTAAAAAAGAAAAACATTTGAAATAGAGTTTTAGTAAATCTGTCTTTTATATATAACATTTTAAATTAAAAAAGATATATAATCATTTTACCTTTATGACCAGTTGATTATGCTTCAGGATCATAGAACTAAATACAAAATATGTCAAAAGAAATGCAACAGAGAAAATAGTCAAAGTAATATCTACATTTAACACATTACTGTGGCTAGAAAAATAAATATGTAGCTGGATGGTGTCCTAATGTCATTCATCAGCCCATTAGCTTTACCAACAATGTTATGCATTCAAAGGCAGTCTAATTTGCCTTCTGATAAAGGAAATGATAAATAGCCTTCCAAAAATATTCAGACCTTGACCAATTCTGTCATTTTAATAAATAAAAAATTGTACTCTAAAATGCATTTTCTGTCCTTTATATTTCAAAGCACTAAAATTCAAAAATCATGTGTTTTTTTATTAAAGTAGTTGTTCTCCTGAGTTAACTTTAAGGGCTCTGGCACACGAGGGAGATTAGTCGCCCGCAACAAATCTCCCTTGTTGCGGGCTTCTAATCTCCCGATGACATCCCACTGGCGAAAATGTAAATTGCCGGTGGGATGGCACACGCGGTGGTGCAATTTCCGCAAATCTCAGTTAAAACTTAACGCTACGAAAAATGCGCAACTTTTCGCGTAAGTTTTAACGCTACGAAAAATGCGCAACTTTTTACGCAACTTTCGTAATGGATAGGAAAACTCGCGTTTTTACGCAAAAATCGTATTGGTAACGAAAAATTCGTAAAGAATCCGAAAAAATCGCAAAACATACGAAAAAATCGCAAAATACCGATCATTACGAAAAAAACGCAATCGGACTCCATTCGACCCGTTCGTGGGTAAGTAAATCAGCCCCATAGTCTAACTAACTGAGCATGTACACTTGGTCTGGGTGTCTGTGCAGGAGTGAGGCATTATGGGAACTTTCTTTACACAGCTCAGCCTTTTTTCTTCCTGTCTGGCTTCTGATCATCTGAACGGGAGAAATATGGGGAGACTTAAGGGCACTATTGAGACAACTGAAGGTATGCCTTCAGCTTGAGATTAACTCTTTATTAGCCTTTCCTTCTCCTTTAAGTATGATGTAGAGAGTAATAGTCTGAGACAATTTGCAATTGGTCTTCATTTTGTATTATTTGTAGTTTTTCTTATTTATTTCCGTTTTTGTTCATCAGCTCATCATTTTGGAGTTTCAGCAGCTATCTGGTTGCTAGGGTTCAAATTATCTGGAGAGATTGGTATAGAAATAGAAGAGGACCTGAATGAAAAAATAGGCTATAAAAAGTAACAATAACAGTAAAACTGTAGCCTTACAGAGCATCAAAATAGTCATGCGGTAGCCACATTTTGCAAATGTTTTGTCGTTTTGTGAATTTTTTTTAGCAGTTTTGTAAATTTTTCAGTGGAGTGAAACAAGTCAGATTTGCTCATCACTATTTTGGAACCACCACATTGTATCTCTGGCATTTTGTTTGGGAACACAAATTACTTTATTGCTTTAAACCTCAAACAGTTCTAAGTAGTTTTCATCTGCTGTCTAGAAATATAACTCTAGAAATATTTTAGCATTTTTTGGTTTGTTTAAGTAATTGGTTCTTTGGTGCCTCCCATTCAAGTCAGTGTTATAGAACACATTATGTTTTACTTATTGCTGCAGTATTCTGGCCATCATGCTTTGGGGTTGTTTTTCATCAGCAGGGATTGGACACATTCATAATACAGAAGATGGATGGTAGAATATACAGGAAAATATTGCAAGAGAATCTGTTTCAGTCAGTAAAAAAAAATCAAAGCTTAGATAAAACATCAACATCTTCCAGCAGGATAATAAACACAAGGTCAATGAAACAACTGAGTAGTTCAAGAAGAAAAAAGCCCTACAATGGGCCAGTCAAAAGCTCCAATGCCTTTCCAATTTAGGATCTGTAGCACTACTTAAATAGTGAAGTATTTCCATCCATATAAACAAAACAACCTGGATCAAATCTGCCTGGGAAGACAGGTTTAATCCTGAACACTGTACAAAGCTGTTAACTTTAGAAATCAATTGGTGACATATTTGTGGAGATGTGTGCCCACCTTGGGTCCTTTCACATAATATAGGGATGAAGAGGCACACAAAAGTTTGGCTTAAGTATAAAGTCTGAATTCTAAAATCATGAAAAGGTCTTGGTCTTATCAGAATTAGGGCTTTGTAACTACAGTAGGCAATATTAGTTTACCCTATTTTCTCTTAAAGCTTCATTCCTGTATCATCAGGTCATTTTCCTTTCTCCATTCTTTACTTTGGGTGGTTTTCTGTTTACATATGTGGTTACTGTCTCTTTCTTTTGCTTTTAATCTCTCACCATTGCGATACACGTTCTTTTTGCCCGCACCCCTCCCCCCCATTCAACCAGTTAATTTGCAGTGATCGCCAAAAGAACCCCTTCCCCTACAGCAGCAACTTTGTTTGTGCATCTGCGTTTTGTTTTGCTTTTTTTTTATTATATCTCACCCCCCATATCTGCCACACTAGGCACGTACCATTCTTGCCTATATATATATATATATATATATATGCCCCACCGCATCACAATTTTCTCCAATACGGAGCAACGTGTCTGCTGGACTGCGCATGCGCGGAGGGCGGGTTCGTCTGAGCGTTCGTGCGTTGGCGCGTCTGCGCATGCGAAGGGTGGGGACAATTGTTGAACGGCAGATTACGTGTTCGTGCGTAGAAAGCTGTCCGCCATATTCTGCATGTCATATGCTTCTGGCACCGGGGCTTGTGTAGTGGAAGTACTGTAGCTCTGACCAGGGAGACAGAAACAGGATGTGACATGACTACTGGCAACTCTGCAGTTCCATAGCTGCTACAGGGGAAGCTTGGGTCTACCAGATGCGGGCATGGATACAGTTAGGGAGGGTGGCCCTCTGCTGTAGGGGCTATTAGTTACACATGTACAAAAGAGGGGTTAGTACTCGCTTAAACAAATTACTTGCGGTTAAAGATTTTGATAAAAATTATAACAATAAAATATGTGTAACAACTTTTTCACTTCACATTGAAGGCATGCAGTCCCAAAGTGCAGAAACTTTATAATTAAGATAAGTAAGCTTGATTGATTCAAAAGACTGAGTTTACTTCCATGATCAATAATCTCCTACTAAACTTTATACTTTCAGCTACCATTATTGGCATGTCATTATGTAACAGTCATTCACTGGTTTCCCCTGTGTGGATATCAAACCCCCTAGCATCTTCTCCTGCTGCTAAACCAAATTATAAATGAATCATCTAATGTAAAAACAGACTTAGAACTTGATTTTTGTGCATTTGGATCTATTTATTTAATTACAGTACTGTTGGAGTATTGGATTTTAAAAGGGCAATATGCACTTCTCTACAAGATAAGTTAAACATACAGGGCTTGTGTTTGACCTGCGTTCTAACTAATGTTTTAATCAGTAAGAAAAAACACTAATTCGGTTTTAACCTGCCCAGTGCTTTAAACCTTTAAAATTCTATTTAACCTGCTGGTCATTTAGGATTACAAAGCAGGCCAAAATGGTTCATAAGCCATGATTTGTAGGTTAGAACTTGGATTGCAGCAAAGAATTCCACACAGTCCACTTTATTGATCTACAATACATCCAATTTCATGTTATTCTGGCATGTTATGGTGACTTGACGATTTTAATGTCATAACTTTGTAATTAAAACCCATTTTTGAAAATATTTGCATTTGCACCCATGACAATTTCAATATAGCAGGGATCCTGGGATTATGCATTGATCAATCCCTTTCATTTTGTATGGTTTAAGTAAATTTGGCCAGATCAGTCACTTGCATTGCATTTGTCATTTCAATTGCTATGAAGTCAAGGGATTTTTCTTGTCAAGTTTTCTCTCACTCCAAATGCATTGAAGTCAATGGACTTATTTTGTGTTGTTTTTTTCAGTACATTTTTTTCATTGCAAAATGTTTGTTTGTCACTAAAGGTAACACATGGGTGGAAATTTTGTATAAGGATGCACAGAGAACTTGTCATTTATGCCTGGCCATCAGAGTAATGTGGCATGTGACTGTACTTTGCCTTGTGCCCACTGGCACCCCTTAGAAATCCAAAAGAACACCTAGGAAGGACAGTGTATATATCATGTATAGACATAAAATGCAGCTCAAAGAAAAGTTAGGGTAGGGGCAAGGAACAAAAAAATAGAAAGGGTTACTCCATCTATTTTCATGTAACTTTACCTAAAGGAAGTTTGGTAGTGCTTGGCACATATTTTCAGAATGGAGCAAATTTGTTTTGTCACACATACCACAATATGGTATGGCAATAACTTCACTGGGAATGAAACTTTACTTAATCTGTATAATATCTCACCAAATTGTCTTTTGATCCCTTGCTGCTGGAAGTTATTATGTTTATATAGGAAAGGCTTAGTTTGGGTGATAATATGTAATTTAGTATCATGTAATCTAGTGTCCATGCAGTTATGAATATTTAAGTCATGACACAAAAGTGAAACAGGTATTTGGTGGCAAGCTGCTGCAACTGTATTACTTAGGGACAGGGCAATGACCCAATACTGTTTACATCCATGTTCCAGCTTATCAGATCTTTAGCAAAAGTTTGAATTGCTTTATTTTGTCATTTTTGTTTCTTTTGGAATAATAGGAGTAAGGTTATACAGTAACAGGACCCAATTAGGTAGTGGTTCTGCAATTTTATGATAGAAAAGTTAGACTTGCATTGATCCCTGTGTGAGGTGACTTTATCATCTTGGAAGATGGAAATTTTACTGACGGCCCTAGTTCCTTGGCAAAGCTAGCTTTTATTAAGAGTCAATCCCAGGGTTGTAATTTAACACACTGCTAATTCTGGAGTGCTGTTTTGCTTATACCGTCTACCAACCACAAGAGTTAACAAAAGAATAATTTGTAATTGCTGCCAGGAACAAAAATTAACTCCTTTATACAACACATTTTTTCAGCTTACCGACCTGTTGAATCCTGTCTAGGCTCACACATGCACAGTATTCATTAAACGTGTTGATTAGAATTTCATTAGCACTTACTGTCTCATCTCAAATAAAGTTGTCAGAAAAAATTTCCATTTAACAATGCCAACATGATTTAATGAATTTGAAAATGAACTAATTTTCTCCTGCAGTTCTATTGTTAACAGATATATAATTAATCCCTGGTAACATGATTTTATTCTGATAGTTTAGCCTGACAGACATGATGCTCTGTTTCTAAAGATGCTGCACACGTAACCTCAGGTAGTGTCCTATATCCTATGAAGCATGCAGGTTTTACACATCTTGTGGAAGCCTCCTGCTGAGCAAAATAATTCTCAACACCTGAGAACCTTTTAATTAGCTAAAACTTTTCAATTAGACTATTTAACCTGAATAGCTTATGCCTTGAATAGAAATAGCATCCCTTTTTAAAAACGTATTGCTCCTCTGAGATGTATATAATAATTTGTAACATTCAGGAATAACTTCAGGAGTTCTAAAACCAGTTTACGTTTGCAGCCCAATAAGTCAAATTCACACAAATATTATACAATTTATATGCATAGTAGCCTTTAGTACTTGGAGCACTTTTAGTCTGAGGATGCATGGAGTTCCATTGATTTGGCAAGTACTGTAAATAGTGCTGAAACAGAAGCTGTTTGTAGGCACTGCACTAGGGCACCCAATTAAATGTATTAAGAATTAATTTCCACAGAAGAATGACTGCACATAAATGTTCTTGTTCAAGGTTTTCCCAACATGTGCTTACCAAAAATAATCATTCATATGGTAAATGATTTAAGTTAATTACTTATCTCTAAATGATGGTAAGCATATGTTTATACTTTTCTAGCCCACCAATAGCATCCTTTTTTGATGAAAAACTCTGTTTTTTGTATGTAAGTGATACGTAAGATTGTCTCACTAAATATTTGTGATTCTAGGAGATAAGCCAAAAACACGTTAAGTGATTGCTCTAGTTCAGCCCAATCTATGCTCCATGAAGCTTTACTTAGGCCAAACCGTGTATGTCAGTGCATCTACACAGAGCTGTAGAAAAGAGGGGATCAGAGGACCAGTGCTTAAAGGGATATTCTCATGATTTTTATGGTGTACTTTTTTATTTCTAAATTACACTGTTTAGATAGCAAATAATTCACTCTACCATTTAAAATTTTATTCTTAAACCAACAATTTTTTTTAGTTATTATTGATGTGTAGGCATCCATCTTAGTGCACCGTGCCTGAGTCTGAGCTTTCAGAAAGAGCCAACGCTACACATTAGCACTGTTTTTAGGTAATCTAATGTTTCTCCTACTCCCATGTAACTAAAGAAGTAAGAAATGGACTTGGATTTCTTACTATTGAGTGCTATTCTGATATCTACTGGGAGCTACTGTCTTGCTACCTTCCCATTGTTCTGCTGGGGGGGAAGGGAGGGGGTGAGATCAATCCAACTTGCAGCTCAGCAGTAAAGTGTGACTGAAATTTATCAGAGTGCAGGTCACACGGCTGTGGCACCCTGGGAAATAAAGAATATGACTAATTTTCAAAATTAAATATTAAAAAAAATCAGTGTTTTTGAAAAATGGATTTCAATGCAGGATTCTGCTGGAGAAGCTCTATTTGAAAAAAAAAAAACACCTTTTCCCATGACAGTATTCCTTTATTGTAACTTTGGCATTAACTACATGGCAAGACAATAAAAGTCAATTATTTTTCTCTGTTATCTGGAGTTGATTGATCATTTCCAGAAACGTATTTCTCTTATTCTGGTTTGGTTCTAGCTCTAGTAAAAACAATCTCAAGGAGAACAAGGCTTGGATGACAATGGTTGAATAAATATCAGGATCAAATAATCGGCAAACATTAATAATTTGTTTTAAACCTTTTTTTACTAATCCATCAACGCATGAACAAAGCTAAGGCATCTGCAAATAATAAGTTAAAGAAGAAGGAAAGGCTAGTAAAGAGTTAATCTCTAGCTGCAGGCATAACTTCAGTTGTCTCAATAGTGCCCTTAAGTCTCCCCATATTTCACCTGTTCAAAAGATCAGAAGCCAAACATGAAGAAAAAACGCTGGGTAAACAAGATTCCCATGATGCATCGCTCCTTCCCAGACTTGGCGACTTACTATACTATAGGCGGCGCATGCGCACATGTCAGGAGTACTCCCCCCAGAGGACGCAGTCAGCAGGAGCAGTGAGCTGGAGGGTGACTGACATTTTACATTCTGTGCTTAGTGTCAGCAGCGATCAGAGGGGGGGGGGGGGCTGGGGCGGTGGTGTCAGCTGATAGCCGGACTGGATTATAAAATTCTGTGCTGAAGTCAGTGGCGATCGGAGCGGGGTGTCGGCTGATGGTTGGTGAGTGTGCATCGGAGCGGGGGTGGGCGGTTTTCGGCTGATGGCTTAGGCTGATGGCTTATTTAGTTCTGAGCTGAGTGTGCATCGGAGGGGGGGGGGGGTGGCAGCTGATTACATTCTGTGCTGAGTTAGTTTGTGAGCCGGCAGGCAGCAGGGGGGACGCATGGGCAGTACAGACAGTGAGGGAAAGGGAATGGGCATCCCTTGTTAAAGATGGCGGTGCCGTTCACTGAAAGAAGTTTGTAGTTTGTGTATCTCTGTAAATCTTTCATTAGGCAAGCCAGAAATATAGCGTTTTTACACAGCAATAGTAGTACTATTGAATAATGTGCTTAATAGATTTTGACTTTCCTTGTCCTTTAACTGCAACCTCTGTCTTGCGGTTCATTCTATATTTGCATCAAGGCCTTTTGAGGTCACTTTATCTGTGCTTTGAAGCTATCAGTAGGGTAGTATATATTAATGGCTTGGTGAAAGTGCATTAGATCCCTTTTTCCATTGCACGTGCTTTTTTCATATTCATTATTGTTTTCAGTTGATTGGTAATTGTTGAACCAGGCAGGTAAAGAACAGGGTTTTTAATAGGTGCACTATAAAATGTTTATATAGACAGAATGCCTATCATTATCAACCTCTCAATGACTGCAACAGTGGAAGTAACCAACAACTTATTTTACTTCATAAAAACGTCAGCTCTTAAATGCACTGCTGCCAGTTCAATGTCACTTTTTTTTAAAAAAAAGTAGTTGGCATATGATCTGCTGTTACAAACCCTGAGGTAGTATAGCATGACTCTTGGTGACAAATTTTCATAACTAGGTGAAGCCCACAAAGGTGAGTTTCTTCAGGAATCTATTTCTGAATAAAATTTTGCTCATCACTATTCCTGGACCAAACCTCTTGGGTCCCTGTAATGGCAGCAATGGCACCACAGGGAACAAACCCTCACAAATCTCCTTGTTGGACCACTGTGCTGCTCACTAACTTCTCTCCTATAGTTATTATTATAGACTCTGACCTGGCACTAACTTTTCCTATACAGGGCCTACCTCCTCTGGAGCACACCTCACCTCCTCCTGTAAGTTGGGGAATCAATAGAGGCAGAACAAACTTTGCCTTCCCCTTTTATCACCCAGCCTAGCTGACTAACTCAATCCTACAGGATAGAGAACATAAGGTTTAGACTCAGTTTGTGTTATATAACATCTTTTGAAGATAAGCAAATAAGATGTTTGCTTTCACCAGGTGGCCAGTAAATGTTTCTTTCTTATTGGTTGCTATAGTTCATTAGACCAGTAGCATCTTTTTTTACATAACCCTTAGAATTAAGGGAATTCATTAATTAATTCTGTGAATTAAGCAAACTTCAATGAATGAGACCAATTAGCTGCTTTAGTTGAGCCTGAAGCTGTGCTTTAAAAATGAGGTAGTAAAGCCCTCTTATATATAAATCCCTGGGATACTTTGCAAGAGAAGTGTTTTGGATAAAGACCTTGAATACACGATCCCCATTTGGACTAAATGAATATTGTTCCTTCTTATGCTTCCTTAACCAACGATAAGAGTTCCCTGAAAGCCTAACTCTACTACCTCTTTTTGATTACATTTTTGTTTATCTCTAATATGCTTTGTTTTTAAAGTTACTTATAATTTTCTATTACAATTTTTTGCTATAATTTACATTTTCACTGGCATGTTCTAAATTATGCTCTAGTCTTTTGCTGTGTTTGGTGGTATTTTTTCTCCTTGGTGCAGGGTTACAACTGATGATTGGTTGTTATGTGACTGGGAAAGATCACTCTGTTGGGTGAGAATCTTTCTATATATTTATTTATATATGTGTGGATAACACTTTGGATGTGGTCCTGTGCACCTGTCAACCCAGGAATTTATATATATATTTGAAAAAATGGAATTTCTTGTTCAGTACATAGAGTAACATAAACTTGCATTTTTGGTCATTTTATCACCCATCAAATTGGACCATATAACCTTAAAACACAAACTCATGTGGCTAAGGTTAAAAAAATTCTGTTTTCATAAAATTCTAAGCTGATTTACTACAGTGGGCTAATGGTAAAAATCAAACTTGTTACCTTTGTATTGAGCAGATCATTTGATTAGGTACCTAAGGTAGAAATGAATCAAATATATTTAACTGCTGGCTGCTATATTTCAACCCAAAATAAAATAAATGTTTGACATTGATTAGAGGAAATGATTTATAGCCTATCTCAGTTCTCATATTGACTTTGCTTGCAGCCATATGTGGGAAAAAAGAAGTCTGTCTTTCTGTGCTGTCTAATATTACTGTATTTACATTTGACATAAGAATGAAGAAAATTTAACGTTTATTATGTTACAGAAGTGAATAAACAGCATTTTATGTTATGAAGTTTTCTGTATTTCTGAAGAAATTTTCTCTCTGTGGATTAGATTCAATTGCATGGGAAAAACTGATCTCATAATTTATATCTAGATTTCCTAGGAGAATTCAGCAGTTCTTGTATAAGATACACTGAAGGAATTGACTAATTAAGCTAAAATCACACCTGTAAAGTGCTTTGTGGGTTATCAGATGTGTTAAGCAAATCTGAATTCCATTTCAACTTGTAATTACTAGCATTTTGTTTTCAGTGAGCAACTATCTTTTTTTAAAGTTGTTTTTATGAGTACTTATGTTTATCAAGTATTGGTAGTGTGATATGTTTTTCTTTTGCCAAAGAAAACTTCCTATCAACGTATAAAATTGGCCAGGGTCACCTCTTCTACCTTGGCTGCTGCAGCTATTACTCTGGATTTGGGAAGTTGCAAAGATATTTTTTACATCAGGTTTTCAGTCTATCAGATCTTATCTCAACCCCTAAAAACCCAATGTCACTGCCTAGGCAGACACAAGGCAAGAGGTGGTATTGGACCCCAAATTAAGTAAGTGTTTGATCACATGGTTACTTTAGTTATGGAGCTCTTTGTGTCCTTAAATTCAAAATCTGTCATATTTTATTTGCTAGCTTTTCCCCACTATATAATAGTAAAATAACAAAGTTATTATTATCATGTCAAACAACTGTATTTAAAAAATATATGTACCTTGTATATCACTTTACAATGGTTCTGGATCTCACTTTGTAATCAATAAATATAATATACAGATGCTGTGCATATAGATAGAAAAGAAAATAGCATCACAAAAAAAGACTCCATAACTCTGCACTAGTATCATATATAAGAAGACAATCTTTATTGTTACTGTTGTAACTGAGTGACCATTATTATTGCGCATTAATACACCCAGGTGTTAAGCTATGAGCGCACATAAGTCGCACAGGTCCATTAATTGGATAATTATATATTTTGTGTAGTGTATTAATAGGTGGGGAGGTCTTATTTATGTAACTTATTTTTGGCTATAATACAAACATGTGCAGCTTGGATGGATTAAAGCATAGTACTTTGGTCTTTCTTAGGATGGGCCTTCGTTAAGGAAGGTAGGGTTTAAAGATGAAGGGAATGTTAACCCTGTAAGTCCCTATATAAAGTGTTTTTAACACTTTGTACTATAAATCACTGGTAGGACATTCGCAATAAAGATTACCTTTTTCTATATGATGCTGGTGCTATTGTCATTTACTATCAATCAAAATCTACTGTGTGGCCTCTTTTTTTATGGAAACAGGGAATGGAATTATGAGCAAAAGCATTATATGAAAGGTGCAGATGACCTCTGGACTTCCCTAGTCATGATTGCATTCCTTCCATTATCATTGCTATATACTATAAAGAACCATTTATAGTCATGAAAAATGTACCATTGCTACTGTTTACTGTCAGTCAAAGTGATTGAAAAAGGAAAGGCAATAACAATATCATAAACAATAAATGTACATTTATGCAAAAACACAACTGTAGTTTTTTTTTGGTTGAATATCAAACTGTTTCCTATACGTGGAACTAACACTCTATCTATGTCTGACTTCTTCAAACAGTCTGCTTAGTAATGTTTGGCTTACATACATAAATAAGCAAGGGTCACGTTTTACTGGCAAAGGCACTAGCTAATATTTTAAATATCTCTAAATGAATTGCATGTTTTCCTGCCAAATAAATAAGTTGACATTACATGCTTTTTCTACTAACCTCAAGAGAACAGCTCTTTCTATGAGAAGCCTTATCTGCATGTCTGCAACATAAACATATTTTACATTAAAAAAAAACCAAAATAGGATGCATCTGGGTTTTTTGGAACATCTTTATATATTAAAGGCCTTATGTTAAAACACCAAGCAGTAGAATTTTTATGTTTAAAGGTTAAATTATCGTTATAATATAACTATACTCTGACTTTTACTGTCAGGATACAATTTAAACATCTAACACTGATTTATATAGCTAGTCACAGCTCTGCCCTACCTTACATTCACAGCCTTATCTTCATGTGACTCTTATCACTGCCTTTGCTTTCTGTATCTGTTGGTATTTATATGTGATCTTTAGGGATTTTTTCTATTAAATTGTGGAGTGTTAACCTTAATTGCTGTTGTACAGCACTGGAAATATATTGGCACTAATTCTATGCAATGTGATATTAATAGCAAGCACAGCATTGTGATGGCACTTTAATCTGCATTTACACTGTTAAAGGGATACTGTCATGCTTTTTATGGTTTACTTTTTATTTCTAAATTACACTGATTACCTAGCAAATAATTCATTTTACCATTTAAAATGTTATTCTTAAACCAATATTTTTTTTCGTTCTAATATTGGTGTGTAGGCAGCCTTATGCCTGAGTCTGAGCTTTCAGAAAGAGCCAGCGCTACACATTAGAACTGCTTTTTATTGTTTCTCCTACTCCCATGTAACTGGAGGAGTCCCAAGCCAGACTTGGATTTCTTACTATTGAGTGCTATTCTGGAAGCTACCACTGTTAGTAATAGAGGTGTCAGGGAGCTGCTATATTGCTACGTCCCATTGTTCTGCTGATTGGCTGCTGGGAAGGGGGTGATATCACTCCAACTTGCAGCGCAACGGTAAAGTGTGGCTGAAGTGTATCAGAACACAAGTCATATGGCTGTGGCACCCTAAGAAATGAAGAATATGGCTAGCCCATGTGAAAATCTGTTTGCGCTTTTAAAAAATGGATTTCAATGCAGGATTCTGCTAAAGAAACTCTATTAACTGCTGCGTTTTGTAAAAAAAAAACAAAAAAAAAAACTTGTATTCCCATGAGAGTATTTTTTAATGTTAGTCATTTGAAAGCTAATAATGGTATATTGTGAAGCCTAGTTTGGAAAGGAGTTGACATGAACCACAGCTACTTGTGAGCATGGTGTGATTTTTATTAGGCTCATGCAGCGTTGTCAACTCAGTTCCTTTTTACAAACTAACCATTAGATAATTAGCTTACACTATTCTATAGGCAATGCAATATAAAGTGACAAAGTGACCTTTTAATTTGAAAGTCACTGCTACCTGTTGTTTTCCCTGTAGCTTTGTTAGTTCATTGCTGATCTGCTACGCTAAAGCTTTGCTTCTCATGATTCATCCAAAACTGACAATTTGCTAAAAAAACTGACAATTTGGACAAACTTTTGCCATTGCAAAATTCAGTAGATATAAGAAAAATATAATTTTAAAAAGTAACAAAGGGACACTAAAATTGGACTACATGGACTACACAAATAGAAAGTGAGTGTTATGGTAAGAAGCACATCAGTGGACCAGCTTATATGTAATGGACAGCACAGTGGTTCAGTGGGTAGCGTTGGTGTCCTGAGTTCAATTTTGGCTTGGGAACTAGCTGCCAGAAGTTTGTACATTCTCCTGGTGTCTGTGTGGATTTCCTCTGGGTACTCTTACTTTTTGAAGTGTGATTATTGACAGGATCAGATAGCAGTATGTAAGTGAAACCTAAGTGCAGCACAGATGGGCCAGATAAGAAGCAGGGTCCAAAAGTCAGGAACAAGGCACAGGAATACAACCAAGTAACTCAGGATAGTAGGTTACAGGAGCTGAGCCTACTCAGTCAATCTCAATAACCAAGCCAGGATCCTGGGGTGGGACCAGCCCATAAATAGGGGAAAGGCTGGAAACATAGTGATCCTCATTTATCAACACTGGGCAAAGTTGCCCATGGACAATAACCAATGGCAACCATTCAGTGACTGGCTTTTTTCAGCCAGCTGCAGGTAGAGAAATAAATGCAACAAGTTCATTGGTTGCCATTGGTGACTGCCCATGGGCAAATTTGCCCAGTGTTGATAAATGACCCCAACTCTGCACTGGGCAGGCTAGACAGGATTCCTAGCAGGTTTGCAGGGTGACTGATAGGTGTACTTCCCTGATAAGCCATTAGAGGCTCTTTGAGTTTGCCATTTTGAATAGCTATGCATTTCTGGATTGCCCCTGTTAACTTTACCTATTTGTTTAGGACAGCTGTTGTTAATTGTTTAATAAAAGCCATACAAATATAAACAGCCCAAATCCTACTAAAAATACTCAAAGACCAGGTAGTATGTGTTTACATATTTGAAACTGATAAATCTGGATACCTCCTGTACCCATTTTGGAATATTTATAAAAATATGAAGAGTTTATATTGTTATATTGACGTAAAGAATAAGTTGTTTAAGAGTTTAATACGTTTAAAGAGCCTTTATAGGCCATCCTCAAGTTACTACCATTTGCTAGTTGTGATCAGTCTTCTGATGATTAACTGAGCTTCTGTGATACTGGTTGTTCAGTCCCTCTGCTAGTTCCTGGGTGCCTGCTGTGGTTTTGAGAGAGGTTACTTGGTTTCAGTCACTAAAATGGATTATGGTTTTTACTCTATCCTTCTTCAGCAGACTTCTCATAGCCTTTTTAAATTTGTCTTTAAATCCTGATACAATTATGTAAACAGAAATATCTTGGCCATGGCTAAATAGCAACAAAAACTGATTGAAGACTTTTTTTTTAGGGTAAACAGGAACCAAGTACATGCTGCAGTTTGTCCTAGCCAGATCTACCTCTGAACATGACTGATTTTTTTTTATTAGAAAAAAATAGGTTTAGAATTTTGCTATCGCTACTTCCACTATTAGAAGAATTATGAAGAGGTAGAGTTGTGTGAACAGGAGTATTTTTGGCAATAATAATTGTTGAAAGACAATTTTAGGGTCAGCAGAACCAACCAAAAGCTGCAGTGAAGGCCTATTTGTCCCTGCCAGTTTTTACCAGAGATCATGATAGAATGACTTTTTAGAAAAAATGGGTTAAGAATTTTGCAAGAGCTACTCTTCCAAGAGAATCAATATACTCAGGCCTGACCAGAACTATGAATCCTACCCACAATTTTATAAGAACTACATAAAACAATGAGTAACATGAAAGGGCAGTCCATAATATTAAACCACAGACACAATATGGAAGTACGGTATGGGACCTGTTATCTAGAATGCTCGGGACCTGGGGTAAGCCTGCTAAAAAATAATTTAAACATTAAATAAAACCAGTAGGATTGTTTTGCCACCCAAGTACAAGTTATTGTTTAATAATCACAGAGAAAAAGGAATTTTTAAAAAAAAAATGTGAATTATTTCCTTAAAATAGAGTCTATGGGAGATGACCTTTCCATAATTCAGAACTTTCTGGATAATGAGTTTCTGGATAATGGGTCCCATACCTGTAGTAACAAACATCTAGTGAAAAATGTGCTGTCCTTTACCTTAATGCTAGTGCTCTCAGGATACCAGTGGTCACTGATTTAAGTAACCAATAGATATGTTATTTACTTCATTCTGAAATTATATTGAAAATATACAAATGTTGCTTGGTGCCCATGGTTAGTGTCTGTGCAAAGTGCCTGAAGAATTAGAACTGCTTTGTAAATAAGGGTTTTAGCCTTTTAAGTACTGAATATGTAATAGGATCTTTGATTTTACTAAGTAATTTTCAAGTGCCCATGCTGCTGAAATTAAATCAGCCATCTGTTGGACTGAAGATTCATATTCACATTTGGACAGCTTTCGTGACAGCATGGGAAGAAAACACATTCTTACAAAGATGTATTTGTGTTAAACGATTCTTTTAATGTACCATTAGCTTTTATCTTCTCATTTCATAGCCACATTACTGATGTAAATCCTTCTAAAGCTATGTCTACATTTGGAGACGTATTACAAAACAATTAATTTTGATTAAGAATGAATAATTATATTCATCTTTCAGTTTCGTCTTTGCCCCCTGTATATACATTACGTGTGGATTTGTAAATAACTGATATATGCATGCAATTTTACTTGGTAAACACTGCTGCTTATAATGCAAAACAACAAAAAATTACTCTTTTCAATGTGGTAAGAATACAGTTAGAAATATTTGTGTGTGTGCTCTGTTGTAACTGTTCCCTTTTATAATATACAAAAAACATAAATATCCTGTAAAAGAAATTAGTGCTAATTAGGTCATCAGTTATAATCAGTACATAATGATGTAATTTGTGTCACATGACTCACTGAAACGTATGTATATATAAAATAATGTACCCCAATTGTAAAATATGAGGATAGAAGGTGATCAAGGAGTTCCATGACTTGAATACACCCCCCCCATGTGGTGTGCTATTATATGGCCATAAAATGCCCCATATTTATCATGCTGTGTAAAAAGTGGAGTAAAACATTACCAATTGGATGCTTTGCTTCGGTTGCCTAATCTAATCTCATTGCTGATTAGTTGCCCTGCTTCACTTCACTTTTTACACATTATGATAAATATAACCCATAATATCCTTATTTTAAATTTTTTTTCTAATCTAGCCTGAAGCACCAAACATGGAGTAGAATCAAACATGTAAAATGGGATAAAATAGTAACAAGGTTATATGCACTTAAAGGAGAAGTCCACCCAAATGCAACTTAAGCTTTTTAAAAAGTAATTTTTAAAGTAATTTCAAGCAACTTTCCAATATACATCAAATAAAAAATGTAAATATTTTTAAATAAATATGCTGCCATTATGATTTTTAATTTAATAATATGGTTTGGAACAGTTACCTAAGCCTGGCCCTGTTCTCCTGCTGATCTGGCTGATTACTTTGAGACTCAAAAAAATATAACAGTAGTCGACTGTCCTCAGTCTGCATCCTCCAAACCCACCACAATTCCCTGCACACCTGATGTCAATAAAGAAAGGAACATCGCAGTGCAATGTACTTTCTGCATATTGTTTGTAAGTTGTAGAAAAGTAGTTACAATTTGTAACATCAATGTTTTAGTCCCTGCTCCCCTCCTAGGATTTCAAATGATACAGAAAAAGAATAACTGTTTTGCAGCTGGATTTCAGCATATAAAAAAGTTTTTTTTTGTTTATACTTTTTGAAGGAACATATTACAGGGATAGGTACTGTATATTAGGAGTTTCTGTGTTGTATGGGGCTTTTTAACAAATGTTGGTTTGGAAGCTATAGTTCCCCTTTAATACAGTCTTGGCAGTATGCAAAAGTTCCACTGTAACTGGCACAAGCTCCCGTCCTCCATCCAGGAAATCACTTTCATGCAGAGATTCACATCATATTAAGCTGTTGGTAATAAAGTGAGCAGGAAAAGTTCTTGTATATTACAACAATTTCTTCAAACTAACGAAAATAAGGCCCAGAAATAATAATTTTATTGATGTCACATTAATTACTTTTTCAGAGGTTATATATATTTGTTTTTTTTGTTTACCACTATAGTTAGCTGCATGGACCCAAGTTGGTAAAGCTTGCACTTATTATTTAAAAAGGTTTAAATTCTATGGTTGCTGTTTCCACACAATGCCATGATCATAAAATATACATTAGCCCTTTGATCCTTTTGACGTTGTGCAATCTAAGCACATAAGGTAGCATGGTTGTTTTTAATGTAGCAGCAGGGATGTACACCCATCCATATAGTGAATTACTGTGACATGATACTTCACTCTGCATCAAATTCAGTCAGTTCATAAACTCAAGCATTGATCTGGCCTAGAACACTAGCAGTTTGAAGGGACATAAATCATGTCAATGCTATAGTTATTAAGTCAAAAATAATGCAGTCAAAATGCTCTATTGAGGTGTTTTCATTTTGTTTTACATGTCAAAGATTAAATACAGCATACACAATACAGTGAAAATGACTACTTGTTGCTTTGCCAAAACTAGGCACAAATGCTATTAAGCCAACTTACTTTATTATCTCCAAGAAATAGTCAGGAATTACAAGTGGAAGATGACCATCATAAAAGAGATAAGAGACAATGCTAATTAAATTGTACCTTAATAAAAAAAATTCAATTTACTTTTATTTATTTGTAGAAAATAAGTTTAATACACGTAACCTTTAATAGATTTAATTATATTTTTGGCATGCTTTTTTGGTTTGCCATAAATACATACTCTAGAGGAAAAAAACAATACAATCATACTTAACGTTTCTGTGAGGAAATCCTTTTATTCAAGGTGTTAGAAATTTTAGTAATCTGTTGCCACCAATCAGAAATGTACTTTTAGCAGTTAAAAAAAAATATGGCTTGATATACAGGATAAACAGGCTGCTATGATCTCTGTGTATTGATTCTCTCTCTCTTGAATGATCTAGGTCAGGAGTGCCCAGGTTTAGTTTCTGAGATCTATCAAAAGGACATTGTTCTATAAGATTTCTCCATTTAATTTTCAGTCAACAGTTGACCTGACTACAAATGCAAAAATAGAGAACCCTGGAGGGAGGCCATGTTAACTGTAACTAAAACATTGTACTACACACTTTTTCCAGCAAATCAAGCTTACAATCTTGTGGGTGCAGTGATAAAGATGCATGCATATATACACAAAAAACTGCAATTTGTTAATTGGGTATGAACATTTTGTAAACACTTGGCTACAAACTTGTTCCTGTATGTCATGTCCTATATGGTTTTGCAAAATAAAAAGCTACTGCTTAGACTCCTTTTGTTAATTAACCAGGGTATATAGGAATTATTGGCTTTACCCAGGGGATATGAAACCTGTGTCCTGCCTTCTGTTTTAAACCACAGGATGCTGTGGCATTTCATTGGAAATGTAATTCGCAGCGGTGAAGATGAGATTTGAGTGTACATTAAATATAGCTTGACACAGGGGGGCATATTAATCAAAACTGATATTTGTGTTCTTGTTTTTTTCTATCTTGACTAAACTCTAATTATTGAGTTGCAAATTAATTTAATAAATAATGAAAGCTTGTGTTTTTTCATTCATTATTTAATTTCATATTTTTAATGCAAAAAAACCTTGAATTGTAGGGGAAGAATAGAAACATTATGAAATAATGTGTTAGCATTAATATGTTGAAACTCTGACTTTTGTGAAGTTGTTTTTAGTTTGGCCACATTTTCAGGCAAGTAAAGTCAGCATATCACACAAGTTTAGAGGACTTCACAGTGCAGACAGCCTATCTCCCCCTCCGTCCAAGGCACTAATTCAGATTTCAAGTTCACATTGTACATAATGGTACACAGTTCATTATCCACTAGCAGTAATAGCACTTACAAAAACTAAAAAGAACAAAACATTGTCGTTATTTACTTGCATTGTGTATTTTGGGCATTGGAATCTCCAACTCAATACTCTTTTCTTGGTACTCATTCCAGAAAAAAAAGAGGTTTAAAATCTATGCAGCCTTTAAAAGGCACCAGGAAATTCAAACTCAATGCCCTTCTTCAGAGTTATAAAGGACTTGCTTTGTGACTGCCTCTTTCAGTGTAGTAAGAGGCAAACCTGTTTTGCACTTGTGATTTACTGTAAAACTGCTATAAGAGCTTCGCTTAAAAAGAAACAGGTAAGGGAAGTACTTTTTAATGGCATATTGATAAAAAGTATGATTAATTATAATTTAACATATCTTAAAAGTAGGAATGGAAGGCAGTAAAGAATATTTCCTGCATAGGGAAAGGTGAGCAAGGTTAACATATAACAGATTTCATGAGGACCGCATTTTTCATAAGCAGAAGATGACTAACCAGGAAACTGTACAACATTAAGCTGAAAGGAAGCAAAATGAAAGCAACATAAGCAAGAGAGGAGATAAACACATGCTTCCAGCAGATGTGCCAATGTGTTGGGGGACTTATTAGGAAATTTAAACATGTGGGGTATATATGTGGGACTCTAAACCAGGATTTAGTATAATGGCTAAACTAGATGAACTGAGCATACCACTTAAGAAATTAAATTGTTTAATCCAAAAAAATAATTGTCCAAATCTCAGATATTTACAGAGTACTCTCATCAACTGTTCTGAAATCACTGTTTTATTTGGGCCACTACAATATCATCAAGAGGCAAGTTGTTTAAACTTTCATCCAATTTCATCCATACATTGTTGGCTGTTTTTCTAATGATTTTGGCTGTGCAAATAGGTCCCGCCAAGACATGTTTTTGGAGTTTAATAGCAGTTACCTCATTTACATATGACAGGATGTTTTTTCAATGCCTAATATAGAAATCCATTCTTAACAGAATGGATTGTACTGTGTCAGTAACCGGGATGCCTTTTTCCCCAGCTCAGTAACCCATACTTTACCTTGCTACTCCATTACATGTGTTCGACATATGGCACTTTAGTGCTGCTGTGTTTCTTATGGAGTTTATTTAATTTGCAAAAAAAGTCCTGTTATAAGAAGCTGAGTATGATACCTGTCTTGTTGGAGCACAATGAATCTCAAGCCAAAAGTGGTAAAAGGTGTGTTGATAATATATTTATTAAAAACGATAAAAATGTGGGGTGACTGTTTTGTTAGTAGGACTCCATTATGCAAGTAGCTTTAATATCCCTGTTTCCCTTTTTAGCTCAAATAATAACAAAACAAGAAATAACAAAAACAAACTGAAAAGGTAAATTGAACTCAGGTTTCAAGGGTATATACTGCCCCTTTAAATGCTTCCTTGCTGGTCTCACCAGAGCTCCTTAGTAAAGGGTAAGTTTTCAAGGAACAGGTGCATTGACCTGTGGTATCAGATAAGTGAATATTATCACGGAGTCATGTTGGATAAATTTAAGTACTAGCAGTTATTTTTTTCTTTTTGTGTGTGCATATGATGGCTGTATATTGTTTGCAGTGGCCGAAAATGTCTTTCTTTGATTGGATTAAATGCAGAGTTTCTATAACATAATATATAAAAAGAGCCATGTGTAACTCTGAGATTGTTATTTTATATCTATATTTTCCTACAAACTGTCCTTCCTCTGTAAAAAGTTTTAACATATTTATTCAAGTCTTTATGTTTTAATACACAATGCTTTAGAATTAATAATCAGTTTTGACTGCTCCTTATGAGCAATGTTTTACCATCAGCTGAACTTAATGAAATGGAACAAAACTCACTATTTATACACATACTTGTAGAAGGCCTGAATAGTAAAAATAAAGGTTACAAATATATAAATAACTAATGGAGCACTTTTCCTAGAACATTAGCTTGAAATATTTCAATAGACGTTTATTTAGCTAGGCACCACTTTCATCTCTTTTTATCTCTCCCTACAGTGCTTATTCTTCTTGTAGAATGTGCTTTGTATTACTTGTTTCTCTTCTCCTCATTTGTTATAACTACACACATCCATATCTGTATCATTTTGTACATTGTCTATAAAAACTAAAATAAAATAATTTAGTAAAAGTTATTAGGAAGATGTACTGTACATGTAATTTAGAAGGACCTTTTCATGCTACTATGCTAAGACTTAAAAAGAAAAATACATTGATGGACTGCTGTAGTAAAGTTAAAAATAAGAAAGAAATTTCTTTATCTCAATATTCTTTCTAAATATGCCATTTGCACTTTAAGGTATAGTGTTAAAGAAACATCTGTGCATTCTGAAATAACCTGCATTCATTTATATTATTTAAGCTGTAAAATCATATTCAGTCTTGAATCACTCAGGAAATCAAACATAAATGTCCTGCTGTTTTTGACAGTCATACAGCAAAAACACCCACTAATGAGCATTTAATAGTAACCAAAAGTTTTGCATTAAGTACAAAGCTCTTTTGATTACCTATTCCACTAATTTAAAGTAAATGCTTTTACAGATGGCATCTGTTAGGCCACAGAGCATGCACCGCTTATATATATGGAGTCACTGAAAATAGATTCCAGCTTTGGTAGACAGACTACAAAATAAGATCAAACATAAAAGACTAGGTAAACATTCACCATTCTATTATTTTCTTAAGGTCCTTTTAAATGCTTATCCAATAACAAAGCACAATATTTGAGGGCAATTTAGAAATACCATGGCAAATTATCACCTAGAGCTAAATAACCTAGACAAAGAAAGTAAACTCTGCATTCGGTGTCCCAGCTAGAAAATATAATTGTTGAATTTTTACTTGGAGTATTTATATTAGTATAAGATATCCATGAAGAACCTACAGTGTTCCAGATGAGCATTTATATCTAAAATAAAGAATGAAAACCATAAGTACATAAGAAGTAGTTTAAAAGCATGTTCAGTATAATCCTTTGTTTAACCTTTAAAGGACTGTGCAACATATTTACATCTTTACTCAGAACACTGTATACTTACAGCTCTGCATGCTTCTGGGGGGTGATCTGTAATTTTAAATCTTATCTGCTTCTGTGACTCCTTTTAATAATCTATTTTGGATCAATATTAGCGATGAGCGAATCTGTTCCATTTCGCTGTACCAAAAATTGCACAAATCTTTCGAAAGATTTGTGAAACGGCAATAAATTTGCGAAACGGCGAACATGTTGCGTGGCAAAATAAATTGTCGATCATGTCAAAAAATGACATGTACAAATTTTTTTTTCACACACGACAATTTTTGGTCATGTGGCGAGTTGTTATGCAGCAAACTTTGTCGCCCATTTTGCTAAACAGTCCGCCAATGTGGAAATTTGCCACTAATCCATGCCCTCCGAATAATTTCACCCATCACTAATCAATATGAAATGAAAAAATATGAATTTAAGATTTTAGAAAATACAAACTAATTAAATAGCTTTTGAAATTTCAAAGGTTTACCAGTGTAAAGATGAAGATAAATCTTTAATAAATTAGTTTTCTGCTGGTGGTCCATTTGGTTTTTGATCAAGTTCCTAATGACTGCATCTATTAAAGTCGCTAAGCAACTATGGAATACATTATAGGTGTGTCTTTTCATTATCCATAAATGTTGAAAAATGGACTCCCAGCAACTGTGAGATACCCATCTTACATACATTTAAAGGAGACATATACTATAAAAATTAAGAATGTACCAGTGAATTATACTCCTCTAGATATAGAAGGATTGTGCTTAAAAAAGTTGTCTTTCGGACTGATTTACTGAGAAATTCCACCAAAGCCCCACTAGTCCCGCCTATCTGTTCCACTTCCTGCTGGCTGAATTCTCTGGATGTGCAAGGAAGCCGGCGGCTCTCAATACACTGCACAATAGGACAGGAACCAATCAGCAGCTAGGCTGACCTGATAGGGAACTGAAGCCTGTCTTTGCTTGTGTGACTGCAGGGCTGTGATTGGCTATCCCCCTCCTACTGTGCTTCTGGCACAGACCGTTAGGACACGCCCACGGATAGAGAACGGATAGGATCTATAGGGAGCTCCAATAAAGGGACCATTTTTTCAGACAGTATTGTCAGGCGCGCTCAGCCCAGATCCGGCAAGAGCGTCCTGTGCGGCACCCTCCTGCTCGTACTTCCAGGTGTGCGTACAGACGCGACGCGTCTGATAGAGCGAGCACGCATGGGCATGCGAATAAGCGCAGCATGCGCGTCAATGCGCACGCATGCACGTGAACGGTCCCACGCATGCGGAAACGCGCACGCTCATAGTTCGCATGCGCAGCATGCCTTTAAAGACGCCACAGAACCATCTTTACTTTGCTGAGTAATCTTACTGTCAGGTGAGTCTATAGGAGTCAAACGATGTAGAGTAGCCTCTCCTACACCTCCCACACGAGATACAACACCCGAGAGTGGGACGGGGCTGGCTCAGAGCAGGAGTGGCAGGAGTGCGTGAGGAAAACAGTTCCTGCAGAGATGTGTAGTTCAACGACGAAGCAAAGTCAGGAAGCAAAAGCGTGGTCAGGTCCAGATGTGAAGGTCAAAGGCAGGCAGAGATCAATCAACGAGTCAGGTACAGAAGAAGGGGTCAGCAACAGGCAATCAGGTAAATAAACGCTTGGTAACGAGTGATAAATCAGCTCAGATTACTCAGCAAGGTAAAGATGGTTCTGTGGCGTCTTTAAAGGCATACTGCGCATTCACACTACGAGTGTGCGCGTTTCCACATGCGTGCGCATGCTCACGTGCACGCGTGCACATTGACGTGTGCGCCATGCTTATTTGCATGCGCATGTGCGCTCGCTCTATCAGACGCGTCACATCTGTACGCACACCTCCTCAACCCGGAAGTACGAGCAGGAAGGCGCCGCACAAGTATTCAATTTTAGCTCAAAGTGAAACCAGCACCATATATTATTCATAATTGCCTACAAAATTAGGGTTTTCCCAATTTATCCAATATGTCTCCTTTAATGTTAAAGAGATACTGACACCAGAAATGAAACCATTTTTACATCTGTCTTAACATTGTCTTTGCATGCTATTTATAATTTTGCCATAAAAGTATTTGTCCAAGCTTTTACATTCCCTATCTGATCCCCCATGTTCCTCTATGAGGGGGCTGCCATATTTGTGCAGCAGGAGGCCGTTAGCATTAGAAGCTATAACTGACAGGCTGAGAAGGGACAGTCAGGTTGGCAAAACAGTCAGTTTTGGGATTTCAAGTAACAATTACTTACAAAAGCAGCCCTATCAGTAAAAAATGATCAACACGACCTATAGGCAACTTTTTATGTAGATTTATATTTTAAAAAGTTGTTTTTTCGTGTCAGTATCACTTTAAAGTTTTGTTCTTTTTTTTCTCTTACATTTATGTGAAAGTAAAAATAGTATTTATGCATAAGACCCAAGTTAAAGGAGAAGGAAAGTTAGATTCTTTGGGGGGTGCCAAATGTTAGGCACCAGTGATGAGCGATTTTTTTCAGCAGGCATGGATTCGCAGTAAATTTCCCATTTCGCCATTGGCAAACTATTTGGTGAAATTCCCGCAAAAATTTGCCACGGAAAAATTTGTTGCGCGTCAAAAAAAAGTTGCGGTCACATCAAATAGGCACAGTTGCAGATTTTTCGCCATTTTGCAAATTTCCATTTTTTTTTTGCAAATTTTCTGGCGAAACATATTATCTCATCACTACTAGGCACCCCTCAGTGATTATAATAGCTTATGTGATACCCCAGACCAGAGCTTCTAATAGCAGAAAATTGCACAGGCCTGAGGTACTTCTGTATGATCATCATGTCACAGTCCTACTTTTTTGCTTCTTCTTTCTTCTCTTCCTCTGGGCCACCACGTGCATGGTAGGATGAAAAGGCTGACTTTTTGCTCAAAGTACGGCATTTCATTTTATTGCATATGCACACCTGCCGAGAATAAGCAAGAAGCAAAGAAGCTTGCGACATGGTTATCACACAGAAGTATCCCAGGCTGGTGCAGGGCTGTTGAAGCAATCTACCTCTTTTAAGGCTGGGCTTTGTCTACTTAACCTCCTCATAAACCCAATATACATCATATGTCTGTGAATATCCCTTCTATTATTGGAACTTGATATTTAAGCCTTCCCCATTAATAAAAGTTTCTCTACATCAGTGATCTCCAACCAATAGCTCGTGAGCAACATATTGCTCACCAACCCCTTGGATGTTGCTGTCAGTGCCAAACCTGGTATTTTTGAATTCCTGACTTGTTGGCAAGTTTTGATTGAATAAAAACAAAATTTACTACCAAATAATGCCTCCTGTAAACTGATAGTGGCTACCTAACAGCCCTTATTTGGCACCTCCATGAACTTTTATGATGCTTGTGTTGCTGTCCAAGTCTTTTTACAATTGACTGTGGCTCACCAGTAAGAAAGGTTAGGTAACCCTGCTCTACATGATACAGTTATATTATTGACAATTCTATACTTGCAATTTTGTGGCAGCAATTTAAGGAATGCCCTTTCGTATTTCAGCAGGATCATAACCCTGTGTACAAAGGTCCATACAGAACTGGTTTGCAGGGATGAGAATGTGGCCTGCTCAGGGCCCTGACCTGAAACACCTGTAAATTAAATGAAAGTGGCAATGCTAACCAGACCTCATGAGCTGGCTTTTGTATATATTAAAGCAAGTCCCTCCAAATGTTCCAAAATCTAGTGAAAAGCCATGTAGATGAGTATAGCACCAAGGCTGTTTTTGAAGAAAAGAAAATGAGATGTTGCACAGGCAGGTGCACATATATTTCTAGCCATATATTGAATTTCATATAAGATATTCCATACTAAGTTTTACATTACCCTACAATAAAAGAATTATTGGTATTGCTTGTTCTCCAAACCATATTGTAAATAGCCCCATTCCCATAACCAATCCCAAAGCTACTATATAACCCAGATTCTCTCAGCCCCATTGCCATCACCAATCCTCTTAAATAACCCCGATTTTTCATCTTTTGATCATCAATGGCTTTAACAATTCAAGAAATTAATTTTAAAAGCAGGTGAATGTTATAAGTTACAGAGTTGTGACTCATATTTTGCGATAAGTCACAGAGTTGGAACCCTGTGACTTATAACATTGCTAAGTATGTGGCTAACATTTTAGCTCCCATAGCTGACAACACACACCACATTCAGAACACCGTGGACTTTGTCAACAAAGTGCATGAGGTATAACTGGAGACCGATGAGACAACAGTGTCCTATGATGTTACATCTCCATTCACATGTATTCATATGACCAAGGCAATTGAAACACTGAGGAAACAGACACCACCCTCAGAAGCAGAACAAAGCTTAACCCAGAACAAGTCTGTTTCTTACCACTTACTTACAACACAAGAAAGTTTTTTTTATATACAAAACATGGCTTTGCCATGGGTTCACCTGTGTCTCCAATTGTAGCAAACTTTTACATGGAAGAGGTGGAAAAGACAGCCCTGCACACCTTCAAGAGAACAACACAAAGGCAGATGAGTTTCCAGTCCATACTGAATACATAAACTTAGTGGACAAAAACATCAGGTTCACAAGGGAAGATGTAAAAGACAGAAAACTGACATTTTTGTATTGTGCAATAGTTATGAAAGGGGGGGGGGCTGGATAATGAAAGAAATGTTAAAGAGGCCGTTTATGCCAGACTGGAAAAACCAACCCTGAACAGAGCAGGGGGCCTGCAACACTGCTTGCCAGCAACATACAATGTGGCTTTGACCCTGGCAGTTTCACAACAATTTACACTTTCAGTCATGTACATTGAAAGATTAAGCCAACACATAGCTGAATAAGTTAAATGGAACCATTGTGATTGGATGTTTGTGACTGTACTACCCTCAAGGGTTTAAATACCAGTGAATTCCCTACCAGTCATTTGAACTGAAGAAGCCATTTGGATGAGTGGTGAAATGTTTTCAAGAAAATTCAGAATGTCCAGTTGCTTTAGATTTAATTTTACTAGATTAAGTGATGTTTTATTATTACAATGATAAAAAAATATGTATGTATACAATTTTGAACAATTTGATTAAAATAGAGTATATAGGAGATGACCTCCCCACAATTTGGAGCTTTCTATATAATGGGTTTCCAGATAATGGACCCAATACCTGTATTAACTATTAATTATACAGAAGCTACCACTCACTAATATGAAATAAAAAGTTACTGTTAGTAATATTAGTAATTACATTTGTCCTTATGTTCATATTTGCTTTCATTCCTGTCTGTTACAAGTGCCTAATATATTGATAAAAGGGTTTATCAAAAGAATATAAATGGAAAATAATAAAATAAGAATTTCTGTTGTGAATATAGTGCAACAACCCTACTTACTTTTCTTACACATAAAAAAAGTCATAGAAACTAAAAAAAAGTGTTCATAAAAAGTTTTTACACATTTTATTGTGTCAGGAACATGTTTTTATTCTCTCTTGAAAAGGCCCACCAAGACGATTTGTTTAGTATTCACGTATATTGACACTACTAAAAGCATTACATTCTTGCTTCCATGGTATATTTGTGGAGGAACTCAACTAATAAATGAACTGTCAGTGTATAGAAAGTGGTACTTTGCCATAGACACATTTATTACTGATTATCAGAATCCACTGTTTGCTGAACTTCATCTATTAATTTATTGAGGTATTTAT
Organism: Xenopus tropicalis; assembly: GCF_000004195.4. Lineage (NCBI taxonomy): Eukaryota > Metazoa > Chordata > Amphibia > Anura > Pipidae > Xenopus > Xenopus tropicalis. Next base: position 119,099,663 of record NC_030678.2, on the reverse strand, counting down.
GTTAAATACCAGTGATGAGTGAATCTCAGCAGATTCGTCTCACCTGTGAGTTTGTTTAATCAAGAAAATTTGGGGAATTTAGGGCGAATAAATGGCAACATTTTTTTTCCATTTTCTTTGACAGCCAGGAAAAGCAGGGGCTTAAACTCAATCAATGCATCCTCAAAGCAGGAAGTAAAGTTCTGGCCATTATGTTAGACATCTGCCCACTTCAGCCTTTATAGATTACATTTTTGCCTAACTAACTATATTAGAAATATTTTTTATTTTGTGCAGTCTATCCATTATACTGTTTCTTTTATTCCTGTCTCCATCGTCTTCTAAGTTTTCCTGTCTGCATATAATATGGGCGAAATAATATTTGATGTAGTGCTTTGAAATGGTTGACATGTAAATGTAAGCAATTATACATTGTCTTGATCTTTGCTCAGTTTGAATATGTTATCTGGTACTGTACATTATGGTCTTTAGCCTTTACCTCTCCTCTACACAGGCACACTAGGGGGCACATTTACTAATCCACGAATCCGAATGGGAAAAATTCGGATTGGAAACGAACATTTTGAGACTTTTTCGTATTTTTTGCGATTTTTTTGTCGCCGTTACGACTTTTTCGTAAATTGTCGAAACTTTTTCGTAGCCGTTACAACTTGCGCAAATTGTCGCGACTTTTTCATATTGAGCGCTCGTAAACGGCGGGCAAACCTTTCAGACTTTGCATGATTTTGGAAGCCTCCCATAGGACTCAATGGCACTCTGCAGCTCCAACCTGGCCCAAGGAAAGTCACGATACTGAAGCTTGAATGAATCCGAAACTTTCGTACTCGGCGCGATGGCTACGAAAAAGTTGCGACAATTTACGAAAAAGTCGCGACAATTTACGAAAAAAATCGCAAAATACCGAAAAAACGCATTCGGGCGCTTTTTGGACGTTCGTGGATTAGTAAATGTGCCCCTAGAAGTATAGGCTTTCCCTGTACTAAGGGTTTTCTCTGTCAGTCTGTATCCCTGGTTCTGTTAATTGCTCCCAACTGGTTCAGATAATCTTTAGAAACCACCCAGCAGTTATTACCTTATATATATATATATATACACCCTAATATATATATATATATATATATATAAAGTCTGATAACCGGCACTCACAATACAAAATCAGCGTTGCCTGGGTGCAGTCCAATACGAGATAATAGAACAAAAAAAAATAGCCAGGTACCGCACTCACAGGTCTTATAGAAAGAAATTTATTCAAAAAATCGTGTCTAACGTTTCGGCTGCCATTGCAGTCTTTGACAAAGGCTGCAATGGCAGCCGAAACGTTAGACACGATTTTTTGAATAAATTTCTTTCTATAAGACCTGTGAGTGCGGTACCTGGCTATTTTTTTTGTTCTATATATATATATATATATATATATATATATATATCTATACACCCTAATAATTTTTTTTAGTTTAATTTTATTGCTTTAATTTAGGTAAGGTGGAATGTTAGCCAATAAGACTAAAGGGGAACAGTGAATAATAGACCATATTTTTCTGTTTATTATTATATAATTAATAGTAATAGTTTTTCTGTACATTAGTTCCCATATCCTTATCAAAATAGGACTTGTATTCCATTAGGGCAAATAAAATGTAAAATCATGAATGCATGTAGTTTTGAAGTTCTGAATTATCTGAGAAGACATACGGAGAAACTATGTTTGTCATGTACATTGTGTGTTGAATAGTTATGACAAGAAGAAACTTCTTTCGGGCTTCTAAAAGTAGTTTTTAATAGCGAAAAGCAAATCTCAAAAAAAATCTGCAAAATGTATGGAAGTCTATGGGTGTGTTTCTCAAGTTTTGTTTTCTCATTTCAAACAAGTGAGAAAAAAAGTCAATGGCAAAGCAAATTACTTTTTTGTATGCATGCAACTTTTTTTTTTAATTTTCTGATGGTGAAATGCAGTATTTTTATGTGAATCCATGTAAAAAATGCACAGTACAGATATGTGGTACAACTGATTATTTTTCCAGCCTCGATGCAGAATTTCTACACTTCATTTTAGTGCGTTTAGGCAAAAGAATTAATTTGTTTTGGATTAATCACTATAGTTACAAAACTTGATCCTATTTGGTGAATCTGCTGAAATCTGGCCAAAAGCAATGTGGGTTGTTTGAATAACATAAATATCCCATAATTCAGTTGGCTTTCTAGTACAACATGGAAAAGGAACTCTTTTCTTACTGCCTGTGTGCATAAGGTGTTAAGAACAGGCAAAAAGGAAGAGAGTGATGGCAGGAAAATAAAATTAAAAAAAGCAAGATGTCGGGGCTCAAATAGTGAAAATGAAAGTGATGAATGAGTGAAAACATTTTTAAAATGAACATCTCATGCATTGTTTACTAAAGCTGGATGCATAGAGCAAACATGGTTTTCTAGGAAAGTCTAGCTCTAAAAGCTATGGAGTGGAGGATAAATATAATTTTGAAGATTTAAGGCATCAAAGAAAAATATATGCTAATACGATGTAAATATTCATGCTACATTATTATTTTTAGATGTTGTTATAAGGAATATTTAATACAAACAAGGAAAAAGAAAAAGATAAATATGTTCCTTCTGTTTTCTCTCATGGCATCTCTTTTATGATTGCAACTCTCAAGCTGAAGGCAATCGTATACAACTAAAAGCAATTATTTCAGCCTTTTTAAAATGCTGGCAAAGTAATAACTTAACATGTTCCAGACATGCATATTTTAACATATGACAAGCATATTTTGCTTCTGTGTATATATTTAAATACTTCACTCCAATTTGAATAAATTAAATAGTTCAATAGCACATGAGAAGAAAAAATATGTTTCCTCTGGTCCCTCATCAGCAAAAAATTGCATCAAACAGGTTATGGATATTTTCAAGCGTACATATTTGAAGTTGCTGGTCTGTAGAACCCAACAATGAGCAAACTCCATGTTGTGTTCTCTTTGGATCAGTTTGGCAACATGGAGCTTGTTGGTGTATGTGCAGTTAAAGACACTCTGGGATTACCTTCAACTGGCTATGTGCCAGAAAGCTCCATGTTGCCAAACTGATCTAAAGACAACATAAGGATTCAGAAGATGGAGCCTGCTAGCTCTGTTGCGCTGTTCTGCCTGTATATGTCAGCTTTACTATCAGAGACACCGTTCACTGAAATACACTTTGCGGGGAGGGAGCAGAGAGGGGGCCCATTAGTATATGGGGGCTTTTGTCTAGGGGCGTTAAGTTTCCTTTTAAAAAATTGTTACAGTTGTTTATATATTTAAAGGCATAGTGTCATGGGTTAATAGAGCTTCTCCAGCAGAATCCTTACACTTATGAATTTGGAGTATACTCTCATTGCCTACCTATGACCTAAGCTAAGACCTCCGTTGTGTCCTGCAATACAATAGTGTACAAGTTTTTCCAGCTGCCCTGATTGCCAGATCCAGTAGGTTTCCACTAACAAACACCTAACTAATGATATTTCTAACTGGCACACAATTGCTTGAGGCTCAGTTGATATCAGAATCAGAGTAAGAAATCCAAGTCCAGCTTGGGACTCCTCCAGTTACATGGGAGTAGGAGAAACAATAGGTTACCTGAAAGCAGTTCTAATGTGTAGTGCTGGCTTCTTCTAATGTGCAGACTCAGGCACAATGCACTGACATGGCTGCCTACACAATATTACAACTCAGAACAAAAATTAAAACTCAAGTGTGAGAAAAATAAGTTTTTTTTAAGTTTTTTGATACATTGCCTGTTAGGGGCAGATACAAAAAGGAGCTAATGTTCTACTAAAAGAGGAACATGCACATATGATATAAAAAGTAAGTAAACTAGGTTTGCTTCCTTTTTTCTGAAGAAGGGATCCAAACTCAATGTACAGTTAGGCAAAGCATTTTTTATTAAATAATGAAAACATTAACAAAAGAAAACTTTCGTTATTGCAAAATACATCAGTTCACAACCTTAAAAAGTGGCAAAAATTCACATAGAAGAAAACAAGTAACAGTGAAATTCACCACCCCAGTAAAACCAATCCACCTCAACAGTTTTACATTGGAAATGTTTACACTTTGGGGGACTGGCACGCCTGCCCACATGCATCTCACCAAAGGATAGGAGACACAGAATAATAATTGTACTTCTTTTCAATGATGTGTTAAAATAACATGATAAGCATTGTTGTGTTGCTTCTTTAACATTAATTGAAAGTCATTTTTAGATCTGACATCTTTGCCAAAGATGAAAGTTGCAGACTAAAGATAAACAAGTTGTTGGTGAAACTGATCTTCTACTTCTTTGCTTAGGATAATGTTTTGTTGATATTGTTGACTTTACTATACGGTCATCATTCAGGGAGAAGTTCTTTTGTAGACAACAAGGAATTATGGGGCAGTGTACTTAGTAAGTAGTTAGTAGGCATGCACAGAGATTGTTAAAGGAATACTCATGGGAAAACAAGTTTTTTTTTCAAAACCCATCAGTTATTAGAGCTTCTCCCGCTGAATCCTGCATTAAAATCCAATTTTTAAAAGCGCAAACAGATTTTTTTTATATGTATTTAAATTTCAAATGGGTCTAGCCATATTCTTCATTTCCCAGGGTGCCACAGCCAAGTGACCTGTACTATGATAAACTTCAGTCACACTTTACTGCTGAGTTGCAAGTTGGGGTGATATCACCCCCCTCCCAGCAGCCAATCAGCAGAACAATGGGAAGGGAGCAAGATAGCAGCTCCCAGTAGATATCAGAATAACACTCATCAGTAAGAAATCAAAGTCTGGCTTGGGACTCCTCCAGTTACATGGGAGTAGGAGAAACAATAGGTTACCTGAAAGCAGTTCTAATGAGTAGCTCTAGCTAAGAATCGGACACAATGCACTGAGATGGCTGCCTACACACCAATATTAACAGTATAAATTTCCTTTAACCATTCAGTTTATAGTAAAGAACTGACCAATTTTTACATTTTGGTTTTGACACTTCTTTGATATTATTAAGTTTTTTGAGTACACTATCCCATACCTGCTGTGTGTAAGTACATTAAGGGGGGGGATTTATCAACGTTCAAGTTTGATTTTTTTCACAACTTGAGTTTTCTTGTGCTATAGAAAGTCAAATTGGAATTATGGTTCAAATTGTAAATGTCTGCCATTTATGAAGTGCAAAAAACCTGAATAATTGTATGTAAAACATTGCAAAAACGTTGAAAACTTTTAAATAAGCCCATAAATGTTTTTTTGTGATATTGTAAAAATTCATAAAAATGAAAATCCTTTATACACATGAAGCAACTGCTTATTAGACTTTTGCTTTGAATTCATTTTGGCCAAATCTCAGTTATTTAATAACCTCCCTTTTTACCTGCTTTTGACATCATTCTAGGGGAACAGTTTTAGAATCTCCTTTTTTTTGTAAATAATATTCTCTAAAAAGTGATATAAAACTGGAACTAGTAATACATAAACCACTGAGGAGTTACCTGAGATCAGAAGGCAGCCTTTCCTGCTAAAGTTTATATCAGGATAAAGAGCTACCCATAAAAATGCAACTGTTACTGAATTTAGTGATGTGACAACCTCTGTATGAAGTGGTTCTACTATTATATAATTCTTACTGAGTTCGATTATCTATCCAAGTGTCAAGAAATGTGCACAAATTAAATGCTATGTAGCAAAGTGCAACAAGAAACAATGCAGCCAATATATAAAGAAATAAAACATTTTAGTATAGATTTCCTTTGGCACCCTGAAAGCAAGATGAAGCACATAACTATCAAAAGCTTGTTACAGCATGAAATAGCTAGTGCAAATAGACCACACGTTTGGAAATAAAGGAAAAGCTTGGTGAAAGGCAATTTATTACTATAGTACAATCCACTGATAGAGGTGGCATCCTGTGTTGAATATTCATTAAACAATACATTGTCCATACCCCAATAGCAATAAAAAGAATTCTGTTGTGTTAAATTAAAACTTTTAAAAAGCAGAGGAAGGGAAGTCAATAAATCAAAGTTGAATATTTTATTAAGATTTATATACAAAAATAAAACTACTACAATGCAGATAACTATTGCACAGTACTGCCTTATGCCTTGCAGCCAGTTATAAAGGTGAGATTGGTTTTTTATGATTTTAACTGTTTAATTGCATAATCCTATTTGATAAACCTCTCCACTTGAAAAGCTTGCTCAAAATCCCAGTTTTGTTACAAAAACACATCATTTTTCGCACATTACATCCCCCTCATTGTTGAGCCTGCCTTCACAATGCCCAGGGCCTCTAGCTCTAGTTCTAAAAATGGCAGAATTCAAGCAGAGATCCAATGGGCAATATAAGGTTAAGGTGTTGCTTCTCCCTAGGGATATACTAACTATCTTAGTAAAATGTGGATGTATGATGGGTAAAATCTAAATGATGTTCTTTATTACACTGCCTGTTGCTATGTAATTGTGTCAGTTTTAACATTTCTGTGGTGATATTCCCAGAACCTGATGTCCTAGGTCCTGAAACTTTTTTGCTAAAATGTTTTCATTATAGAGAGAGAGAGAGAAGCTTATTAATACAAATTAGAATTTCAAATTAACTTCAAATTTTACCAGACTCACTTACAATATTTTGTTTGCTACTACTATTTTTAAATGATACTGCCACTGAATCTGTACTTTCTTATGGTGGTGCCTCTCTAACACCACACAGACCACTGGACATGGTGGGGTGGGGGGGCAGAAATTCTCCTATAGTGATGAGCGAATATTTCGGCAGGCATGAATTTCTATCCCTCCAGACTTGTGCAGAGTTACAAATGATCTTTATGATACCAAAACCAAAGGTCACTTTTTTATTCTGATCCTCCTCTTGACTTATTATCTGCATTTAATTTCACTGCCCCCTCCATGCAAATTCTGCATGAACTTGGTATTCGTAATTGGGCTGACTCTCTTCCTTTTCTAAGGAAGGCATGACTATTAACCCTGTAAACTCAGCACCCCTGCAAACTGATTAATAGCTCTTCTGACTAAGATTTGGGTTTTACTTTGGAGGACCGATATCTATTGAAAGTTCATCCCGTTGGTACAGTATAGGACTTTTATATCTTTTTGTATATGCATTGTTATACCTCTCTCATTGCCAGTGTAAGAAGTATGAAAGTGATGGAAGCAAGTTTTGTATGAGATTAGTGTGTGTTTGTTGGTCTTTGGGGCATTGTGACACTAGTCTAACCTGTGCAAAGTGTATGAGACTGAGCAAGTGATGCTCTAGATAGCCATGCCTAAAGTCACGTGCGTCTGGAAGAGGCGTATTAAAAGTGGTGGAAAAAGTGGTGTAATAAAAGGCACTAAGTTTGGCCCCAGGAGCAGTAACCCAAAGCAACCAATCAGCAGGTAGAATTTACTGGTCACCTGTTTAAAAGCAAATGTCTTATTGGGTGCTATACTACTGGGCACATTTCGGGGCTGATTTACTAATCCACGAACGTTTTGCGTTTTTTTTTGTCGCCGTCGCGACTTTTTTGTAAATTGTCGCGACTTTTTCGGAGCCGTTACGACTTGCGAAAATTGTTGCGACTTTTCCGTAGCCATCGCGAAAAAATCGGAAAGGTTTGCCCGGCGTTTACTAGCACTCAATACGAAAAAGTCGCGACAATTCGTGCAAGTCGTAACAACTACGAATAAGTCGCGACAATTCGCGCAAGTCGTAACGGCTACGAAAAAGTCACGACAAAATGTTCGTTTCCAATCCGATTTTTTCCCATTCGGATTTGTGGATTAGTAAATCAGCCCCTTAGTGTCCTTTATTACATAACCCCCCTAATCTCTTTTCTTGTGTCTCCATATATTCTTATGAATGTATTGATTTACTGCACTGCGCTGTGTATACAAGTTGAGCTTTATAAATAAAAATATACATTAATGTAAATGTACATGTATTTTTTTTTCCTTTAAAGCACTGTATACTACTTATTCAGGAAATAGGATAATAACCCATGCCCATACAGGAGAGAAATTAAAAATGTCACTAGGTTTATATTTACTTGCGGCAGTAAAAAAAAAAAAAAAAAGAGAAACATTTGCATATTAATAACAAAAATATATATTTCAGTTGACTCAGTACATATCCAGATCTCATCATACAAATGCTATGTCAGCAATAGATTCTAGAACTGCTTTATTCTGCATCTTTTAGTTCCCGATGATTTTTCTTCTGTAGGTTAACTTTCTAATCATATGCATTGAAGTGTGCTAGGCAAAGGGCTCCAGCTGTGAATACTTATGTCCTGCTGTGATAGAAACCTCAAAACAGCAAACACCTGGTTTCAAGTAATATGTTTATTACGGAAAGTAGTGAAACATTCATTAAAGCTCACATACCTAACTCTAACATTTTATTAAATGATGAATGCATATTTGCAGTGCCATCTTGTTATATATCACAGATTATAGACGCTAAAGTGAAAATCCAACAATAACACATATAATCCTCTTGTATCAGACTCTGTCAGTAATACAATACAGGTATATATACAGATTTATTCTGAATGGGGTTTTCTGAATAAGGAATCTTTCCGTAATTCGAATAATTTAAGTTTGCTAAAAACCAATTAAACATAAGTAAACCCAGAGTGCATTCACACCCAGCAAAAGTGCTCTTTGGACAGGTAAGAAAATCTTTGCCCCACTTACTGCTCTTGTGTAGTAATAATCGAATCTGCCCCGTTTCGCTTTGCTGAAAAATATACAAAACTACTAAAAAATTTGCACGATGAAAAATTTGTGAAATACATTGAATTTTTTTCTTACGTGCGATAATTTTTTCTTACATGTGCAACTTTTTTTCTCACTCCAAATGCATTAAAACAAATTTTTCACATGTCCGAAATTCTTTTCTTACACAACTATTTTATTATGCATGCAACTTTTTTCTCACTCCAAATACATTAAAATGGGTGTTCTTTCTCGGTTAATTTTTTGTAGCAGTGATTGTTTGAAGCAATTTCACGAAAAAAGAGTTTTTCGTGAATCAACGGCTGGCGAAAAAAATTCACGCATGATTATTTTTTAGTGATGAGTGAAATTATTTAACAGGCATGGATTCGCAGCGAATTTCCACGTTTTGCCACTGGGGGATTTATTCACGAAACAGGCTCAAACATTAGCCGTGGAAAAATTTTGTTCTTAAACAAAAAGGTCGAATTTTCAAAGATTTGTGCATTTTTCGGCTAATCGAAGCGGTACATATTCTCTCGTCACTACTACTCTTGTCTTTCCGTTTGGGGTCTAAGTAAATTACCCTTAATATGTACTTGGATTTTGTGTGTTCTTATGTTTAAGTGGGTTTAGTTTCCTTCCACAATATAGAGTCCTTTAGATATTCTTTGTTCATCCCACACAATTTGTCTACAACATCCTACCACTTCCCTTTATGCACCTCTAGTCTAGAAAATACAAACCCAGCTTTGCTTTGCTTGAAACCTAAAGGGAAATTTTATTTTTAAAGTAACAGTTAGCATGTATTCAGTCCCTCTGTTATTGATCTTGTAATAGACTGGTACCCATAAATGCACTGCATACTTAAGGTGAGGTCTTACCAGGGATCTGTAAAGTGGCAAAATGAATTTAATTTTTTTCTTTAAAGTTTTTTTTTTTTACTTTATTAGCTTTAGTGTGTGACTTATATTCATGTTGTTATTGCCCAAATTCATAACCTTCATTCATCAACATTGAAACTAATTTGTCATTTGCTGCCCATTTTGTTTTCAATTACTTTGAAAAATGGAGACATCCTTAATAGAACCTATTTTTATGACAATTAAGTAGCCCACATGGTTACATAAAAACCAATTCAGTCTTTAGCATGTATCTGAAATAGTTCGATAGATGCCATGCAGACATAATATTTTAAGGTGGTCTCAACTGGAGATAAATAGAGAGGCATCTTGTAGGGCAGCAATGACATGAATGCTTCCAAGCAGCACCATATATAAATGAGAGAATGCCTGAATGCCTGTATGTAAAATTGATACATGGTGGGAGCTAACTGGGCCACAGTTGCTGCTGTCTGTAGACATTTGTCTAGATTTCACAAGACTGAGAAACGCATTCTTCAAGTCAAGTATCTTGTGACAGAACCATTAATATTACATTGCTCTTGTTGCACTTCAAAATGCGTAATTCTGACATGCTTCAGTCCCACCATGCAGTCAACTTTTAATTTGTATTTTCGGTTATTACTTTATCATTGTACAGATATGGTATTTCTTATCAAGAAATACCTTACCTTTCCAGGTAAGTGTTATTTCTTTAATGGGGACCACCATGCCTTAAGGCTATTAATATTTAAACATTTAAAATCCAATAAAACTTGTTTTACCATCCACATGGATTAATGCAGCTTAGTTGTCATCATGTACATATTATAATTACAATTATTAATTTAACTAGTGTTCTATGGAATTTTTTTTTTTTTTGACAACTTTGTAGGTAATAAGTCTCCAAATAATGAATATTCCTTCATTGTCTGTTCGACGATTGGGTCCGAATGGGAAAAATTCTTAGTTTTTCTAAGTTTTAGAACTGTGTGTATTTACAGCGATTTTTTCATTAATTTCCGCAACTTTTTCGTACTTGGCGTCAATTTGTGCGACAAAATTATATTTATTGCAACGAGTATGAAAGTTTCGGAATTAATTCAAGCTTCGGTATCGTGACTTTCCTTGGGCCAGGTTGGAGCTGCAGAGTGCCATTGAGTCCTATGGGAGGCTTCCAAAATCATGCACTTAAGGTTCAAAGTCAGAAAGATTTCCACACTGCTTACGATCGTTTGGATACAAAAATTTCTGAACTTTCGGATCGCACCACAATATTTTCGTACGACCACGATGCAAAATAATCAGAAATTAATTCAGACTTTGATAAATGGGCCCCAAAATTTACCATGTGCAATAATATGTGTTGAAAACATATTCGTTCGGCTATTTTTTTCTATAATAGCATTATTATATTTTTGTATTATAGTGCTATAATCATAATATCAATTGCTGTTTAGTCAGCAGAAAAAAAGGCTTTAAAGAACCCTTGGGATATTGAAAAGTGAGGATCCACCAAAAATTAGCCCTATCTCGATACCAAACCCTTTCTTTGTCCAACCAGTCCAGTATGGAGACCAGTACTAATTCTAGGTTCAATTCTATGGGAGATTTTGTAGGATGGTGTTGGATCAACACAACACATCCTACAAGTCGGACATATTTGTATGGGTCCAAATATAATAACAGTGATACAAAATATAAATTTTTAAAAATTTGTGATTCGACACAATGCGCCCATTGGAAGGGACAAGATAAAATCTGATGGTCTGATGGACTTTTTTTCTCACTGAAATACATTGACTGTCAAATGAAGATTCAGCAACAAACACACAACCATCACCCACCATCACTTACAATTACCCAAATTTCTCATAAGACCAAATATTATTATGCAGACATTATGTAATGTCAAGGATTCAGAATTGGAAATGTCCACTCCATGACATTATAAGTTTGTTCAAGAAACTGATCAGGTTATCAGATGAAACAAGGCCATACAAACTTACCTCCCAAGTCAACTTTCATATGATTAATGGAAGCAGGAGTCATTGACAGGCCACTAATACAGCACCAACTACAGCACTATCTGCAAGGAGTTTCTCTGTTCTCCCCATGCTTGGGTGGCTTTCTCCTACACTGTAATCAATACAGAAAAGAAAATCTAAGTTTACCAGATGTGCAAATGTCTTTGAACCCCATCTAGTGAATTGACTCACTGAAGCTTTTCCATGGGCTTCTGCTTCATGTGGGAAAAAATGCATTGCCCCAGGAAAAAGCTAACCATTCTGGTGTTCACATTTTTACTCTTTTATACAGTATATATATTAAGGAAAACAGGTAAAGCATAATAATACTTTACATGGCCTAATGCTGCATAACCTCAGGAAGCACTTTCCAACATAACACCTCATGTCCCTTTTTAGGAACTCATTTTTCTCTTCCTAAATTTTAGTCAATGTTTCAATATCAGATGCCAAAATGCCATAATAACATTTATTTTAAACTTACTTCCCCACATAATGGTGTTTTATATCTTTCAAATGTCCTTGTTTAAGAGCCACAACCTAAATTTTCCTGAAATACTCCTTCCTGACCTGGTCTATTTAGGGAAACAAATGTATAGCTCAAGAAGTCCTTTGCTTCCTAATCAGACAAATCACAAATGTGCTTAGAAGTTATACTAGTCCATTCATCAGTAAGCTTCATAGAATAATTAAATAATAAAGAAAAAACAAAATGAAAGCTGTTCACATTTTTTACTGTCATCATAAAATGTATGAAAAATAATAACAAAAAAAAAATAAAATATGCTATGCGGCTAAGACATTTGTCATTATGCAACACATGCATGCCCTTGGAATAGATTAACTAATCATCCAGCCCCCAAAAATAAATAAATAAATAAAATATATATTGCATTTTAAAAGGCTTTGGGAGTGCTAATGGCCTCAAAGCAACAACACTGTGATAATAAAATACAAAATCCAATGTGCATATATCTTTCTGGTAGGGTTTGATATATTAGGCTCTGCTTACATCCTGCATAAACCAGACTTGTCTCTAGCAAGCAGAAGTCCACAGGGGAACCCTAAAGACAAATGTAAAGTTGCGAGGAGATATATTATTTTACAATTTTATGTGGGTGTTTAGGATGGGGCTAAGTACTTAGCTACAAATCTTTCTCAGACATTTATTACAGTAATGCAAATTGCAGTTGATTAACATCATTTCATTTCTCTGCAGTTCTGAATATTTTGGACAACTCTGCTTCAATATAAAAAAGCATAATGGAAATAAATGATATATACTGGTTATTTTTGTGTGTGTGGTTCAAGTTCATGCTGCAGCGACCCCGGGTGCACCATTGTAACAACAAGCCCTTTATCTAGATGCTGGTTGGTGTGCTTTAAACATGTAACAGATGGAACAGCAGCATGACCACAGGACCTATCACCAATTAGTTACTTTGCTTGTTGAGGCAATACGTGTGGTGCACTGTGACTGCATTCCGCTCAATAAACTAGAAAAAAGGGGATTATTAAAGTGAAGTGAACAATATTCTCCAAATAGTATCAGCATATTTATGAACTTAAATGTTGCAAACATTTTTCAAATCTACAGGTCCTCTATCTGGAACCTGCTATCTAGAAAGCTCTGAATTATGGGAAGGCCAGCTTTCGCAGACTTGATTTTAATCAAATAACTAATTTTTATAAAGAATTTTCCTTTTTCTCTGTAACGGTTTTGCAGACTTAAGGTATGGTTCTCCAAATTATGAAATAATTTCTTATCCAGAGAACCCTAGCATTTCAGATTATCGATTCTATACCTGTTTAAAAAAAAAAAAACTAGGTAAAAAGCTAAACGGCGAGGATGTCCAAGGTAATATCTCAGAGATTTTATCTGTACCATGAGCAATGTTAAGAAGGCAACAGGAGCTTAGGGATATTAATGTGTGGCTGAGAGATTGGTGTGAGGGGGGGTGAATTTGGGTTTCTGGAGAACTGGGCTGATTTTTTACTCAGCTACAGGCTCTTTGCCAGGGAAGTACAGCACTTCAATGATGATGGTATAACTGCTTTGGGGGGAGAAGATGCAAGAGGGTTGGAGGAGATTTTAAATTGGGCGTGTAGGAGAGGGTGCAGCCAGTAATTCTGTGAAATATAGCTTAGATGAGGTAGTGGGCATAGTAAGGGAAAATGGGGGTGGAGACTTTTTGAAAATGTACAAGCTTGTACCAGTATTAAATGTATGTTTACAAGTGCAAGATGCCTGAATGTACTGGTGCTGGAGGAGGAATATGGTGTAATTAACATGGCTGAATATATTACACAACTGGGCAGTAAATATAGAAGGCTATATTTGGTGAGGGCCAGGAGAAATAGAAAGGGAGGAGGAGTTTAATGAATGTAAACACAATTACAAATGTTCATCAGAAAGACAAAGAAGAAAAATAAGGAACAGGTTTCAGCAGAGGCTAAAACCTACTCCAAAACATTTTTTAAATCTATTAGTGATAAATTAAATTTTTGGCAGTTTGGACACATTCGCTAATCACTACTATCAATAGTAAAAAGATGCAGGTTAAGAGTGTGGTTCCATTAAATAATGGAAATAATGTAATGATAAAGCATACAGAAACGGCAATTTTTTATTTTTTTTCAAGTCTTTATTTTAATTTTCACATTTTTTATAGGGTGGGGGGTACAGAAAGGAAAAGGGGTAGGGTAGGGAGGGGGAAAACAGATCAATATACATTGGTAAATAGAACAGGAAACGGCAAATGTTCTTAATCAGTTCTTTTCTTCAATCTCTTGAAGAAAAGACTAATTTAGTCGCCTTTTATGAGGAGGTGAGCAGGAACCTCGATGCTGAAATGGCATTTGATGTCATCTACTTGGACTTTGATAAAGCATGTGATACAGTACCTCACAGAAGGTTAATGATCAAATTGAGGAATATTGGCCAAGAACATAATATTTTTAATTGGATAGAGAACTGGCTAAAGGATAGATTGCAAAGAGTGGTGGTAAATGGAACATTTTCTAATTGGACCAGTGTTGTTAGTGGACTAACGCAGGGGTCAATCCTTGATCCTCTGCTTTTTAACTTGTTTATTAATGACCTGGAAGTCAAAACTGGACCAAACAGGAAAATGAGGTTCAGTGTTGACAAGTGCAAAGTTATGCACTTTGGTAGAAATAATATAAACGCAAGCTATCTACTAAATGGTAGTTTGTTGGGAGTATCCTTAATGGAGGAGGATCTAGGGGTTTTGTAGATAACAAGTTGTCTTAATTCCTGGCAATGTCATTCGGTGACTGTCTTGTATAAAAAAAATATGTTTTCATCCCTTGAGTCAATACTCAAGGGATGAAAACATAATTTTTCCTCTGGTAAGGCCCTGGTAAGGCCTCACCTTGAGTATGCGGTGCAGTTTTGGGCTCCAGTCCTTAAGAAGGATATTAATGACCTGGAGAGAGTGCAGAGACGTGCAACTAAACTGGTAAAGGGGATGGAAGATTTAAGCTATGAGTTTAGACTGTCGAGGTTGGGTTTGTTTTCTCTGGAAAAGAGGCGCTTGTGAGGGGACATGATTACTCTGTACAAGTACATTAGAGTGCATTATAGGCAGATAGGTGGTGTTCTTTTTGCCATAAAAACGATCAATGCACCAGAGGTCACCCCTTTAGATTAGAGGAACGGAGCTTCCATTAGAAGCAGTGTAGGTGGTTTTTCACGGTGAGGGCAGTGAGGTTGTGGAATGCCCTTCCTAGTGATGTGGTAATGACAGATTCTGTTAAGTTAATGCCTTTAAGAGGGGCCTGGATGAGTTCTTGAACAAGCATAGTAGCCAAGGCTATTGTGATACTAATATCTACAGTTAGTATTAAGGTTGTATATATAGTTTATATATGGGATAGTATAGATTGGTAAGTATAGGTTGCATGTGCTGGGTTTACTTGGAAGGGTTGAACTTAATGGACTCTGGTCTTTTTTCAACCCTCTGCAACTATGTATACAATTGAGGAGTCAGAGTTTAAAGATAGTAGCACAGATGTCTCAGCTCAATCTAGTCAGTGGTTGACAAGTTTTACTCAAAATTATTGTGAACAAGACACCAGGGCCAGATGGAATACGCCCTTGGGTAGTGAGTTTAGTTTAGCTTTAGCCAGGCCTCTATTTCTGATTTTCTCAAACTCACTTCTATCTGGTATGGTACCTATGGATAGGCAGAAAGATTATATAATTTCAATATTTTAAAAGGGATTATGATCTGAACCTGGGAATTATAGACAAGTTATCTGAAGGATTGTTAAGGGATATCCAAAATATGTTTTATAAAATGGCATTATAAGCTATAATCTGCGTGGCTTTATGAAGGGTAGGTCCTGTCAGACATATTTTATAGCTTTTTATTATGAGGATGAAACTGGCTACAGGATCATTTAGAGAAGGTGGTTATCAATGGTAAATTATCATCTTGGAGTAGGTATTCAGTGGGGTCCACAGGGTTATGTATTGGGATATTTTTGTTCATTAATGGGGATGGTATTGTAAGTGATGTATCAGTGTTTGCAGATGACACAACCATAATGGAGAAGGACCTTGGAGTCCTTGTAGATAATAACCTTGGCTGTAGCATGCAATGCCAGGCAGCAGCTGCAAGGGCAAACAAGGTTTTGAGCTGTATTAAAAAGAGCTATATTAAGAGGGTCCAAAGGGCAACTAAGCTTAAAAAAGGGTGTAGAAAGTCTCAGTTATGAAGTAAGCCTGGCCAAGTCGGGTTTTTTTATGTTTGAGAAGAGGATCTTAAGGGAGAATATGATAAATATGCATAAATATATAAGGAGATTATATAATAATCTTTTTCTCAGACAAGAGGGCATTCATTCCCATTAGAAGAATAAGGATTTCATGTAACCAAGTTACTGTGTTTCTATGTATTATTTGTCAATTGTATTTCATGTGTTTTCTCAACAATTTTCTGTTTTGCAATTTTTTTTGTGTATTTTGATAAATTCTGTTGTGTTTTGCTATTTATAATTACATGATTGTATACATTTTTTTATAGCTTGTGTTGGCGAAAATATCCTGTGACCCAAAGGGAGGCAAAATCAATTGTTAACCTTTTATTGTTTCCAACAAAAAGTAAAAACGTCATTTTAGTGAGTGTACATGAATCTAAGAAGCTGCCATTTTACATACTTTTGGCTCTGCCGTTTGCTAGGAGCACTTCAAACCATCTTTGCAAATTAGTTATTTTTGGCCAAAATATTTTTGTGTTTTTACATAGTAGTTAGCACTGGTAACTACTAAATTTGTCACCTTTAAGCATATGTGGCCAGTAAGTGGTTGGCTTATGGTAGTAGTCAATTTGGCTACTGCTGCAACGCTTATTTAGTAAAGAGAACTAGGCAGACAGTATCTGATGTGTCCAACCTTCCGTTTGCTGTTAATTGTTAGGTGTCAGCTGTCTCTGCTAGGATCAGACTGACTAGGAGTTTCAGAAGCTGTATCTTGTCTTTGCATGGGCTTGGGACTTTTACTCATTTTTACTTTGTCTTTTTTAAAAATCTGGATCACATGGACTACCACACGTACAGCAATTAAAGATGGGGCATTTTGTCACCCTACTATTGCAGATAATGACAATTGTCTCAGCTGAAAATAAAAAAAATATGTCTAATTGTGCAAATATGCGTAAGAAGGCATTTTCAGGTGCTTACATGATGTTGTATCTGCATTTATTCATACCGGTAATAAAGAGAAATTGTTAGGCATTTTTGTCACCATGAATGCCCTTATGTGACAATTTCTCTTTCCATTCATTCACAAGTTGCTTTCTATTTATAAATAGTGTTTTTTCAACATATCCAAAGCACAGAGAGAAAGAGAAATCATAGATCGTAAGCAGGGTCCTCTTTACCTCTAGTATCAGTTATTGGTTGTTTCCTGTGTTTTCAAAGTGAAATATGTTGGTACAGGTATGGGATCCCTTATCCGGAAACCCGTTATCCAAAAAGTTTCAAATTACGGAAAAGGCCATCTCCCATAGACTCCCTTATAATAAAATAATTAGAATTTTAAAAAATGATTTCCTTTTTCTCTGTAATTATAAAACAGTACCTTGTACTTGATTCTAACTAAGATATAATTAATCCTTATTGGAGGCAAACCAAGCCTATTGGGTTTATTCAATATTTAAATAGTTTTTAGCAGATTTAAGTTATGGAGATCCAAATTACGGAAAGATCCCTTATCCGGAAAACCCCAGGTCCGAGGATTCTCTCGCGAGAGTGTGAGAGTTCGGGAGAGTTCAAGAAAGCTGTCTTGTTTTGCCTCCGTCTTTCTCTGGTAGGGTGCAGAAGTTTTCTCTGATGGGCTAGAACTAGGGGTAACTAGACAGAGGAGGTTTGTGCCCTGCGCCCCCAAGTGTTGCACCCTAGGCACGTGCCTCTTCTGCCTACCCCTAGTTCTGGCCCAGCTAGTAATGAGCAAATTTTTTGTATCAGGCAAGTTGTGGTCACATCAAAAAGGTGCAGTCGCATTTCACAAAATGGAGCTGTTGTGCTATTTTTTCAGCAGTTTTGCGAATTTCCGAGATAGATTCGATCATCACTAGTTGGTTTTTAATAAATACATGTTAATAGTAATACTAATAGTATTCATTATAATAATATTATACAATGCAAAGTTTAGTTTATAATTAGTTTAGTGCTGTTTGCCCCCTGCATACCGGCATGTGTCTAAGATTTTTTTTATTTTACTTTTATCTGTAATTTCTCTACCTATCTCTTATCCCTAGCTCGCTTATTACCATTTAATGTTTTATCGATCGTTTTATTATCATTTTATCGATTGTAGAATGATTAGCTATTTATACAAATGCAGTAGCCAAATACAGCCATATTACTAAAGAGATGTTTGGTATATAGTGTCATTGGTCTGTTATTTATTGCCCCATTGATTATAATTTTGCTGTGAGATCTATAACTTTGATCATCATAAATATTATTTATGGGTAACTGAACTATACTAATCGTTAATTATAAAGACATGTCTCATAACAGATGATTGCACAGAAATGTATTTCCATGATTTAATGCTAGAAAATGGAAATTGTAATGTGTTTAATCTCTGGATTTATTATTTATTTGACTATTATTTTTTGTCAGGCTTCACCTGCATAGCATTTAAGACCAAGTTATCTGCGCTTCCAACATGTTTTTGATTTAGTGAAATATGTGGTAGACCCGTAAATACCTTCTTCTTGTATGCATGGTATCCTGTATTTTGCAGCTGTGCACATATTGATTTTGATATATGGTTTATGTTGTTTATGGTCTCAGGTGGATTGATTCCTCTATCTGCCAGCAAAACAGATTTATTTCTTTAAGGGTCGCTAACTGATAAAAAAAAAAAAAAAAAAAAGAAACCGGGTCTACTTTAGTATTCATATCTGGCATAAGATATAGTTTTGTCCATAACTTTAAAAAAGTGCTATATTTGAGATAGATACTCTGTGTAGCAATCAGCTATGTGATTTTGATGGTACATGTGGACTGCCTACATTTTTCCAATAGGACTCTATGGCAGCTGCATTAGCTAGGAATGAGCCTGTTTTTTCAAAAAAGAACTAAAGCTACTGCAGAGCACACCAAATGTTACAATGATTTTTGGCTTGAACATACATGAAAATATTAGTAAAACCTTAGTCAATAGTAACATTTTCATTTATAGCATTTTTGTTTGTTTTTTTCAATGAGATATTTGCAGCTTCAGCTCTGTCTAGTCATCTTGAGTCCTTTTTCTCCCCCAAAATGGCTTCCAAGAGGAGAAATATCTGAATACTACATTGATATTTAATGTTACTTTATGCAACACACAAATTATCTCCTTGTCTAAATCCATATAAGTTTGTGTCAATACATCAGGTATATTTTTACAATGCAAGTATAATGTGCCACAATTTTTCTAGTGTAAATAATGTGTAACTATGTCAGCATATTTTCTCCATATCATGATAAAAAAACTGGGGAGTTATCAGTATAAATCAGTGACATTTTGTAAATTACTTAGCAAGGAGGATATGATGTAGGTAATTAGATGCGAAAGTGGCGGCTCTATTTTTATTCTAGTAGTTTGTCATCCAGGACCTGGTAAAATTTATTGATGTTATTTTTTATAAATTGGCATATTTTCATAGTTCAGCAGTGGTGTTATTACATGTGGCAAAAAAAAATGCAAATGTTCATCAGTGTTATTGTGGTAATATGCTTAGGCAAATTAGGGTTTGGATTTGGTTCAAGATTCAGACTAATCTTTCGTGGTGGATACAGAACAGAGCTAAATCCTAAAGTTATGGATTAAAGTGTCAGTTGTACGGGGTATTTTAACAAAGTAAACACTTTTCATGCTCACCATATCCTGTTAATAGATGCTTGCAGTTTAGGTACTCTGAATGATTTTGAAATCTGAGTTTTTAAAAATCCTAAATTAGTGATCAGATAGCATGAATTTGAAATTAATCTAGTAATGATACTGAAATAATTTTATTTCACCAAGAAAATCTTAAATCATGAAGGAAAAGTAGTATTGAATTTTAATAAATTACCATGGTTTTGCAGATATTTGGCAAGTTGTAATACTACTTTTTCATACCTTTATCAACATGCCCTAAGTATCCTGTTTATCTTGCAGGCTGAGTAGAGGAAAAGGCTTCTACTTATGCACATTTTAGGAATAGTTTTAGACTGCTATTGCCTGTTACAAAATGCTAAATTGCATGCATTTAAACTCTATTCATGGAATACCAAACATCAGGGGTGGTGTAATGGTCAAGTCCATTGTACTTTGTAGCAGTGCAGAATAGTACATGGCAATGCCCATCTGGCACTCAGATGAAAAAGTTTGGATTTAGTAGATGCCAGAGGAACATTACCTGCCTAAATGCATAATGTAGGGCGATTAATATGATATTGCTATATAAACTATAACTTAATTGCAATATAATTTTGCCGTCCTATTGACTCCAATGCATAGTCATAGTCCATAGTCTTAAATATGACAAGCAGTTCTATCTATAGTTGAATTATGATTTATTTCTTTTTGATGGAGTTGCAGAGCTACAAAGACTAATGGTTAAAAGTTCAAAACACCTTTATGGCTGCATTTGTTTTTGAATTACTGTTTCTTTAAAAGTTAAAAAAAATGCATAACTCATGATGAAAGCCTGTGTTATGTTTAGTCTTTCTTAAAAGCTGCATTTGGAGAATTCCATTAACATGCCTTTATGCATTTTATCTTACCAACATTTCCCTTAGATTGTTCCCATTCTAGGCATTTACTTGAACATGTTCTCAGCATTACCTTTCAGTTAATCTAGAATTTTTTTTTCCACTTTTCCAGTTACTGTAGAAATAGAACAGGCTTGTCAGCCTGAAATTAATTGTTATCAGCGTTTGAACGTTATCACATACCCTGGAGTCAAAACAGCTCAAAAATAGCTATTTAAATGGTGTAATGTTACTTAAACAGAAAACAGCCTCCACCTTTCCATCCATGGGAACTTATTAATTGGAGTAGGAGGGGGGAAAAAACAAAGATACTTCCTTAATAAGGAAGCTGAATAATTGAAAAATACATCTAGATAAGGCAGAGAAGTGAACAAGTCCTGAGATATATATTGTGGGGTGAATGTAAACATGCAGCACTCCTGTCATTGTGCTTTTCTCTAATTTCCTAAATTTGCTGACAAAACAAGCTGGCCAGGAATTGTCTTAAGGGAATGGCTCTCACCACAGGAAAAAAGAAAGCAAGAGTGAAAAGCTTTTAACATTTTTTATTCTATTTGAGATTCCATTATCAGTCAGTCAGGGTGTGCTGCTTTGGCGTCTTCTGTCTATAGAATAGTACAATAGTTTCTATGTGACTTATGCAAGCTGACACCAGGTCAGATTTGCTTTATTACCACCCATCCTGGGTGACAGGCTAAGGGAACTTTGCAAATTCTAGGCTTTCTCTGTGAAACTGAACCTGATCGCTATGTCATTACTTTAGTTAATATTACCTGAAATACACTTTGGTCTTATCATCAAGTCAGTTTTGTTTTTCTTTTATTGAAATTGAAGATCACTGAAGCATGGACATACTATAATAATGTCCTTAAAGACTGGTGTAAGGAAGTGATCAAAATAAATGTCAGCAGCATAATTAGGTATTTAACCCTATTGTTTACCTGTCAAAATGTTAAAATCAAAGACAACAATATTAAGCCATTCAAAGAGTTTATTCTTAGCAGTATTGTTGAAATAAATGTAATGTTATGGTGAACAGAAGCAGTAAATTGTTGCCCAAGATATATATTTATGTAAATATTGTGAGCGATGCAATGGAAAAGGTCATTGTTTGGTGTGTTTTCCACCAGTGTTAATAGTGGAATACAAATAGCACCAGGTAAAATGCCTGGTTTTGCAGCAGGTGATGCTGGGTTTATGTTAATGGCTTAGGAAAAGCCACGTGAATAGGTCCCTGGAGTAAATGGAGGGTTAATGGGTAAGGTCCTCCATTCCAAACTCCCTTTAAGGTTTTGATTTGGCCAGCTGTAGGGAGCTGCCTGATTAGGCTGCAGGTGAGCAGCCAATAAAAGGGCTGTGTGATTTACAGAGAGAGTTGGGAATTGAACCTGGATTGTGTGAAGGTCACTCTCAGAGCAGGGCACAGAGCAGGAGGGCTGCCTGTGTCAGGAACTCCCAGAGGAGCTGGGGGTGCCTCCTGCCACTGCAGGGAGCAGAGGGAGTTATGACCCGATGGATGAGTGCTGAGAGGAGTCAGCAATGCTTAAGGTGAAGCCTGAGTGTTCCAGAGTGTGGAACTAACCCTGGAAGGTGAGAAGAAGGGACAAATCACAACCCTGAACTGTATGTTGATGAACTGTCTTAGGTTTCTTCACTATATGTATATTTATTCTTATATACATATGTGCATGAATATTCCTGGTTATAAAGGTTTTTTAATAAAAGAGATGGTTCAATCAAAAATATACATTTATTAACAAAAGCTATTGACACATATCTACAGAAATAAACAAACATACAAAATACAAAACAACACTAAATCTAAATACAGTATGTAACTGCTATTTAGAAAGATAATTATAAAGGTGGATATGTTACATAGAATCCCACTGCCTCCCTTATACTCATCCTTCCATTGATTCAGGCATCTGTGTCCAAACTACATGAACACACTACTAAAACTTAACCCATGCTAATAACCTAGAGATCGGTCATAGTTGATGTGGCAAGTTATGATTGGTCAATGACCATTAAGTTAACTTTAGGGAGTTATTTTAAAAAATTGATTTTAAATAAATTAAATAAAGATTTTTCTTTTATCCAATCGATAGGTGTGCCAGAGTTACATATGTGTCCTTCTTTTTTCTTCTTTTTCCTGTAAATTTTGTTTACACATTTTGAGCACCCTATAAGTGGGTTGTAGTGCGGGGTTTTTCCTAACATATAGCTAAGTTTTGTGGGTTATTTACCCTCTTCTACTCCAGCACACTGCCCAAGAATTTTTTCTCTGATTAAGCCAAGTATGTCTCAGAGAACGATTTCTCAATCATGCAATCAAATTCCTTCTCTCAATATTAGAGAGAGGAATGAACAAAGAAAAGAGAATTTGTCTTTAATTTTCTCCAAACCACTCAATTATGATTTAAAAATTGGTAACAATGACCTATTGAGGGATCTGAAGGAAGTTATGTTCCAGCAGACTAAAAGTTGGTGGAACATGAACTTTTTTGAACAATATACAAAACAGAATCTCATCCCTAGAGGATTACGAGTTAATATCTATCCATCATTTGAATTCTCCAATACAGAGTTCAAAGAGAAATGGGAGGAGACTCTATCTATATGCTCCTACAAACTTATGGGCATTCTAATTGCCAATGAAAGAGAAAAATTAGATAAATTTGAAAAGGAGATTGACTCCTTACAACAGAAACTGGTAACTAGTCAATCCGAAGTACAGAGAGGCTGTGACAAATTGATAGCTGAGGTAGACAGATTTGAGTCGATTATCATAGAGAGAAAAAAACGTAAGCTCTTTAGGGATCAGCAAGATTTTGATATGGGGAAGGTATACATTTGGCCACATAGAAAACAGAATTCATTTTCAAGAGATGAGAAGGACCTAGATACATCAGACACAGATACGGAGCTGCCTAGATCTAGTCAACCAAGGAGAACTTTTTTAGAGGAACGCCATCGGTACAACAGACCGCTTATAAGAAGAAACAGAACAGAACACCTTTCCCCACCAAATCGCAATTCAAGATTAGGAGGGGAAAAAGAAAGAGAAACCCTCAGACCCTTAGCCAGACGCAATTACAGTTACAAGAGACACCCGTTCAAGACGTAAGGAATACAGCATTACAGGTTGTAAATCTGTCCAAACATACCTTAAATGCTGATCACATTTCAGTTTTATGCAGAGGTTTATCCTTCTGCCCTACACCACAATGGGACCCTTTTGAATTAGAAAAAGATCTTAACTTATTTTGTAGGAAAATACTTCTAAAAAAGCACTTCAAAAAACCTATCACCGACATCCAACTAGATGCAGACGCAGATAGAGAGGCACTTAATATCTTACAAAGTCTTTTAGAAGATACTGAGTCATAATCCTGATAAGATCCATACCGTTGAAAAATTCAACCCTAGAAAAAGTCAACTTTTACCCCTTCCGATGGAATAAGTCATTTTGTGACAGTTTTTAAGGATATGGTCTCCAAAGCCTTTTTGAATTTGAATTCAAAACGGATAGTCAGCCCAGATAACCTTTCCCATTCAGAGAAGCAAGCACTTAAAGAAATTAAATCATGGGAGGATGTCCAAATCAAACCCTCCGACAAAGGGGGAAATGTTGTTCTCTGGGCCAATGAATTATATACATTGGAAGCTAGACGACAGCTGCAATCAGAGTCATATAAAAAACTTACTTTTAATCCCACTGAAATGTATACTAGTAAATATAATAAAATAATTGATGAAGCCTTCTCATCTCATACCAGGACAAAGAATTTCTTACAGTTGAAAACCAGAGAACAGCCACTTTTTATCTACTGCCAAAAATCCACAAGAACAGTACCAAACCCCCGGGACGACCCATAGTATCAGGCAATGGAAACTTAACTGAAAATGCCAGTAAATTCATTGATATCAATTTGAGACAATACGTTCTATCCATGCCTCATATGTCAAAGATACAACTGACGTACTAGCTAAATTAGATGGTATCCATGTAAAAATTCAGTCAAACAATCATTACCTATAGGGGAATTTCTGAGGATTAGACGCAATTGCACTACATTTGATCAATTTAAGGCCCAAGCTAAACAACTTCAGGAAAGACTCAAAGCAAGAGGCTACCCAAATAAAATTTTAAAACAGGCATTTTATAGGGCTTCCAAAACCAATCGGGAGCACCTATTAATCAATAAGTCGAAAGAATTGACAAAAGATCAGCAACTTAGGTTTATCACTACCTTTGGCCCTCATTCTGCTGAGATTCAGAAAATCATACATACATTTTGGCCTATAGTTTGCCAAGACCCAGATTTACAAGACATTTTACCAAAAAAAGTATCCTTTTGCTATAAACGATGTCAAAATTTACAAGATCATCTAACAAAAAGTCATTTTCTTATGAAAAAGAGACAACCTATAGCAAAGGGGACCTTCAAATGTGGCAATTGCGTGTCTTGCAATCTAGTTAAAAATCAAAAGAAGTTTACAGATCGCTTTGGGAATACACATTACATCAATGATTACATAAATTGTAAAACTACCAATGTCATATATTGCCTTGAATGCCCCTGTAATAAAAAATATATAGGCATGACCACGCAACCACTGAACAAACGTATACAGAAACATGTTAGCACTATTAATAATGCGGAACAGGATTACAAAAGTAACAAAATTCTAAGTACAGTAGCTAACCATTTTTTGAAATTTCATAATGGCTGCTCGAAACACTTGAAATTTTGGGCAGTAGAACACGCAGTCTTGGGAATTAGAGGTGGCAACTTAACGGAACATCTGCTCAGAAGAGAGAGCAGATGGATTTTTCTTCTCAATTCTCTATCCCCTATAGGCATCAATGAAAACATAGATTTCAGTACTTTTTTAAGATAAAGGCATCTAATATTGGTCATAGTTAGGTTATTTGTATCTGTTCCGACTTATAATATTTTCCTTATTCACTACACATTTAGTGTGTATTCACTACAAACTTAAGGTTTTCCTAACATTCATTGCTACACCAGGCACTAATTCGGGCATTCACAACACTAATGTCTCTCTTATTATCTTGTTTATGCTCTGCCACTGTACACTAGTATGTCCAGTTTTTCAATTAGTAAAAAATGTTTTAATAAATGTGCCACTTATCGTAATCATCACAGTAACACTCTTATTTATTCTAATTTATTTATTTCATAGGCACTCGCACCATATTCATGTATTCTCACTTTTCATTCTTTTATACACTTAATGTAATTTCACTTCGTTTGGAAACTTTATACACATCTCGAGTCAGGTATCTCCTTTCCATTATATATGGGGTGCCACACACTCAATTTCTTTTGCTAATATTTCACTAGAATTTTCTTCTGCAATATTAAAAGCAGATTAGGATCATATTAAATGTATATTTGTAAGTACTGTATTTATATTTTTGTCTGATATAGGCTCCACTACGGGTTTTTTATGCCACCTTCTTTCCACTGTATATGTGGGGGGCATATACACAATTTTCTTTGCCAATACCCTAATAGAATTCTTTTTCTACAATATCAAATGCAAACTAGGACTAGAGCAAATGTATATTTGTAAGTACTATACTAGGAAATTACATTCTGTCTGATATAGGCTCCATTACGGGTTTTTAATGTTGCCATATAGGTTGGTAATTAAGGAGATAACCTCATGATTGGCTAATAAGGGTTTAAAAGGAACCCATCAGAGAAAGGAGCAAGATTTGCCTTGACAAAGCTTTTAAGCGAAACGCGCGTCGGCGTATATACCCTATGCCTATGCTTCCTTGTGCCGAGGTAAAAAAACTAGGTGGTAGGCACAAGGGACTGACTGACTTTAATGAATAGGAATGAGTTGTTGCGACTTCCGCATTTTTTAATTTGTGATTTGTTAATTTGGGATTAGTAGGTTAATTTGTTGCTATCAGTTTCCCGTGCCGAGGTAAACCGTACGTGTTGTAGGCACAGGATCTGTGTTAGTGTTGTTTCCTTATTGAATCCAGCGACTTACGGCTATTTTATCCTAAATACTTAACTTCTGTGCCGAGGTAAAAATATCAAATAGTAGGCACTGTGCGGATTTGAATGAATTAAGGCGGTGTGCGATTGACCTCTGCCA
Organism: Xenopus tropicalis; assembly: GCF_000004195.4. Lineage (NCBI taxonomy): Eukaryota > Metazoa > Chordata > Amphibia > Anura > Pipidae > Xenopus > Xenopus tropicalis. Next base: position 119,072,616 of record NC_030678.2, on the reverse strand, counting down.
TTATTTGTAGAGCGATCAGGTGGACGCGTTACTGTTTGTAATCCCTGTGCCGAGGTAGAAAGTACGGGTTGTAGGCACAGGGTGTGGTGTGATCTTTGCTCTCATTGGAATTGGTAACTTGTACTCGCCGGCTATAGAACACAATTTATGTGCTTGAACATCCTCATACGGTGATATGGATAGTAGGTAGTGAGTACGGGAACGCAACTTATGAGTAAATGGCCAGGAGATGATCCGGTCGGCGATGCTAACTCTATAAATAAGGGCAACTACTAAGATCTTGTCACTGATTTAATGAATATGGGTACAGGCAACTCAGGGGAAATCTGGGGCATGATATCAATAGTATTGAAATGACTAACTAATTTGGCAGCGCTGAAAGCAGTGCAGTGTGTTAACAGCACTAACAGTACTCTCCTGTTAACGCCATAAGGTGAATACTACCTCTATACTAAGTTATTCCACATAGTTCACACATTTGGATAATGCGCCGTCCATACTGACCGTTCGTCTCGTACATCTCGAGTTGGATAAGCTGATAATGTTATTAGGAGCAAGTTAATCTCGAGGTACTAACCCTCATTATTGTGTCTTTGAGGCATGTAAAAATCTGACTGCGTCCCCTTGCTTCATTTGAAGAAGTTAAAAACTTAAAAAAACTTAAAAGGATTTGCCGGGGCTAACTCTTGATTCTTAGCGCTACGTTCATTATTTGTGCACAAATAAGTATAGCAAATTACGTCAACCGAAAGGGGAACTTAATCTTTCCCATTAATGTAGTATTGTGTGAATACAAGTATTTTCTTCGGCTGAAGTAGCCGTCCAAACAGCTATTATCGTTATTGAGTACCTACTCCGTATTTTGGAGGATTCTTACCTCCTATATAGCGGTTAATTATGGAGGCAACATTACCTAACAGTTCTTAATAAGTGTAATAAATACTAGTTTAGAGCAGTGGGCTCTGTATAATTGCCTATTCGATATTTATTTAATTGTGCTGCAACTATTTCAGTTGCTTAAGAAAATATCCTGGCATTTTCCATTCCATCATTTTATTTATAACGATCATTTACTGCTTCAGATTCGAGGGGCAACAAACCTTGACACAATGCTTCCAGAATAGCGTCTTTATTGTACGGCATAAGTAGGGTACAAGAAAATATTTTTATTTCTTGTCACATACACATCCTCAGAAGGCAACAAAATGTCAAACCTGTAAAAGAAACAAATAGGTTATTATACTTACCGTGTTATCAGATCTTTTGGATACATTGGTTGCAACAAAGTATAAGCCTTACTCATCACCACAAGGGAACTTGTATGTCCCTTGTACAATTGTTACTTACCTGATACTTTGAGTCAGGATTTCGTGTAAATGTCCCAAATGTGACTAGTCCCACAGTCCTGTCAGTACAATTTATTTATAGGCATAGGGTATCGAATTTTAAAATTTCCTTCTTGCTTTCTCTTATTTTAAAAAAAATGATTTTAAATAAATTAAATAAAGATTTTTCTTTTATCCAATCGATAGGTGTGCCAGAGTTACATATGTGTCCTTTTTTCTTCTTTTTCCTGTAAACTTTAGGGAGTTGGCCATAGATTCCTGAGGCAGGTTAGACAATGGAAGTTGGGAAAATGCAGTTGGAGACAAAGGGGATTGAATTTCCAACCACCCTTGGTCAAAGGGGAGGAGACTTAGGGCTCTGGCACACGAGGGAGATTAGTCACCCGCGACAAATCTCCTTTGTTGCGGGCAACTAATCTCCCCAATATGACATCCCACCGGCGAAAATGTAAATCGTCGGTGGGATGGCATATGACTGTCCATCAAGTTCAACCCCTCAAAGTGAACCTGGCACAAACATAAACCTATACTAACCTATCTATACACTCACATACATAAACCATATATACCAACATCAATACTAACCGTAGATATTAGTATCACAATAGCCTTGGATACTATGCTTGTTCAAGAACTCATACAGGCCCCTCTTAAATGCATTAACAGAATCTGCCATTACCACATCACTAGGAAGGGCATTCCACAACCTCACTGCCCTCACCGTGAAAAACCACCTACACTGCTTCTGTTCCTCTAATCTAAAAGGGGGGCCTCTGGTGCGCTGATCCTTTTATGGGAAACATTCCCTATCTTTCTATAATCCCCTCTAATTTACTTGTAACGGGTAATCATGTCTCCTTGCAAAGTTTGTGCCATAAAAAATTCACAGCATTCTTTTATTCTGATCCATAATATTAAATTCCAATTGACTGACCAAAGGCTACAGGTTTGGTGTAAAATAATGAAGTGATGGCAGAATGATAAGTTGGTATGTAAAAGTGAGTAATAGGGATTCAATACCAAGGATTTGGAAAGACAGCATGTATAGTCAGTTAGCTACAAAAGAATTATGGAGAAGATTTGTCAAACAGTAAAATTGGAGTTTTGTTCAAAAGCACCGAAAAATAATTTTTTTCATAGTAAAATAGCAATTTCTGAACCTAACACTAATATCAGAGTTCTTCATGTAAAAACCTTAACTGGCTAAAAGTGCATCTAGTTCAGCCAAAAACACCAGACCTTGTTTATTAGTGCTAGAAGTGGTACAAATTTGCTCATTCAGAGCATATACAGTATGTGTGTGCTCTTCCCCTCATGCCACACAGAACAGCACAAAATAGCCCTGTTGTTAGTGGTTATGCTTTATATAAAGGCATGTACAATATATAATATACAGTAGGTGAAATGGGATGTGCTAGCTGTTGGTTATTTGGTCTTGATCTTTCTTTTGATTTCATAATGAGCATATCTGTAAGCCTGAAATATTAAGTTAAAATAGAGTGAAACATATAGATATTTATGTAACTAATTGTAATCAATATATAATCAATAATGTTATCCATTTTAACTAATGAACAGTAAAATTTTTCCCAAGGTATGGATTTGCAGCAAATTTCACCATTGGCAGGTTGTTTTCCGATACGGCACAGAGGCTCAGAGGCTTTATAGACCCAGTACTTGTAATAAGTTGGACAGCACTCATTTAAGCTATAGAAAAGAAATGCAACTTTTTTCTTACTCCAATGGACGTTTTTCCCTCATCGAAGCCAAGGTGTTTTTTTTTTGGGTTTTTTTTTTTGCAGCACATTTTTTGTCTTGGTGACTTTTTTGTCTTGACAACTTTTTTGTCTCTGCAAATTTATATATATATATATATATATAGACAATCCAACTTGCGGTGCACTCAGTTTAAGTACAAAAGTATGGGTGCGTATTCAACTCCATTCACAGCGAGTCCTTCCGTGATAAATATATTGCAGAAATAGAACGCCAATTATGTGATCCAAGTGTATATATTAAGTTAAAGGGTGACCCTACAGAACCATTTAAACGGGAGCTTAACCTTATGCTACAAGATGCAGTTCAATCTAACATTATTACCTTTTCCACCTTTCAGTATATATGGGTAGAATTTCCTCTAGTTCCTTTGATATATATACTTCCTAAGATACATAAGGATCCTATCAACCCCCCAGGCAGACCTATAGTTGCTGGCGTGGGTTCTCTCACTAGTAGAGCAGCAGAGGTTCTGGATAAAGTGATAAGCCCTTTGGTACAACAAACCCGGTCATATGTTCGAGATACCACTGATTTCTTACAGAAACTATCGGGGATAGGACAGCTATCTGATGAGTTTTTGCTGGCGACTTTTGATGTTACCAGCTTATACACATCAATACCCCATGTTGAAGGTATAAATGCAGTAAAAAAACTCTTACTTGAGTGTGGTAAATATAGTAGTGTAGAGGTCAACTTTTTTGTGCAGATTCTGAGCTTCATTTTACAAAACAATTTCTTTAAATTTCAGGACAAGTTTTATCTGCAGATACGGGGGACGGCCATGGGCTCCAAGGTCGCCCCAGCCTATGCCAACTCATTTATGAGTTGGTTTGAGGAGGAGCATGTGTATTCGAATGCACTCTTCACCGGGCATTGTTGGGCATGGTGGAGGTACATCGATGACGTGTTCCTACTGTGGCGGGGTGACCTGGAGTCCTTGTCCGTCTTCCGTGACGAGATAAACATGGTCCATCAGGACATAAAATTCACTATGACAGCAGATACCCACAAAATTGTTTTTCTGGATGTTGAAATTACTAGAAATATTGACCGTTTTCACACACGTATATATACTAAACCCACTGATCGTAACCAATTACTTAGATATGACAGTTTTCATCCGTCATCAGTTAAAAAATCTGTTCCTATTAGCCAATTTACTCGGGTGTGTAGAATAGCTAATGATGAGGATACTGCCAATAACGATTTAAATAAAATGGAAAAGAAATTGGGGGATCGGGGTTACCCTAAAAAAGTATTACAAGAAGGTTTGTCTAAAGTGTCAAACTATAGTGGCCCAAATAAAATGAAAAAGAATCGGGTGGGACAACGTATGACTTTTGTCTCACAATATCATGTACATAGCCGTCAGATACGAATGAGTAGACATTGGCACCTTTTGAGAGAGTCATACCCTTCTATTCTAACATTCCAACAACCACCCATGATGTCCTTCCGACGGGGTGGTACTATAGGCAGTAAGTTGGTTCGTGCCGAGGTTCCCTCTGTTCCAAAAAGGTTCACCTTCCTTGGTCCGCCAAAAGAAGGCATGTTTAAATGTAAAGGCTGTGCTCAATGTCGTTTTGTACTGGTAGGTGCCAATTTCACGCACCCTGTTACAGGGAAAGTTTATAATATCCGTAGCCACAATACTTGTGACACTAACTTTGTAGTGTATATGTTAGTGTGTCCATGTGATTTGATCTATGTTGGTGAAACCACCCAGAAGGTTCGAGACAGGTTTTCCCAGCATAGATCAACTGTTAATACAGGTAATACCACTTTGCCCGTCTCTCGACATTGTCTTGAGATGGGACATACATCTGAAGATCTAAGGTTCCGCGTTATACAATATATCCCTCCTCCTAGGCGAGGTGGAGATCGTGTCTCTATTCTAAAAAGAACTGAGGTTGAATGGATACATCGATTAAATACACTTGCCCCTATGGGGTTAAACAGAGACTTTGATTTACATTTATTTCTGTAAAAAAATTTTGTTTGGTCTAGTTAATTATGCATTATGTTTTGCTACTTTTTAAGTCTTTTCTAATATGGAGGTTTCTATTTCTATATGTATGTACATTGCTAAGTTCTTTTCCTTATGATATATATGTCATTATGAAACACTTTATATTAGTCTTGTTTATGTGTAAGCTATTTTGATGGATAGGTGTATCGACTTCCATGTAGGCTGAACACTGTGTTGTTTGGTCTCCATGGTGACTCGCTACGTCACTTCCGTCTTCTCTTTAAGTACGGAATGGCAAGTTGATATGCTTTGTAAAAGTAAGATGGCCACGCTGTTGCGCTTGAGAAAGGGGTCACAAGTTTTCCCGAAACGTTGCGCTTAAGTGGTATGTCTAACTACTATTTATATTTTGCTCTACTTGATGATACTATATGGAACTTTTTAAAGATTTGCAAATAAAAGATTTAAAAGATTCTTTTTAACGAATTGGGAGTGCGACTCGGTTGGAAAATTTATATATATATATATATATATATATATATATATTAATACTGACTGAGGCATTCCATGACCATATAAAGGCTAAGGATGAAGGCTGAGTGATTTTATACAGGTCATGGAATTCCATTGTGTCTTGTGATATCCTTATATGTGTGTGTATGTATATATATATATATAGATAACAACAGTTTGTCTGTTTGCACTTAATAGCAGGGGTGGCTGAAATAAAAGTCATAAATGGAAAAAAAAACATTTACATAAGTAAGAATACATTTGCATTTTGCAGTGTAATATTCTTCATTAGACAGTTATCTTGTGAATTTTTTTTATTGCAAGCAGCACATTTTCAAGATAAATTGTTTGTGACAAGAAATAAATGTATGCATTGTGAATATTTTCCTTTAACATTACAAACCCCCCCAAGTGACAACTGTTTGATATTTTTGTTCTTGATCCTTATTCATGTATTTATGTTCATAAATATATTTATAAGCCTGTAACATTAATGTTGTGTGTGTTGTGTAAACAGCAGTCTTTGTGCAGCTCAGTATTGGGGGCTTCTCAGTGGACTGGTAATTAGTTTTATCAGCTTCTTTGAAATTCTGTGGGATCAGGAAGTAACTTGAAGTACTAAAATTAAACTGGCTTCATATACTTGTTTGGTGTCAGAAATAACAGAAACCATAGATATTTCTTATTTTAAAAAATGGGCAAAAAGTTGCATAAGCCTTATTCACTAAGATCATGTTGAAAAGGGGTGGATACTGTCCCTTTAAGTGTAATTGTGGGAGACTTGTCTTTAATAATTTGTTGTTCTAAATGTGCTTGTCCTCCTTAAGGTACATATTTTACTAAGTGCCAAGACTTCAAAGGGTTAATGGGATTAGATTTAGCATACAGTCTCGATGTTATTTATAACTTCTTCATAACTTCTGTTTATAGAATCCAAATGCAAATGTATCCAGTCCCCTGATACCTATATGCTAACTGCTGCAGATAAATATGCCTTTTTGCAGATTAATTGAACTGCAAAATATGACTTCTTGCTATGACTCACTCAGTCCTTTTCAGTGTTTTATATTAGAAATGACAGCCTTGTAAGTGTAATCCACGGCTTCTTTTTACAATGCAAATTGAAGTCTTACTGGTTATTTCTCTCTTGAGCCTTCTGAATAGACTTATGGATAAAATATCCAAGTAAAAAAGGAAGATATTATGCATTTTTCTTTATATAGTGAACTACTGAGACTTGTCCCCATAGTACCAACACATGCGCTAGTAGATAATATTAATAAACATGAATGACTAAATGTTATGCCCTTAATCAAAGGTTAAACTTATATGTTAAAAATGAACAAAGGTGGTTCATTTAATATACCCTTGGCATTATCCTTAATATCTTTGTAGCTGCACAGTTATGGGGTGTCATTAACAAACCTTAAAACACATATTTTGTTTCTTTTGCCACCATACTGCCCAACTAATCTCATTTTTTTTGCTTTTTATTTCACTTAAATTATATAGTAAGGCAAAAAGGAAAAAAAAAAACTTGTTACAACACCTATTTATGAGGCTGACCTTTTAATAAATAGACACATGGTACAGTCAATATACAGCTTCCTTTGTTTCAACCACAGCTCATAGGAGGGAGGATTAGTTTGGGTTCAAACACAGTGTTATATACTGTATCTATGTGCATGGATGGAAAAGGCTTTACTAGTTATACTATTTGCAGAATGAAGCATCATCATAGGAACCAAAAATTGTTAAGCTATGGAGGTTAGTTGATATTGAGAATAATGGCTATTTTTAATAATGCTTACTACAGGTAGGAGAAATTTGAGACTACTTCCTGTACACACCAAAATGTAGCATGTTCTATGTTGATTCTGTGGTTATCACAGAAAAAAAGTAGTGGGGTAGGAAGGAGTATATTTGTTTTGTAATATTGTCTCAGATATATATTTGTCTTTGTTTTGACTGTATTAATCAATCAAAACAACAATTGTATGGATAGAAAAGTGCTTTGATTAGACATTCTCAAGAGTGAGTAGGCAGGTGCAGCTCATATAGGTAAACTTTACAATAATCACAACTGGGTAGTGTTATAAGTAATAGTGAAAGAAGACACTGGCTGGGGCTCATATATAAATACTGGGCAAATTTGCACCTGGGCATATATCTCTTAGCAACTAATTAGTGATTTCATTTTTTCAGCTAGCTGCCAGTAGAACTCTGAAAGCAGTGGATAATGCCTAGGTGCAAATGTGCACAGTATTGAAAATAATTTATTAAACAATATAACCCAATCCTTGCCATAACAAACCATTCATAACCAAATGCCATCCATTGCAGCCACAGAGCACATGTAAGTAACTTCATGTTGCTTAATGTGTTTTTGCCCTTAGTAGGATCAGGCTTCCTAGGACTGATATATCACATATAAAACTGAGAAAGGAATCCTGAAGAATCCAAACAATTTAGTATTCTCCCCATTTATCAAACCTTTTCTGATAACGTTTTCTTGACATATGTTAGTTTGCCAGAATTTAGCTTTTAGCAGTTGAATGCCATTCTGACCTATGAGGAAACAGCGTTCAGCACCCCTGTAAGTATTTCAGAGGGTTAATGAAGCAACCCTCCAACAATTTAAAGGGACAGTAACACCAACAAATTAAAGTGTATAAAAGTAATTACTATATAATGTAATGCTGCCCTGTACTGGTACAACTGGTGTGTTTTCCTTAGAAAGACTACTATAGTTTATATAATAAAGCTTCTGTGTAGCCACGGGGGCAGCCATTTACAGGAGAAAAGGCACAGGTTACTTAGCAGATAACAGCTAAAACCCCATTATATTATACAAAGCTTATCTGTTATCTGCTATGTGCCTGTGCCTTTTCTCCTTTTTCCCAGCTTCAATGGCTGCCCCCGTGTTGACATAGCAGCTCATTTATATAAACTATAGTAGCATTTCTGTTGCAAACTTACCAGTTTTACCAGTGCAGGGCAACTGTACATTATATTTTAATTACTTTAAAACATTTTCATTTTTCGGTGTTACTGTTCCTTTAACATTAGTGTCTGATGAACAGTCTGTCTGAGCCCTTTGTTTTGGGAATATATAGTATTTGTTTCACTGTAGCACTGAGGTGTTTTTAAAAGCTTTTACTATACCATATGTTAATTGTTGAACATTAATATAGATTTTTCATTAATATAATACAGTTTGAAGATATAACTTTTGATCTTTCTTCTCACACCAAACAGAGCTAAGACATTAATCCCAAAACCCATAAATATTAATATTTTTAGACCCCCAAACCTAGATGAATGGAAGTGGACCTTCCTTGACCATCACAAAGATTTGTTTTAAATAACAATAACAAGACTGAAGAATAGAAAACCTTTCTGCAAGAAAACTCCTGAGGAGTAATTTACAACCCAGGGGGTGCAAGTGCATGCCCCTTTTTACACTTTGCATAATATGTGGGACATTGTGAAGATGTCTGCCAGCCTACCATCATATTAATACAAATATTCTTGTTTTACATGCAGTTTGGATTGGAGGGTGCTGATCCCTCTGGACACTGTTCACCAGGCAGAATACACATTGGAAGGGCCAGGGGGTGCTGGTGAGTTTTCCATGAACCTAGTACCCACCTTGCCTTCTTTGTTATACTGTATCCTTTTAGCAATATGCCAACATTATGTTTTGCTATAGACTATAGAACATATGTTTAAAAGTTAAGTAATTCTATATAGTAGTTTTAAATCTGATGCTTCTGATCTAAGTTTCAAGGCTGCAGTTTATTACAAATATCAGCCTCTAACTGTTTTATATGTTTCTAGTTTTAAAAGGGTGATATAGCAACCTAAACATTGAAACATTGCAGTCATTGGTAACCCCTTCAGATAGCTGCATGGCTGATTTGAATTATACATCTATTATAAGTATGAATCAGCTGAAAGGACAGTATGTGCATATGTTCCTAAGAGTAGGGGCACACAACGCTTGATATCGCTGCTTAAGTACAGGTACTGCCACTGCAGAATAGCAATTTATATACAGGAAAAACTATCAAGGAAAGCCTTTAATATGACTGCTGTATAGCTTGGGCTACATTTACACTTTTTTAGTGTCCACTTAGTGACTCACTCCATCATAACGTATACTATCTGATAACCATCAAAGGGTTTAGATGATGCTAAGTTGAACAACAGACATGGTTGTGTATGGCTTAAAAGCCATTTTGGCCAAAACTATGGGCAGTTGTACTGTGAGAGTCAGGATGCTTGATGATATGCAAATTATAAGTCCCCTTGAACATCTTTGTTTTCATTGCACATATTTAAATACATTGCTCTTTAGTGCAATTGGTTTATGTAAACGTGTTTGTGTCATAAAAATAACAGCATTCTCTTATATTGATCCATTAAATTCCCACTGACTCCTATCATCAAAGGCTACATGTTTGGCGTAAATCAGTGCTGTCCAACTTCTACGGTGCCAAGGGCCGGAATTTCTCTAGCATACATGGTGGAGGGCCGCTAATGGAAGCCAGTTTTGACCACTCCCCTTTTTGAAACCACACCCACTTCAAACCACACCTATTTTATCACAATGGTGGTAGCACAGCAAAATCCCAAATGCTTGGTCCTTACTGTGGGGATATCAACCATCATTCATATGTGAAAGAATTATGTCATATTAAGATATACCCTTAAATTCCATATGCCTCCTCCTCCCCTGTGGATAGCAGAGCAACCCCCAGTACATAATTACACACCTTCGGGACCATTTAATGGCTATTTCCAACTGCTAACAAACTCCCACAACAAACCCCCTGCCAGGTTCACCTCCCACAAGCAGCATAGGGCAAGCAGAGTATGGCACACACAGGAAGCACTCTGCCTGTCCTAAGCTGTCTGTGCGTGCCATACTCTGCCTGTCCTACCCTGCCTGTGTGTGCCATACTCTGCCTTCCCTATGCTGCCTCTGTGTGCCATACTCTGCCTGCCCTACCCTTCCTGTGTGTGCCATACTCTGCCTGCCCTACCCTGACTGTGTGTGCCATACTCTGCCTGCCCTACCCTTCCTGTGTGTGCCATACTCTGCCTGCCCTACCCTGACTGTGTGTGCCATACTCTGCCTGCCCTACCCTTCCTGTGTGTGCCATACTCTGCCTGCCCTACCCTGACTCTGTGTGCCATACTCTTCCTGCCCTACCCTTCCTGTGTGTGCCATACTCTGCCTGCCCTACCCTGACTGTGTGTGCCATACTCTGCCTGCCCTACCCTGACTGTGTGTGCCATACTCTGCCTGCCCTACCCTTCCTGTGTGTGCCATACCCTCCCTGCCCTATGCTGGCTGTATGTGCCATACTCTTCCTACAGTACCTATGTCTGAGGTGTGAAGAAGTGAACAATGGGAGTGATTACAGTCTGAGCCTGAGGTGTGAACACTGCAGGGGGTGAACAATGCAGGTATTTGAAGGTGTGAAAAACACAGGGGATTACATATTTAAACAATACAGAGGGATTACAGCCTGAATGAGGTGAGAACCATGCAGGGGGCCAGTTAATCTCAGTACTGATACCATTTAATGCTTACTCAAAAGTAAGCCATCAAAGCAGCCAGACAGGTGGGGGGCCACACAGAGGGGGGTCGCGGGCCGCCAGTTGGACAGCACTGGCGTAAATAATTAAGTTGTGGCAAAATATACATTTAGTTACAAAAGAATTATGGAGAAGATATGTCAAACAGTAAAACTGAAGTTTTGTTCAAAAGCACCCAAAACTGTTTTTTTCTTAGTAAAATAGCAATACCTGGCTAAAAACACATCTAATTCAGCCAAAAACATAGAGCACTATTTATTAATGCCCAGACCCAAGTGCTAGAGCACTAAGGGGTGCAAAATTGCAGGAGTTAAGTAGAGGGCTTTATTGCACCCTCTACCTACCTAAGGACACACAAGTTAGAAAGTGAGAGTATATATATATATGTGTGTGTTATATATATATATATATATATATAATATAAGAATAAAAAAGGCTTCTTTAGATGCAAGCGGTGAAGTTTATTCTTTCCAACGTTTCAGTCCTGTACTCAGACTTTCGTCAGGGAACATTCCTGTCTAAACCTTTTAGCTCTGGCACCTAGGTATTTTTCATATCGTGGTGTGCTCCCCACTCTGGTCTTTATATATATATAGCAAACCCAGGGTGGCACTCTGCTTCAGCTCTTAGCTCGGGTGCAAGGTAAATGATTTAAATAGCCAAAAAGGACCAGCAACACCGAATTATATTCCAAAAACAATCAATTGTGTTTTTAATGCGTTTTTAATACACAATTGATTGTTTTTGGAATATAACTCGGTGTTGCTGGTCTTTTTTGGATATATATACATATATATATATATATATATATATATATATATATATATATATATACATGACATGGGACACTCTGAAATGTTGCCTTTTTTTTCTGTGTGTTTTTAACAGTAAAGTGTTTGGACTGCAGGAAAATTTACCTCATAAAATAAAAATTTATGAGATTGTAAAAACAATGTTTCTGTAGTAATTATTTCCTAGCTATAAAATATTCTGCCTATCTTATCGGTTAGTTTTAACATTTTAAAAATGTCAGTTCTCATTGCTCATTAATCATTCTTTAATCAAGAGTAATGCACTTACGTATATAAGTTGCTAAATGAAAGTGCTTCACTTCACCCTATAAGGAACTGCTATATTATTTCATAAACCCAGTAATCCATGAATATAGGTAGTGCAGGTTGTAACGAGGTTCTGTATGGTACAACATTGGAATGATTATATCAGTGCGCATAAATCTTGTTAAGCTTTTAATAAAAAGTAGCCCCACTGCAGAGTCAAATCAGTTTGCAGCATCTCAGACAGCTTCTTTTGATTTAGCACCTAAGATAATATAATATATATTTTATAGATCACAAACTGCATTTGCTTTATTAGCTTTTTTGCTACTTCATGATTTATAGTTTTCTGATTATGTACAAAATAATAGTAGCAGTTGGTGACATTATTGGCTTCATTTCAAGCACAATTATTAAAGGTTTATTGTTATTATGAGACTAGATGGGCAGAAATGTGCCAGGAAATTAAAAGGGTTTCATGACATCTTTATGAAGTGTTAAACATCTTTAGGGAGTGATTAAATATTATTGAACATTACATTGCTTGTAAAATAATTTGGCTCCAAACAGATTATGAAAAAAAGAGCGCAGAGGTTTGTTTGGGGATAAAGAAAAATGCACTTGGTATTTGTCTGAAATGTTAAAGTCTGAACTGAGGATTTAATAACTAGTCAAAGCTGTTCTAATCTGATTCTCTGTGGGAGCTCTTAGGTTATCATGTTTCATGTTTTCACACCTAAAATGCTTTGCAATAAATGTTGGCCATTTAGTAAGGCATAGCAGGTTCATGTAATAATAAACCAACTGCAACTTAAACCAACTGTGACCACAGAATCTAGAAAGTTAGGAACAGCAATTATTTTAGGATATGAAAATATACATATGCGCATATACAGGCACACATTTTTTGGTAAGTACATCCAAATGTTCTATTTTCAGATATTAAAAAGAAGCAATGGAATGCTTTATATGTGTGTGTGTGTGTGTAAAACAGCCTAGTAAAGTATCTTCATCATTACAGTCCACAAGAGTTTAGCAACTGCACAATTAATGTAAATATAAATAGCAGTAATACTTTATTACATCATTTTTGGTTCCCATACTGCATGCAAAGCCAGGCACTTCTAATTGTCCAAAATATTTTGGACATTCCCTCTCAGTATCATTCAAATTAAATTAGAATTCATTGGCAAACATTGTAAATGCAATAATGTTGTGAGAAAGGGAGAAGCTGCCCATGTTTGTGGTACCAAAATATTCTGGTAAACATTAAAGGAATACTATCATAGGAAAACATGTTTTTTTCAAAACGCATCAGTTAATAGAGCATCTCCAGCAAAATCCTGCATTGAAATCTGTTTTTTAAAAATGCAAACAGATTTGTTTATATTTATAGGGCTAAGATTGGCTATTAGGCAGCCTCTATGCACACTATCAGCTTATTGGAGGCTTTATTTGGTAGTAAATCTTGTTTTTAGTCAACCAAAACTTGCCCCCAAGTCAGGAATTCAAAAATAACTACCTGGTTTGGGGGCACTGAGAGCAACACAAGCATCATAAAAGTTTATTAAAATGTCAAATAAGGGCTAAGATTGGCTATTAGGCAGCCTCTATGCACACTATCAGTTTACTGGAGGCTTTATTTCTTAGTAAATCTTGTTTTTATTCAACCAAAACTTCTCACCAAGTCATGAATTGAAAAATAACTACCTGGTTTGGGGGCACTGCGGGCAACATCCGAGGGGTTGGTGAGCAACTTGTTGGACAGAGGCACTTAATTCTGTATGTTAAGATAAAGACTACATACACATATTTATGTGTATGTAGTCTTTATCTTAACATACAGAAAACAGTGAATTCTACAGTTCTTTAAAGGAACAGTAACAACATAAAATGAAAATGTTTTGACTTAATTAAACTATAATGTACTGTTGCTCTGCACTGGTAAAAGTTATGTGTTTGCTACAGAAAGGCTGCTATAGTTTATAAAAAGACTCTACTATGTAACCATGGCAAAAGTGCATTATGTTTTAATTATTTTAAAATACTATCATTCTTTGGTTTTACTATTTCTTTAAGGATGTTTTTGATGCAGTAGCCTGCTGATATGGATGCCTGCCCCAGAACAGTTGCATTATAAACAGGCTTTTCTCAGTATTGTTCAACTTTACTAACATTTCAGAATGCAGTGTTGCTATGTAGCCTGGGTAGTGAGCAGTAGGAGAGCTGCTAAAGAACACTAAGGCCTATGGCACACTGTTTTCACTGGTGGAAAAACACACCAGGGGTCATTTAGGTTTCCCATAAGCAAGTTTAAATCACTAAGGGAAGCAAAAGCGTACCTCTCAGTAGTCCGAATGCTGCACTTTGCTACTCACTGTGGATTGAACACGGCATCAGGAGGCGCAGGTGTGCCCAGTTCTTACTGCCTGCAAGAGGGCAGATGGTAAGAACAGGGCACCATTGTATCCTGCTTCTCCTGCTGCTCCTTAACTTGCATGTATAAATATCAGTTTGTTAGGGGACAGTTAGGGCACCAGAGGGGGACACAGGCTGGAGGGGGGTGACAATGTTCCTTCCCTTGCCACTCTTGAATAGAGTGATGCCTAACATATGCAGTGCTCTATTTAATGGGCTAGCCACAGGTCTCTGGTCTCTAAAACAGAGCACAGAGGTCTCCAACAGTTTGCAAACAGCAGAAGATATTGCCTTGTATTCCAATAGAAGGGTATTGTTATTTAGAAGATACATTAGATATACCAGAAATTCTGCCATGCATCACAAGGACATCACTAGGAAATATAAGTAGTGCAAAGAATCAGGTTAAGTTGGAAAAAAACATTTCTAAATGGCAGAACATGTTATTTACAACCCCCTGTTCAAATGATCATAGTTTATTGTCAGATTAAAATGATATTTTATGTGCATTCCTAAAATGAACTTGGTTTCAATTAAATGATTATGGTTGCTTTTTTATCGTTAATAATACTAATAGTCACTAACCCAGAAACATCTTTTTATTTTCAGTTTTAATTATGACAAATTGTAACTAATTATGCAATTCAATATAGATTTGTATAGCGTGATACAAGCTTATTTTGTAGCCTAAAACATTTGCATGTTCAATATAAACTGTAGCATTTTGTAGGCAATGTTTGCAACAAGGATTAATTTGGCAGTGGCTCTGATACTGGCACAAAAAAGTGAACCTTTATGTTAGTAATTTTCAATTTTCAGCAGTGTTTGGCAAAAGTTGTATTGATTCACATTACAAGGTGACTATCAAGCTGCTGTCACCAACTGCTTATTATATTTCTCTCAAAGTTTAAAAGCATGCATTACATTACCTTTTCATAAAAGGTTTGAATTAATTTCCTGCTAGGCTGTAATTAGCAATACATAAACCAATGTTTCTATTATTATCATTATTGTTAGAGCCTTCCTTTATTAATCTCCATGCTCTGAACAGCCTGAATTTGAGAGCTTCATTTACAAGAATTGTACCATATGGATATACATCAATAAAAGTAAAATGTGAACATTTTTAACTGAACTTTTTATTGTTTTTAAAATGGGTCATATTTTATAGAATGTTCTGTTTTGGATAAGTACAATTGAAGTAAAAGTCTGTCTTCCCATCTAGTTGAGATTTTTGTTATTAGAAGTGTTGTACAGGAGTAGCTGTGTGTATTTAGTATAGTAAATATACTGTAGATTCCACTATTTACTACAGCCAGGTAAATGGAGACAACCATGGTTCTTTTCTAGAGATGAAATTATTTAATATGATTGTCCATCCCAGAGACAGCCAGTGATACAAAGGTCTTTCAAAACATGGCCCAGGATATATTGTATAGGGAATAGCCTTCAGAAGATGTTTCCTTGACCTTCCATCTTTACACACACTCTCTCTACTTTGCTATAAAAAAACTTCTCAAGTTATACAGTTACAATTTCCTTTAGATACTGTTTGCCATAAACAGCTAATCAACCAGTTTACCTTGCTAACAACCTTCTCCAGATGGCTTCCCATGATATTTTGGTGTTGATCATCCATCTATTAGCATATCAGGTAGGGTAATAAATACCAATAGAGCCATCACAGATTTTCTTCGAAGTGTTCCAGAACAAAAAAATTACTCTTAGGAGAAATGTGTAAATGTCCTTACAGACCTTAATCACTATGTGCATTTAAATAAATGTAGATTTTTGGTAACATTACCATTTTGACACAATGAACTCTACCAATCCAGTACAAAGCATGCTTTTCTTATTGTTAATTAAGTTTTGTGCAACATATAATGTGTAATATAATACATGTCAGGAAGTCACATGACTAGCATTACTAAGCACCAATTATAACTCATGAGATCAATAAGCACAGTCATAAGGATATCATTTATTTTTACAAGATACTCATGTGGGAAAATATATATACATCTATAATAATACATTATTATGAAGCAGTTCCGTAAAATACATGTGAATTATGAATTTCTGACATTTGCAGTGTATGCATTTTTACACTGGTGCTTATTTGTGATGAAAAATACATACTTCGTATTTGATATGAACCAAATACATCTGTTATCCGGGAACCTATCCAGAAAGCTCTGAATTACGGGTAGGCCATCTCCCATACAGTCTATTTCAGGGGTTGGGAACCTATGGCTCGGGAGCCAGATGTGGCTCTTTTGATGGCTGCATCTGGCTCGCTGCCAAATCTTTAAAGGAGAATGCAAGTCAAAATGTAAAAAGCATACTGCCCAATAGTCCTCCTATTGTTTAGTAAAAACGCCACACTTTTGGCTCACCTAATCAAATATTTACTCAGTCACACTTCACATTTTCTATCTGTTTTCTTGAACAGGCAGCCATCTTTAAAAAGGTATTCTCCCTTCCTGCCCCTTGCTTCATACTGCACATGTGTTTCATTCCCTCCCCCCCCTCCCCTCTGCCAGATCCGCTTCTGATTGGCTGGTGGGCATGTGTAGCTCAGAACAGGAGACAGGATCAAGTTACACACATGCTCAGAGAATAGGAAGGCTGCCGCTGGCACCTACAGGAAGGGGAGAGAGATTTCAGTGATGTCACTGTAGTCTTCACACTGCTGTAGGCTGCCAGCACCATATCTCAGAGAAGCAAGCAGGGATCTGGGAATTTAGATATGCAGTAAGTACTTAAAAAGAATGCCTTTAGACATACTTTTAATTTATATTAACCTTTCATTGTCCTTTAATAAAAAAAATGGGGGGGCCCTACTCCTCATCCGGCGTCTTTACCGGGTTGCACTTGAACCAGGGCCCAGGGAACTGAGAGGGACATTGGAGCAGAAACCTGTGACAGTTCACACTTGAATTGAAAATAAAATGTGGCCAATATGTCTCTGTTGGGGCTACAAAGAGAAGCCAACTGTGCACTGTGCTAGGTAGCCCTCTAGTTATACCACTAACAAGCCATATTGAACAGCTAAAGATGACACCTACCTTGCCCCGCAGCATACGCGGGCGAATAGGCCTGAAGTCGCATCGTCCTCCTGTCGGTCATTGTATGGCTCTCACGGAATTACATTTTAAAATATGTGGTGTTTATGGCTCCCTCAGCCAAAAAGGTTCCCGACCCCTGGTCTATTTGAATCAAATAATTACATATTTTAGAAATTGTTTCCTTTTCTCTGTAATAATATAACAGTTCCTTGTACTTTATCCCAACTAAGATAAAATTAATCCTTATCAAAACTATCCAATAGGGTTTATTTATTTTTTAAATAATTTTTAGTAGACTTAGGGACACATTCATCGAAGCACAATTGAGTCCAAATACAAAAATTTGTATATTTCACGATTTATTTGTTAATTTGTGCGATTTTTTTTGTGCAACAAAATCATATTTGTCACAACAAGTACTAAAGTTTCGGATTCATTCATGCTTCAGTATCGTGACTTTCCTTGGGCCAGGTTGGAGCTGCAGTGCCATTGAGTCCTATGGGAGGCTTCCAAAATCATGCACTGAAGGTTCAAATTCAGAAAGGTTTTCGCGCCATTTACGATCCTTTAAGACAGGGGTCCCCAACCTTTTTTGCACCAAGGACTGGTTGCTATGTGTAAAATTTTTCCACAGACGGGGGGGTTGTTACGTGCATGGTGCGAATTTCAGGCGATTATTTGCCCCTTTATGTGCTCAACGCATTTATTGCGCATTTGTATGGCGCGTACCATCGCGTCTCTACAAGCGTCACGTTTGTCCGCGCCTTTATGTGTGCAACGCAATTATTTGTGCCCTTAGTTGTGGACGCTTTGCACTCCTTTGGTAAGCCGGCACTCCAGTGCCGATTTGTCCACGGCCCGGCACTGTTCCGCGCCCCCCGCGGTTGGGGACCCCTGCTTTAAGATACAAACATTTTTTGACTATCGCAAACGATCGTTTCAATTTCAGATTGTAAGTACAAAATTTTCATATTTAAACAGAAAGAATTTTGGTGACATTTGAGATCATCAAAAATGATCGGATTTCGTGATTTGGATTTGTACCTTAATGAATCTGGCCCTTAAAGTATGGAGATCCAACTTATTATCTGGAAAACCCAGGTCCCAAGCATTTGGCATAACTCATCCTATACCTGTATGAAATTGGGAAGACAATGACAAATGGAGCTACGTATAGCCAGCTTCTTGTTGCAGCTACAAAATAGACAATACTGATAATTGTCTCTGTGTGTTTTAGCAGAGACAATTTTCAGCACTGTCTACGGCAGGGTATTTTCTGGCGTTTTGTAGAGTATACATAATGTGGTTTTCAAATTAAAACATTTCACTAAAAGCCCCCTTTGCGTGTTTAATATTAATACAAAATATACAGTAGAATGTATAGAACTTGATTAGGAAATGTTATAAATGCTTATTAAACATATTTTAGAGACACATTTTTAAAAATCCTTCATCTGGTTTTTATTTACGTAAATAATTTAATAAGAATCTTGTATTAAGCTTTGCATTTGCTAAAACATTTGATTTTGAAGCCTTGCAAGAGATACAGTGAAACAGCAGCACAGTGATTATGCAGGCTAGTACTAGAATCATTATATAGCTTTATGTTCATTAGCCTTCAGGGCCGCGTAGACAAAACAATGCTGTATCTGTTCGCATTCATTGCAATTTTTCTCAATAAAGAAAGAAAATAAATAATTTGCAAGAGTAACTTGATTTGAAGAACACAGCACATTATAATTTCAATAACGCCATATATTACATTTGGATAGAGAGATATTAAGTCTCTGAAATTGTCTACTGAGTCTACGCAAATTACAAACTCTTGCTTCTACGACATTCACATTTTTCTTGCCCCTTAATGGCTAAAACCCATTAAAGAGCTGAAAAGGAAAGTTATTTTCATAAATTTTATACTTTAATTCTCCTTCTTAATGTCAATACTGCGCTCTCTGTTAAGAAAAGGAGATTTTTTGGTTAACTGAGAGCAGACAAGCAGATAACGCTATGCAGTATTTAAAAAGAGGAAAAGTAAACAACTACTGTATATAACACCACTTACACAAACATTCTCATTTAGAGCTCATTAAAGGCTGTATTTTTGTCTGAATGTGAACATGAAACCTTGGGATGAAAGGTAGGCACTCAATGAGCAACGCTACCTCAGGCTCATAAGTCGTGGTTTGATCTGAAAGTGACCAAGTGCCATGAATAATGTGAATTGCTAGTATTTAAGAATTTTAGATTGTTACTGCTAAAAACCTTATGCATTTATATTGCCCCAACTCATGCAGTAAGGTTTACAGTGAACATAGGAAATAAAGAGCAGGTTAACTTTACATTTTTTATATCAGCAATGAAATTATACTAAATCTGGGGTCATATAAACATGTATACAAAATACAGACCTGCTCATTTCGTGCAAAAAGGATTTAGTTTGGCTTTTCAAGGCATTTAATACATAAGTATTTTTTTTTGAGACCTGAGCTATTATTTGGACAAGGATAAAAATGTGGCTGAAGTATTGTATACAGAAGGCTGGAGTCAATGATAGATGCTCTTACTGTTCAGTGTTGTGTGTTGAATGCAATACAATGGTAAAAGCAATGTATCTGTGTTTGACAATGGCACAAATATTGAAGACAACTGAAATTATGTAGTATGTTTTATGTTTTGAAGAGGGATCTGGCCATATTGACTCCCCATGCATCTGTGTGGCTAATGAAATTCAGTGTAGATGAAAATATCCCTATGAGGGGTTACAAATATGCCAGCTACTTTTATTCTTAATGGGGTTAACAAAGTCGACTTCTTAATATAACAGGTTCTATGTGTATGTAACACTTGTATTATGAAAAGAGGTAAAGGGGTTATGTAATAAAAGGCACTAAGTTTGCCCAGGTGCAGTAACCCATGGCTACCAATCAGCAGGTAGAATTTACTAGTCACCTGTTTAAAGGCAAACATCTTATTGGTTTCTGTGGGTTATTGCTACTGGGCAGGCAAACTTAGTACCTTTTATTACATATGTGAAATACTTTGAAATCAGTAAATATAATGATATATGATATGAGGCTTGGGTAGAATTGCTAATCCTTGTGCAATTATGTTGACTGTAGTGATGGACGAATCTGTCATGTCTCACTTTGCCAGAAACAGCAAAAATTTGCAAAATGCATTAGGCTCATTGGGCGACAATTTTTTTTTTTTTTTTTACAACATTTGGAGTCGTAGGTGTTTGCAGCAAAATCTGGTGAAAAATGTTGCTCATCACTAAATTGTTGAGGTGGTAATGTAAAGTGACTTAGAGGGAAGGTATTGCAGAAATAAAAATGTAATATAAGCTTCATATCATGGAAATAAGGAACTTTCTAAATATAATCAGTTAAAATTTCTGTTGCATTCCTGAAATACTCATGCTATTCTTTACTATCCCCTTTCAGAAACCTGTCTCTCTTCATTCTATCTTCATGGAGGAGTCAGAGGCAAATTTGGATTGACAGGTAGGTCTAATACATCTTTTGTAGAGGGCTTCCTTCCGCCTAGAAGACATATTATAACATGCTTTCAAAATAACTGACTCCATCAGCAAACCTGCATGTAGAGAGACAGGATTAATTGTGTAGGAGTCTGTTATTTTGAAAGAGTTAGTTCTTATACATCACCTCGGCAGAGATCCCACCAACTGAGACCTAACTTACTGCATCATTTTTATTTTTGCTTTTGAACTGCTCCTTGTTTGATAAGGTAATTAAAGGTGAAATTAAGGTGAAATAACCTTTTAATTCAATTTAATGTGGTTTTAAAATACCATGAATTATACCAGACTGGTGTTCATTTTCTTGACAGTTATCAGTCACCCCCAACTTATATCCTTTTCTTTATTTTCATATACACATTATAACATGTTTTCGTAATAGCATTAATTATTTTGATTAAAAAAAAACATTTTACAATTCTATCTGGATAAACTACTTTTCTCTTTTTCTTTATATAAAAAGAAACATTTTGACAGTTCACTTGGAATAAGCATATTCATGAATTTGACATAAATACAATATAAATGTCAGCCACTTGTGTGTGGGATAGGTATCATGTTGTCAGAATGAAACAATATAACATATAATGGCTGCAGAATGGAAATTTTTTTTCTTAAATAAGGAATGCAATAGTTTTATCTTTTTAATCAACAGTCAAATGAGGTGACGCCATAAACCACTAATCCAGTCAGCTTATTTTTTTATTACCAATGTAAATACCTAATATCTACATGCACCTGACATTGACATTAGGTTATATATTAATTCAGTGCCCATTGTTTAGAATGTATTCTATATGATTTAGATGTTTTAACAATAATATAATATTGATTTAAAAGCGCTGCCCTTCCTCTGAGTTGCCAATCAAAAAACTGATACACAGACCTAACAAACATATGGACAAGAGGGCATAAATGCCACTCCAAAAAAGCTAATACACATTCTCAAAGTATTATTAATAACTTGCAGATGTTATTTATAAATTGCATTTGTTGTGCTCTTTTGTATTTACCCCATTAAAGGGATACTGTCATGATATTTATGGTATACTTATTATTTCTAAATTACACTGTTTACATAGCAAATGATTCACTCTACAATTTAAAATTTTATTCTTAAACCAACAAATGTATATTAGCTGTAATATTGGTGTGTAGGCAGCCAGCTCAGTGCATTGTGCCTGAGTCTGAGCTTTCAGAAGGAGCCAGCGCTACACATTAGAACTGCTTTCAGGTAACCTATTGCTTTGTAACTGGAGGAGTCCCAGGCCGGACTTGGATTTCTTACTATTGAGTGGTTTTCTGATATCTACTGGGAGCTGCTATCTTCCCATTGTTTTGCTGATCAGCTGGTGGGGGAAAAGGGAGGGGGTGAAATTGCTCCAACTTGCAGCTCAGCAGTAAAGTGTGACTAAAATGTATCAAAGAACAGGTCACATGGCTGTGGCACCCTGGGAAATGAAGAATCTCGCTAGCCCCATGTGAAGTTTCAAAATTAAAATAAAAAAAATCTCTTGTTTTTAAAAAATGGATTTCAATGCAGGATTCTGCTGGAGAAGCTCTATTAACTGATGTGTTTTGAATGTTTTCCTGTGACAGTATTCCTTTAAGGGGGATTTACTAAAACACAATTTTTTCGGGTTTGTATTTTTTTGGAACCATGGAAAAACTAATTTTCACAAATGGTCATGTATCAAAAGATCCAAAATGAAAGAGCACAATCGAAAAAAAAGTAGTGTAAAAGTGGGGAAAACTGTGACTTTTCAACTTGTTGAAAGATAACCGGAACTTTTTTTGTATTGTGGCACAAAAGCTAGCATCAAAAAAACTTGAAAACAAAGCAAAGAAAGATCTTTTTATATCTTTTTATCTCTTTATAACAATAAGATATTTATGTATTTTATCTAGTGCATACAAGGATATGCAGTACAGAGTATAAGAACATACTGTATGTAATTTCCTGTAATAGACAGGTAGTCAGTAGGGTTTGGAACCACTGATCAAATGGCTTGAGGAAGAGCCTGGTTCAAATGTTGCCTTGTATGTTCATTAAATATAGAGCACTATTTACATGTGTACTGTACAGATTTTAATATTTGTATATTAAGAATGTTTGGGAATTTTTGGGACATGCACCACTGACTTTCATTGCGGCCAGAGTGATGTTACAGAATTTATCTATAATATATCTTTTTTACTGTTAATAACTTCTATTAAATACCTCCAACTGTATTCTTGTGTCTCATGTTGTGTGTTGCATTACTGACAGTTTGCAGGCAGTGATGAGTGATACTGACCTGTTTTGGTTTGCCAGAAAATACACAAAACTGGAAAAAATGCAAAATGGTAAATGTTGTCAGTCCAAATGCACTGAAAGTCAGTGGGTGGTCTTTCTTCAGAAATTTTCTCACTCCAAATACATTGAAGTTAACAAGCATTTTATACTTATATCTTTGTCAAATGAATTGGAGTTAATGCCAATTGCACTGAAGAAATTAGATGTTTTTTCCCCCAAATCTATACATGGCAAAACAATCCTTCATGGTTATCTGCAGGTTGATATTAGGTCACTCAGTGGATCACATGCTCTGATATTCAGTTCAGTAAATGCACCAGTGGAATTATTATATTAGTGAATGTAATCCTAGTAACTGCTCATTTAACAAAGTCACAGACTTTTTAAACTGTTGATATATGGTACATATGTTGATAAATTTCAACATTCCTCAACGCCAGCAATCCATGCAAGTGTACCAGTTTCTGTGTTTCAGAGTTTAATACATTTCAGGAACATGCTCAATAGGGTCTGAAGTTAATGCTGCTATCATATAATGATAGAGCATATTAAAATTACATTAGATATTGTATTATTACAATCTAAAAAAATGATATTTATATCTAAAAAGAAAGATACCTTATTTGCATCAGACATTTAATCCTGATATAAGTAGGGTAAAACTAGTAGAATATATAGTATAAAATGCAGAACAACTCATATTACTGTTAAGTGCAAAATCAACAATGACATTTTTTGAGTGTTAAAAATAAGAAATAGAAAACAATTTAAAAAAGTGATGCATTCTTAAATATTGTTGAATTAATTATTAGAAAATGTTACATTTTTTTATGGTGATTTGCCCCTTTAAATTGCCAACAAAATTAGAATAGATATAAGTATAATAAAGCACCATTTAAGTGCACATTGTATTTACTAATTCTTTTGCCCCATATGGAACACTAAAACAGGATAATTAATAAATGAAGGGAGGTATGTGGAATACAAAATAGGGCTCACTTACATCTGCAAGCTCTCAGTGAGTTGCGCATAACACCATTTAAAGGTACCATTAAAGGTAATAGCTTAGTGCAGCTCAGGCCTTCCTAAG
Source organism: Xenopus tropicalis (assembly GCF_000004195.4). Classification (NCBI taxonomy): domain Eukaryota; kingdom Metazoa; phylum Chordata; class Amphibia; order Anura; family Pipidae; genus Xenopus; species Xenopus tropicalis. Next base: position 119,047,937 of record NC_030678.2, on the reverse strand, counting down.
TTCCATTCCAAATCGGACACTGCTGTGACCATTGATAAAGAACATCAGAAATGACGACGGATTTTCAAAAATATTTATCTTTGCAATGATGCCAGAATTGTAAGGAAAATGATGTATTGTTGGAAAAAAGTGGTGATTGGGCTCCCAATAGATAAGAATGTTTATAAAAGATGGAAACACAGACATCTTCATCTGTCTGAATCCAGTCATTTAATACTTACAGTGGTATGGATGGCTACTTTAAATATATTATTACTAAGGAAAATGGAATACAATCATTTTTGAGTGAAAAATCTTAAAGGAGAAGGAAAGGCAAAGTCACTTGGGGGTGCCAAAATGTTAGGCACCCCCAAGTGACTTTAACCACTTACCTTGTACCCTGGGCTGGTGTCCCTGTTCGCAGAAAACAGCACCAGCCCGGGGTACCTGGAGCGGATCGCTTCCTCCTTCCTGCTTCCGTTGGCTGAAATGCCAGCGGTCGGCGCATTCGCGGTAGAGTGAAAAGCCGACTTTAATGTTTAGGTTCGGCTTTTCACTCTACTGCGCATGCACGCGCAGCGAATAACAAAGGAGGAAGCGATCGCTGCTACCCCGAGCTGGTGCTGTTTTCTGCGAACAGGGGCACCAGCCCGGGGTTAAAGGTAGGCGGTTAAAGTCACTTGGGGGTGCCTAACATTTTGGCACCCCCAAGTGACTTTTACTTTATTTCTCCTTTAAATATTGTATACACAAAGATTCAAGTTGGCTGCTATATTTGTAGTCTAAAAATGTGTTTCCTTATCAAAAGCTGAAATGTTCTCACTGTGCCCACCTAATGAATTCTGTAGTATCATTAGTATATGCAGTAACTAAATATAAAGCAGTCAACAGCAGGTTGCGGCTCGTTCTGGTCCACTAATAAGTACAATTCATGTTCCTGTGTATGAAGAAAAGACCTTATGTATTTACAATTACCATTGCTTTCCTCATTATGAAAATGAATTTATAAGTTAATCAGCACTGCTTTTTATTTACTATGTAATCAGCTTAAAAATATTTTACCCGTATTCAGTAATAATTTTATTCAAACGTATTCAAATGATATTCTTTAATACGTGGTTACAAAAGAAAAAATATCTATTTTCATCTCCCAGCCATCAGATGTTTACTTTCACTAGGTCTAGGGACCCATTACAATCAGGTGGCTAAATTTTGTGTAAATGTGACTTTTATTATTATTTTTTTTATTTAACTTTTATCTAGTGATGAGCAAATCTGTCCCGTTTGATGAAAAAATTCATAAAACTGCTAAAAAATTTGCAAAACGGTGAAAAAGTCACAAAACGCACTGAAGTCAGTAGGTGACTTTTTTCGTGCGGCTTTTTTGCTTATTTACAAATGCATTCAACACTGTCAATCAGCGTTTTTTCTCACTCCAAATGCATTAAACTTGATGGGTGTTTTTTTGTGGCAACATTTCTGTTTCAGCAATATTTTTTCTTTTGTCTCGCCAAATTTTTTTCACTGCAGATTTTTGCTGTAGTTTTTTGGAAATGCAGAATTTCACTGCGAACATACCTGGTGCAAAAGTTACTACTTACATTACATTACTACTTACATTACTACTTACTTATTATTATTATACCATTATTATATATTTATATTATATATTTATTATGTCTGGGAAACAGTGAAGTGACCTGAGGAAACCACACAATCCACACAGGTAATTAGGTTTTCAAAATATTTCAGTTTCAAATGCTGTTTCTGTCTGTTGCCACCCCTTAATAAAAACTGTTCTATATTGACCTCTCTATGTTCTTAAGTAAATTGCATGTATACAACAACCAGACTACTGTATTTTTCTTGGAAGGGGGGTTGACAGCGCATAGGTGTTGACAAAATCCAGGGATCCTTTATGTTTAACAAAGGACATCTGGGTATCGGTATATAAGTATTTATATGTAATGTTGCATTATGTGTGAATCAAATTATTGAAATGTCCACAAACATGGTTACTCTCAAACGCTACCACATATTGTGAGCAGACCTAGATACTTGGAAGCTGTTTTCTGTACAGTTTTATTTTAAGTTATACATGCTCATCTTTGATTGAGCAGTTTGGCTGATTTTGACAATACCCAACTATCTGGACATGTATGGCAAGTTATTTCAACATATAATCCTGTGATTCTGCTCGTTTTAGAATTATTTATCCTGATGGAAAATTTTGGTTGGCTAAGAGGAAAAGGTGCTGTTCTGATAATTTGGCTGTTGGAACAATAGAACCCACTTAGATTTCTTTCATCCACAGGCTGATTGGCCTGCGTCTTGTACTGATCAGCCCATGTATAGCCCCTTTTATAAGTATGTACCACTGATAGAAGAAGAAAGTTGGACATTCAGTTTGGGAATTATTTGATTTAAATGCAGTTTTTCCCCAGAGCTTAATTAATTCTGAATAATAGGACTTTAAAATGTGTAAGCAATCTACATATGCTATGAACTAGCCCAGTGCTGTCCAACTGGCGGCCCGGCTCACGACCCCCCTCTGTGTGGCCCCCCACCTGTCTGGCTGCTTTGATGGCTTACTCTTGTGTAAGCTTTAAATGGTATCAGTACTGAGATTAACTGCCCCCCCTTCATGGTTCTCACCTCAGATTCAGGCTGTAATCAGGCTGTATTGTTTAAATATGTAATCCCCTGTGTTGTTCACACCTTTTAATCTCTGCATTGTTCACCCCCTGCAGTGTTCACACCTCAGGCTCAGGCTGTAATCACCCACATTGTTCCCCTGTTCACACCTCAGGAGCAGTAGAAACCCACAAATAATCCCTGCATACTACAAAAAGAACATATACTGAGGGGGTACTGCAATTAAAAAGTTTTTTAATATATAGTTATTGTGCAGACTGTAGGAGCAGTGCCAGCATAGTGTCACTGTAGGCTGCCTGTGTGTGCATACACACAGGCAGCATAGGGCAAGCAGAGTATGGCACACACAGGCAGGGTAGGGAAGGCAGAGTATGGCACACACAGGCAGAGTAGGGCAGGCAGAGTATGGCACACACAGGCCAAGTTTGGCACAAACCAGCCAAGAATGGCACACACAGTGAAAGTATGGTACACTCACGCAGGGTAGGGAAGGCAGAGTATGGCACACACAGGCAGGGTAGGGAAGGCAGAGTATGGCACACACAGGCAGGGTAGGGCAGGCAGAGTATGGCACACACAGGCCAAGTATGGCACAAACCAGCCAAGAATGGCACACACAGTGAAAGTATGGCACACACAGGCAGGGTAGGGCAGGCAGAGTATGGTACACACAGGCAGGGTAGGGAAGGCAGAGTATGGCACACACAAAGGCAGGGTAGGGCAGGCAGAGTATGGCACACACACAGGCAGGGTAGGGCAGGCAGAGTATGGCAGGTTTTTGCTGTACTACAACCATTAATATGGGTATGGTCATGTGATAACATGGGTGTGGTTTCAAGTGGGTGCGGTTTCAAAAAGGGGAGTGGTCAAAACTGGCTTCCATTATCGGCCCTCCACCACGTAGGTCGGAAAAATTCCGGCCCTCGGTACAACAGAAGTTGGACAGCACTGAACTAGCCCATACTTATGAGTATCACAATAGCCCCAGATCTGAATCGGTCAGAGAATATGCAAGCCTATCAGATTCTGACATGGTAAGGATAAATTATATCATAACCACCTGTAGTGCTAAAGCACAATGAAGTTCAGAAATTGCAGTAATATGTCAACCATTATGGTTTAGAAACAGGTACTACTTTGCTAAACAAAATGGCTACAGACATACAAGACTAAACAATACACAATGCTACAGTACTACAGTGAATAAAACTTATAGCTTTGTTCAAGTGGTGGTAATTAACAGCTAGCCATAAGTGCCTGCTTCTATTGTTTTTAAAATAAAAGCCTGTAGCTACTGTTACTACTGGTAAAGTGTAAATATAATTGTTTCATTTTTGGGCTTTAACATGTCTCAAGCCTACGTTATAGTTACATATCACAACATAAATCATTTATATTTTTTATCACACTACACCACCCACTAGTTTCATGTGGCTGCTTCTGGACTGAAGTGGGTTTCCAATGGAACCAATCTTAATGGTTACGAAATATATACTGTACATATTAATTTATTTACAGGCTCATTCTGTTTAATAGCATCAAAAACATATTGTCATATCTTCACTGATTCCCATTAAACCACACTAGTCCTACAAAGTGCATGTAGTAGTGCCTGTAACTTTTGTAACCCTTTACACTTTCTGTTTGCATTTGTGTCACCAAAAACATTGGTGTTGTCAACACTGTAAGTGGGGAAAGCTGGTCCCTCACACTGTAATTATAACTTTTGCAGCACTGTCTTGTGACACCTGCTGAGCAAAAAAATCACAAAAAATAAATAAAATTCAGCAAACAAATAAACAAACATCACTTGTTCAAGATGTTTAGATCAACATGTTTCAGAACACTGAAGGGCTGAAGGTTTAACCTAGCACCTCAGTGTACAATATAAATAATAACTAACCTTACATTTTCCATCCTTTCATATTTTTCTAGAAATGTCCTTTTGTATAAAACAACGTATTTGCAGAAAAGTTGCCTTGTTTAGACTTATTGTGTTAGTACATATTTAAAATGAACTATAAAGCAGTCAGGTTTCTTTGTAAGATGATCAATAAAAACATATTTTTGCAGTCACTTAAAGAAAATTGTATTTTTGTTGTTTGATTTATTTTTCTGACCTTCATATTAATTGATTTCCCAAATGTTTTGTCAAGAAAATCTGCCTAAACTGCTCTAGTATAATAGGTATTGCAACAGAAGCAGAAAAAAAAATCTTTACGGAAAAAAAATCAATAAACCTGAAAGCAGAATTAAGCTGAATGCATGATACGGTTCTTTTAAAATGAAATAATTAACAGGCAACAATAACAGTCAATTCAAGGTGTTATAATTTATGAATTATGTTGTAAATAAAAAAAAATCCATGACAGATAGGTTTGAGAAGTAGTGAACAATAGATATTTTCACTCACTCGCAAAGGATATAATTAGGTATTCTTTCAGGTTTTTGGATAGAGATGGCACATACAGTAGAAAAAATAATAGGCTGTCACGGGCCTTAAAGGTTAGCACTCAACAAAAGAATATATTCTGTGAAACAGCTTTTTCAAATATATTCTGAACCAAGGATAGTCTATATGAATGCTACAAAAAATATAATTGAATTGTGTTTTAAATTCATAGTGTAGGGCAGGGGTGGGCAAACTACGGCCCGCGGGCCACGTCCGGCCTATTGGTCTTTATAATCGGGCCCACCGACTCCACAAGTCTCTTTGCGCGAGACTTGGCGTCTGGGGACTGCGTAACGCTGGCCTGGCCTGTCTGTAAGTGAATGTGGCCCCTGAGCCAAAAAGTTTACCCACCCCTGGTGTAGGGGATCAGGGAGCCTTTTTCCCTGTTTTTCTGCCTGTGAAACATCATCCAGCCCGGTTACATACTGGAGAGAAATCCGATTGGCTGGGAGCCCCAGTGCACTTCTAGGAAAAGAGGAGGACTCAGAGAGAGACAGGAGACAGGTTTGAAGCCAAAACCAATGGGGCCAGCCAGCAGAAGGAGCCCTGCTGCAGCAACCAGCCTAAACCAGATCCCGAGAGCAGAGAGAGAGGCAGTAAGGAGAGTACCTGGTAATCTGACTTTTGTAAAAGGGCTGCACATGCTGTTCTTGGTAGAATCATCGAGCTTCAGCTAAATGAAGAGAGAGTTCTGCTTAGCTGCTGTTGGATGCCTTTACCACCGTTTTAAAGTTGAGGTTGCGTCAACAAAGTTGAGTGTGTAAAAAAAAAAATTGTGCAGTAGCCAAACTTCACAAAATTGTTGCCATTTGTTTACATTTTTCGGCAGTTTCGCTAATTTTTTTTTGTTAAACAGGACAGGTTTATTCATCACTAGTGTATTCCTAGTGCCCGCTAGGTGGAAGCAGTGAGACTTGGCATAACTGATTGCCACAGGAACTGTGCCAGAAATAAATTGTGATCCTATTCAATGGGAGTGTGCCAAGAAAGGGTTATAATTGCATACACACAATCTCTCACACACACACATATATATACATTGATGTGGGAGTGCAATAGTTCAGAGGTCCTTGCACAAATAAATGTCTTTTTGTGAATCCTAGTCTGGGTTATTTAGTAGTGTCTGTGCCTTACAGCAGATTTAACCTTTGGGTGCATTTACCTCCATAACCATATACATCTTCTGTTTTTGCTTTTTTTATAGCTGGAAACTGTACGTGACCAATATCTGGGAGACTACAGACTCTAAGTAGACCCATGAACTCACCTTTAGAGGCCTATTTATTATGCTGTGAAAAGAAATTCACCAAAAAAATGTATCAAGGCATGTTTTACCTTATGCCGTCTGAACGCCAGACTTGATGCCGACTAAAGTTGCTCTAAGAAAAACAAGTTACATAGTTACATAGTTACATAGGGTTGAAAAAAGACCATTGTCCATCAAGTTCAACCCATCCAAGTAAACCCAGCACACAACCTATACTAACCAATCTATACATTCACATACATAAACTATATATATACAACCAGTAATACTAACTGTAGATATTAGTATCACAATAGCCTTGGATATTCTGCTTGTTCAAAAACTCATCCAGGCCCCTCTTAAAGGCATTAACAGAGTCTGCCATTACAACATCACTAGGAAGGGCATTCCACAGCCTCACTGCCCTCACCGTGAAAAACCACCTACGCTGCTTCAAATGGAAGCTCTGTTCCTCTAATCTATAGGGGTGACCTCTGGTGCGCTGATTGTTTTTATGGGAAAAAAGAACATCCCCTGTCTGCCTATAATCCCCTCTAATGTACTTGTACAGAGTAATCATGTCCCCTCGCAAGCGCCTCTTTTCCAGAGAAAACAACCCCAACCTCGACAGTCTAACCTCATAGCTTAAATCTTCCATCCCCTTTACCAGTTTAGTTGCAAATAAATAAATGACACCATTTTTTACATGGCAATGCCTGGTGATATGTGGCAAATTGTGTTGCTGTTTTTACACCACATGATAAATCCACCCTTTAGGGTACATTTTATTAAATGAACATCTTTATTTATCTCATCTGGAAATAACATTGTTCCATATACTACATAAGTGACTGACACCTGAATTTGGCTGTCAAAGGGAGCTGGAATTTCAGGAAGATTTTGGACTTATGGAACATCACCTGACATTATAAGGTTTAGTTGGAGGTATGCTCATGAACATTCTCATTAACCCTTTTAAATCAGCACACTGTATGTGAGTACTATTTTACTCTTCCCTCTCTTCTCCAAACATGTAATCATTATCACATCCCTCCTTTGGTGGGTTTCAGTATTCCTGCTGGTTGTGTATGTGCTCATAAATGCTTCCCTTTCCACTTTTGATGCTCAACATTGTACTTGAAACTCTTTCCTGTATGTATAACCTTTTTCCTATTGGTATCGCTGGACCATACATGAGTCCACTGTCTTGTCTAAATGGAAGAGATGGTATGCTTCTAGAATTGTGTGCCCCTATTCAGAGACATACAGTACTATGATGTAACACTACTCCCTAAGAGCTCTGCAGCCACAATTTAATGAATATAGTAAATGGTTTGGAATTCATATTAAAAGATATGGCCTTACAGACACATAGGGATAGGACTAGCTTGATCACTCACCAGCTGTAGAAGTTTAAAGAATATAACTTCCTTTTATTAAGAACACTTTGTCCTTAGAAACCTTTTTCTTCCTCACCCTGAATAGAGTGTGCTTTATTGCAGCAAAGGTTCCCTTTCTCCTACTGCTTTTGCACACATTCTTTCCCTCTTTCCTAGGCCTGCCTTCCTTACAGGGAAGGAACTATTTTCTCTACTTGCACTGACTGAGTCAAACAAAGAGAATAAAGGAAAACAGGACAGAGCAACAAAATGCTTCTCCAATAGAGAAATATTAAGTAGCACTTCAACCTCCCTACACATACAAAAGAAATTAAGCACCTTTTGTGTTCTCATTTTAACTATGGCTTTTTGTAAACTCTCTAAATATAGGTACTCATTTTCAGTTTGCAAGGTTAGAGAGAGAGAGAAAATAAATCCCAAACACACATACTTACTTGAGAATGCATTTTGGGGGTAAAATATCTAGAAAAACAAGAAAGAATGGTATTTATAACTACTAATACACCTATGTTAAGGTGAAATATTGACCACTGTTAGCAGCTAATAAATCATTGTCAGTAATTAGAAAATCCTACAAATTTTGGCTTAAAGAGAGCATAACATTTTTGACATTCTCACCAAAACTGATACAGGACATTGCTATAAGTACTGTAAGTTGAAAGCTTTTAGAAGCTAATCCAGATGTTTGAAGAGTAAAAACTGAGCTGCTTTCATACACAAATAGATAAAAAATGCATATTCAATGTAAACTGATTTTGTACTTGAACATGTTATTTTCTGAATAACATTTAGATTGCTACATTGTATGTTTGAAGAGGAATTACTTAAGAAAAATAACTAGTGGGGAAATGTTCTATGGCTTCTTTGGAGTGCTTGATCTTTTATTATGAAGGCAATATACCACTACCACTTGGAATCTCTAGAAGATTTGTTGAGCTCCGGGGCTTAACTGCTTTTATGGACATACAAGGTAATTGTTCACAAACTGTATTAATAAGACAGGTTAACTTTATACCTTTTTGTTTGCAAGGTAGCAGCTAAGTTTATTGTGCAGCAAATCTCAATATACAGGGATTATTATTTTGTCATATTTAATTGCTAGTGCACCGTGCAATGTTAACTAGGGGGTGAGCGATCTATGTTTTGGCCCTGTGGTTGTGGCTGCACAGTAAAATAGATTTGCCTGCAAGTGTTACTGAAACCACATACTATGCATTTGAACCATTTCAGATATAGGCACTACACTTGGGTGTAGCAATTGTTAAAAGGTGAAGGTATAAAAAGTGAGTTCTGTTTCCACACACTAAATATATATATATTATTAATTTTAATAAACCATTAGGTGGCGAATAAAAAGGGCAAACATTTGGAAGTTTTAACCTTGGAAAGCCAATTGCAGGTAAAACTTGTACAGGAATAGAACATATTATTCAGAATGCTTGGGACCTGGGGATTTTTGGATAAAATAAGGATTAATTATATCTTAGTTTAGACTAAGAACATAGTGCTGTTTTACTATTACAGAGAAAAAAAGAAAATCAACTGTAAAATTCTGAATTATTTGATTAAAATGGAGTCTTTGGGATATAATTCAAAAGCTTTCAGGATAATGGGTTTTTGGATAATGGATCCCATACCTGTATAAAGAAGTAATGCTTAATGAATCAGATGAAATTAGAGGGAGGGCTTTGACATAGTTGGGCAGCTTGGAAATATTGCAATATATATGGACAAACAATCCCTGTTTTGTTTGAAGGAGAGGGCATTTAGGTAGCTTTATGCACAAAATGCTTTAATGCCCTTAATATATTGATTATGTGTGAGTGCAGAGGACCTCCTGTCTTTGTTCTTTTCTCTCTCTCTCTTTATATGTGTGTGATCAGACCACTATACACAGTATCAGTACATGTTTAAAATATATAAAAATAAGATAGGAAATATGCAATGCTATATTCTGTTGTCTTTTATTTTTAACAACATGTTTTGACGTCTATACATTTTATTCCACTCCATTATTTTTCCATTTCCAGATTAGTTGTTCATTTGCTTTGCTTTTTTTAGAAACTCAATCGCTGTCTGTCGTACACACAACAGGATATTTTCTAAGTGATATTTCCTTTTTTCTTTTTTTTTACTGAAAGTATGGCAAAAAGATGAAAAAAAAACTATTGGCTTGCTCAAGCTTGATAATACATGTTTTTATATCAAATCTATCAGAAACAAATAAAACATTTAAGTTAATTTGGAATTAATTATAAAACAGTTTGTGTACATGATCATCAATGACCATCTCCTCAGGACGATCTATGAAAAGACTGGGGGATAAAAGGACTGAGTGTTTTTGGCTTGATCAGTGATATCTTTAGGCACAGCTGGGCATGGCTTTAATATATTAGTGGTGGCCTAAGCTGGCCCTTGTTTGCAGATTCAAAGTTTTGGAAAGTATGTACAGCACAAAATTTGATGTAGGGACCTTCTTCATATCTCCAACCTGATGTAAGCACACTTGTTTGCTCATTACCAGAGTGAGAGGAAGCACTACTGTAAAATTGTTGTTCTTTTTGTAGTTACTGCTACAGTTAATTTATTGTAACATCTAAATGAATTAATCTGGTGTCTTTGCTGACCAAAGGGGCTTTTCTATGTCTATTTTATTTATTAATAGTAGGGATGCACCGAATCCACGCTTTACATATGTAAATTAGGATTCAGATTCGGTTCAGTATCGGTTCATCTTTACGATGATCTTAGTACAGGTATAGGACCCGTTATCCAGAATGCTCGGGACCAAGGCTATTCCGGATAAGGGGTCTTTCCTGAATTTGGATCTTCATACCTTAAGTCTGCTTATAAAATCTATAAAACAATAATTAAACCCAATAGGATTATCTTGCATCCAGTAAGGATTAATTATATTTTAGTTGGGATTAAATACAAAGCACTGTTTTATTTTTACAGAGAAAATGGAAATCAATTTTTAAAATCTGAATTATTTGCTTAAAATGGAGTCTATGGGAGACAGACTTTCCATAATTCGGAGCTTTCTGGATACCGGGTTTCCGGATAACAGATCCCATACCTGTACTTCAGAATTTGTGTTCTTTTCAAACAATGCAAATCCAGAATTATCTCATTTGTTGGTTGCTTGTCATTTCTATTCACAAAAAACAACCCTTACAATTACAAGCCATCCTTTATGGAATGGACAAACATTCTCAGCAGGAGAGATTTACTAAATGTTATGCTGGGTGACCAAAGGTATTTCTAGCAGTTTGATATTTTCCTACACTAGGAAAAATTTTACATATTTGATTAACTTGTTGATTTGACGGAATATTTTTCTACTTTCACTTTCAACGATCAGAGCTCAGACCAACTAACCAACTGTAGATTGCATCACAATAGCCTTGGATACTATGCTTGTTCAAGAAATTACCCAAGCCCCGCTTAAAGCCATTAATTGAATCTGCCAACTCAGTATAACCCAGCAGGGCATTCCACAACCTCACTACCCTCACTGTAAAAAAAAAAACACCTACACTGCTTCAAATGTTCTGTTCCTAAAGGGGTAGGACTGCACTGATCTATTATATGGGAAAAAAGGTCCCTGTGTGTAATGTCCCCTAATGTCTAACCTGATAGTTTAAACCCTCCTCCTTTGGCCAATTTAGTTGCACATCTCTGTACTCTCTCCAGCTCATTGTATCCTTCAGATCCCCAGATCATTCTGAATTAAGTATACCCTCAACACAGTAACATTTAGGGGCAGATGAACTAAAACTAGAATTTTTCTGGCCTTGAAAATCGTATAAACTTGTTAGTATTTTTTTTTTAATAAAACACAATCATTCTTGCATTTATTAAAAATCATGATTATGTTGGAAGGGTCAAATGAATATATCGAGTTTACTGTCCGAAAACCACGATTTAAAAAATTTGAGAAAATTGTGAAATGTATATGCCCATTCATTTCCATGAATCCTCTTTGTTTTTCCCAAACAGGAGGTCTTTGTAATCAAGTACAAATATTATGTTCCAGGCCATCATTAATTCATTTAAACAGTAACCTTCCGTGTGGTACTGTATTAAATGATTTAGCAAAGCCTAAGTAGATCCACATTCTAGGTTCCTGTTTACCTCCTTATAGAAGGCAATTACATTAGTCTGGCAAGATCTATTACACATAAAACCATGCTGGCACAAACTTACAGGATTGTGATTTTCAATGTATTCAAGTATCTTATGCCTTATCACCCCTTCCAAAAGCTTTACTACCAATAATGTGCTTGACTTGTCTGTACACAGAACCCATTACAGTGAACAAAGGGCTTGTTGTGGCTCTATCCAATTCTTTTTACTGATTGATATATTTGAGATCCTTATTCTAATTGTTCTTACTTGTGGTGGGGTTGCTATCATGTGAGTTGCATATAACAAAGCTGAAGGCTGCTGCTAATCTATCTCTGTTGATCACTACGGATTTATCTGTAAAATGGGGAATGGTCTATTGGAGTAAGGGCTCTGGCACACGGGGAGATTAGTCGCCCGCTACAAATCTCCCTGTTCGCGGGCGACTAATCTCCCCGAGTTGCCTTCACCTGCCATCCCACCGGCGAAAATGTAAGTCCCACCGGCGACTTCAGAAATTATCGTATCCAATCCGAATTTTTACCATTCAGGATTCGAACACATGATTTCATGAATGTGCCCCTTAGCCTCCCCAATACTATTTGTTTGTTTGGGGGCTCACAGTCCTTCCCACTACAGATAAAAAACTGATTTATATTTCAATTAGCGCTCTTGCTCACCCAGTTAAATAGTAGGTTCGGGTGCTTATGCCCCAAACCTTTCACTTATCACTTTTTTCTCTCTTTGTTCTGGGGAATTTATGCTCATATGTAAGTTCAAAATGCAGGATGTTCACTCACCGCTTCCTTTTGGTAGCCCGGGTGCCATGCCCCAGACCCACAGCATGGGGAGATTCAACTTCAATAGCCAGCACAAAACATGCACTTGTTGGACTCCAGGACAGTGGATAAAAATTCTAAAAAAGCTTTATTAAGGATAAAAACCTAACATGTTTCGTGTGACGGCACACGTATTCATAGATACCTTAGCCTCCCCAAGCCTTTATAACAATGTACTAAAGCTCCAGTCACAGTTTTATTCTTTAAAGGGTTTTACCTTTGGTGTCAGACATGTGAGCAAATGTTCACTTGCGACCAATGACACGGGAGAACAGTGTGTAAAATGCAAACACGTGTAATAGGTTTTGTGCTATTACCCCATAGTAAAAAGTGATAACAAATGATAAATCACTGTAGATTCTTTGTTATACATCCCGTCAATACATGCCTTTGAGCCTGCTGACCTACGCCTTCCTACTTATTGTCTAATTCTCTTTTGAATGCACAGTATCTTAACTGGAGATGTAGCGAACTGTTCGCCGGCGAACTAATTCGCCTGAACATCGGGTGTTCAGAAGTTCGCAAACTTTTCGCGTATGTTCGCAATTTGGGTTCGCGTGGAGTCTTTCCGCTGCGTTTTTTCTCGGCCTAAAAACGCCGCACAAGCCACACATGGCGTTTTTCAGCAAATCCCGTTTCCATGGTGCTAATAGTGCGAAATAGCAAAAAACGCTGCGTATTTCCGCTAGGTCTGCCAGCTGCCTTTGCGATTTAACACAACGCTGTGTCAACAAAGTATTTTTCAGAGAAATTTTTGTCCTTGATCCCCCTCCTGCATGCCAGTGTCCAGGTCGTGGCACCCTTTAAACAACTTTAAAATCAGTTTTCTGGCCAGAAATGGCTTTTCTAGGTTTTAAAGTTCGCCTTCCCATTGAAGTCTATGGGGTTCGCAAAGTTCGCGAATATTCACACTTTTTGTGGCGAACTTTTTTTTGAGGTTCGCTACATCCCTAATCTTAACACTCAGAGCAAAACTATATTTCCGTCATAGCCATCAAAAGTCAATCATGTAATGTTTTGTTTTTTTTTCTAAATAAAATACTTTCACTACTAGAGATGTAAGGAAAATCATGTTTTTTTCTGCTTGTACTCTCTTGGTCTATGATTTGTGTATCAGGATTGAGATAACCAGTAATAGAAAGTCTATAAATATTAGAATGCATGGTCTGTTTATTGCTAAATTAAACTATTTGAAAATGATCTAAACCATGTGCTTTATCAGTCTAAAGAGCATGTGGAGATGTTTCAAAATTGAGAACTTTAGCACATTTAAATAACCATTAGCTTGTCCTTTGAAGTGAAATGGAGCTGTCTTCATCTTATTAGCATATTGACTTCTTCCTATCTATTAAGAATGGAAACCACCTAATTATAAATGTACAGCTAAGACAGGCCTACACGTGAGAATATTTCACTTCAGTGGCTAATTTAGTCTGTGGTAAATTTTCACTGTTATTTAATGTCTTTTATCACCTGCTGTTTTTTTCTTACTGTGAACATCCTGCCTCTTCTGTTCCGTATAAAGTACATAGACCTTCTGTGACTTTAATGTACTTGAAACAAAAGCCCTTAAGTGTCTCTATCAGGAAAAATTTGGCAACTTGCCTCTGTTATCTTCAAGACATTTTACTGCTTGTCACTCATTGCTTAACAAATTGAACTCAGAGGAGAGGTAAAATGAATCTATGAGAATTTTTTTTTTCTGGGAAGAATATGCTAATAAAGCGCCATCAGCAGGAAGTAAGTTGTATCTGAAAGAGGTTTGTCAACTCTGAATTAATTTTCTGTGTCAAGGAACACAGGGGTGCAGCCCCGGCTAGGTTGCTGTAATTAAGCCATCTCACTGTGGGCACAGTAATACAAATTGTTCATGTTTAACAGATGTGAGAACATACAATTTTCTTTTCTGTTTGTGAGGAAACTAAAATGTCAGGCAACTGAACAAATATTGATTTGAAAATAATAACACATTTTGAAACATTCGCAGGCATAAACTTTTTACTGTACATACAATTGTTCCATTTAACAGGTTTGGATGTGCCTAACAACTGTCAGTAGCACAATAAATGAAGAGACGTTTTGCCATTAGAAACTCTGACATTCAATTCTTTACGGAAAATGTGGAAATTGTCACATCTGCATGTAATTATATCTGTATGACAGCATCTGTACAAGTCCTAGGGCTGGTGTATTTTGCTACTAAAACAATAGATATATGATTGCTTCCTCTAACAGATTTTTAGATAAGGACAAATCCAAAGACATACCACACATTGCTGTATTAGTAAATTGCTAGCAAATGGTACAATAATTCTAAAATGTTATACCAAACAAGCAGCTTTTTATTTGGCTAACTTAATCATACAGTAGTACTTCATTTAAACAAATGAAATTGTCTTTTGAAAGAAAATAAGGCTATACCATTACCAGTATTCCTTTTTACGAAATACTTATTTGGTTGCAGGTATATAACTACCAATATGGCCATTTAGGTTTAGTTGTCTGATACTGAAACGTCTGGGGATATCAGTCATACAGTATACAGTATTGTTGGGGGACAAGGCCCTATTCCCTATAATAGGACTGGTGGTCTAAAGTTCAGGGCCTGAATGGGCAAGGTATCCAGATAGCAAGGAGAATTTGTGGCTTTTGTAGTGGGATTTATCCTGAATCTGACAGCATTAGAGGAGCCGTGAGTCTGCACAGAAGTCTTGCCATGAAGGGCTTTGCAGGCAGAGTGCTTGGATAATATCAAGTATGATCTCCTGTCATATTTAGCATAATACTCTCATCTAAACAGATGTACAGTAATGTGGCTTAAACCAAAAGCGTGTTAGTACAGTGTTAATTTCATATATACAGTATCTCTCTATTTTCCAGCTTTAGGCAAAACAATGAAAGAAAAATCTGATGGATTTAGTGATGGGAGAAACGGGTGCAAAAATTCACTGCGGGAAAATTTGCCGCATGACAAAAAAATTGGCGCCCAATTATTTTTTTGACACGCGTCACTTTTGCTGTTTCACAAATCTTTTCAAAGTCAGAGACAGATTCGCTCATCACTAGATAGATTACCATGGGTTTCTGCTTAGGGGGCATTTTACCCAGTGTTGCTAAATTAACATAAGAATGTTTGAGAGCTGAAAGCACTTTAAGTCACAGCAAATTCAGTTTTGACCTAACTGGAGCTTGCCTACTCAGCCAACAAATATTTAGGTATTCTGATGTGACCCCAGTAAATATGAGGTCACATTTACATGAATAAATGTATGGATATATATAAATAATACAAAAGAAAGGAAGTTAATGTGCATCAGACCATAGGTCAGTAATGTATGACTTGAGTATCATTACTGATTACCCCCCCCCCCCCCCCCACGTTGCAGATAAGCTCATCAGGATGTAGTTTAAACACAGAGAGCTGTTTTTTTCCAGTTGACAAGAAGCAGCAAACCAATAACTTTGGCTCTGTGCCTCCACTCATTTTCTTTATCAGAATAACTGTTGCTACGGCCTCACCGTGGGCCTGTAACAGATTCTTCGTCCGGGATCGGCGCTACCTGCTGGTGAAGTGCTTATCCGCTAAACCAAGGGACATCTGAGACTGAAAGCTGCATATCTGGAAAGGACTATCTGCATTACAGAGCTGGGAAAGGAGCCAGCATGGCAGCAGACAGTGAGAGGAGGAGCCTGGTGTGGGGCATCAGGAAGAGCCTGCTAACCTTGCAAGCAGAGAAACTTCTCCAGATTGCCCAGAATATTGGTCCGGTACCGGGTACAGACCCATCAATGCTTGAGGTGGGGAATGAAGAGGGATGCTTTGAGTACATTCATTCATTCATTCACAGTAAGCATTTGTTAGAATCAGAGGATATGGCAATGGTTGAACTGTTAATATTAAAAGATGCTATTCATGCTATGATTTCTGAGAGCAATGTCAATCTATCCAGTAATGTATGTGCTGAAGGGGTAAAATCACAGAGTGCAGCTGCAACAAGACAGAATGTAGAGGTAGCTGAAACAGTAACTTTTAGTAAAATGCCATACGCCCTGCCCTCCAGTAGCACAAATGTACCACCAGCAAGCACTACAAATACCAAGTCATTAGCTGATGCCCCGGGAACCCAGGCTTGCATAGACAGTACCCAGGCATCACCTACAGTCTATGGAGACTTGAGAAAACACTTCTCCAGTGCATGCACACACTTTCAGCTCATTCCATGCAGTGCTCTCCCCAAACCGTAAGCCCAGACAACTCTTATAGCAACCAAGCAGACCCCAAACACCAGAAAACTGAGAGAGAAATCTCCATAAGGGACCTCTACTACCTTCATTAGTGATGACACATTTGATATCACTTACAACATTATCTGCAAGCAAATAGATGGTTCAGGGGTGCTTAGGATAATTAAGCCTTGAGTCATGTTGCTTACTATAATTTTCTGAGATATCTGTGAAGGACAGCGCTTTCTTTCTTTCTTTTCTGTCTTTTCTACCCTTGCTGGCCAGAACAATCAAAAACAATCTCTCTTAAAGGACAAGAAAAGTCAAAATCTATTAAGCACACTATTAAAAAGGTACTACTATTGCTGTTTAAAAATGCTATATTTCTGGCTTGCCTAATGAAAGATTTACAGAGATACTTGTACGTCGCCTCCATCTTGTCCAGCATGTCTGTATGGGGTATTGCTGAAAAGCACAAGCCAGCCCCACCCCCTGCCGCCTGCTGGCTTACACCCCCCCCGCTCTGATCCCCGCACCTGCCGTCTGCCGGTGTGCATGGCACAGAATAGCACTTATGGGGGTGTTGCTGAAAAGCACAAACCCCCTCACTCACCGCTTCTCGCTGCATCTCTTCTGCACCGCTATAGCAACCAGGCACTCCTGATGTGTGCGCATGCGCCTCCTGCAGTAACAAGTTGCCAAGTCTTGAAGGAGCGATGCATTATGGGAATATTCTCTTCACTGCTCAGCGTTTTTTTTTTCCTGTTTGGCTTCTGATCTTCTGAACAGGTGAAGTATGGGGAGACTTAAGGGCGCTATTGAGACAACTGAAGGTATGCCTGCAGCTTGAGATTAACTCTTTACTAGCCTTTCCTTCTCCTTTAATCTTTTTCTGTTACTCCTTGTGTCTGTCCTACACCATTTTCAGCAATGAAACACACTTTTTTTTACTGTGTCTAACATGGTAAATATGGGTTAAAAGCCATGTGGGACACTGCTGTGTGCAGATCCAAAATGCTGAAGCATTTAAACATTAATTGCGCTCTTATACTGTATATAAAACCTATATTGTCACTAAGATGTGCAACACACTTTTGACAAAAGTGCAAACTCTAAACATTTAAAGTTAAAAGTAAGTTTTTACCAGTGTTTTCCCAATTGTTCAGTTTGCTCTGGGTTTGGTGAAACACGGGGGTGTGTCCTAATGATTGTCAGCTGTGCCACAGGCATTAGCATAGCTGGGAACTTAAACTTTGTTTAAATTAGAGGGTTTTTTTTTTACCTTTTATGTTGTAATCTGCGCAGACTCTTATGTACATGTACTTGTAAACATTGTAATTATTGTTGAAATTAATATTTGTATAATTTTAAAATGCATGATGTGAACTGCAAAGCATGCTGGGAGCCTTGGGTATAAAAGGCCGCTCCCAGTTAGCAAGAATCAGTCTGGTTTTGGCTCTCTGCTAGGAAAGATCTCTGTAGGTTTGATGCTGTGCTGGGCAAAACATTTGCCTTCTGCTTCAAGAAAATAAAGTCACAATTTTCTTTGTCAAGCAAGCTTCAGCTTACTCTGTAAAAGGGCCCACATCACAAGCCTGGTCATTTCAAGGATATGCTCATGAACAATGATGATATAATGGTGGCTGGACTCTGTAGAATTGTACAGAGTTGTTCCAAGAGCTAATGTGCACCCAACAGAAAGAACAGGAGAGCCCACATTAGTTCCTGTACTGGGTTATGGGGTTAAAAAGACGAGTTCTTTTCACATCCAAGCAAGCAGATGCTGGCATTAAATATCATCCAGATACAGTTCAGGATGTATTTTTGCACACACTGTACCAGGGCATAGGCTTTAAAGGTCAGTCATGATAGTAAAATTGAAGCTGATCTTATACTCCACTTGACAGAAAAGATTGACCAGCTTACTAGAGTAGTAAAAGAATGAAAGAGGCATATCAGATTGCCAGTGAAAATAGTAAAGAGTCAAGTTTAAGGGGAAAATCCTATTATGACCAAAAGATGAGAGGAGTGATTCTTCATCCAGGAGATCGAGTAATGGTCAGGAATAACCGCGAGCGAGGAGGACCCAGCAAACTAAGGTCATACTGGGAGAAAAATATTTACATAGTCAAAGAGCAGGTCAATAACAATCCAGTATATGTTGTTTATCAGGAAGCTGTGGATAAAAACAAGGCGAGAAAACTACAAAGAAACCTGTTGTTATTAGTGAATGATTTGCGTGTAGACTCACTGCACCCAACTGAATCTGAAAAGGTAAAACAACCAGAGAAAAGGAAAAGGTGTTTAAGAAACAGAGACCTGTACACAAAGACTCACAGTGACTCAGAAGATGAAGGGAGTACCACAGGGTACTGGGAAAGAATACCTTCATCAACACAACAACCAAAACCAATAGAAAGATTATCGGAGTACGTGCCTGTTGTGAAAGACCCATCTGGAGCAGGGAAACACAACCACTTGCAACAGAACAAGAACAGTACCATTTGGAATATACATCAGTTTTGCCTAGAGCCTTACTGGGAAGTGTGTATGGGAATACACCTATATGTCAAAGTACAATATGTACCTGTTTATTAAATGTTGGGAAAAGGGGAAAAAAAGAATGTTTTTGTGTGTTTTGAGTTTTTAAGGAATATCAGGAGCCATTCTTTTTTTGTCAGGGAGTGTGTGACCCCACACTATTATCCCCTTAGAAGTAGCCAATGAGGTAACTCATGGTGGTATTGTCTAAAATTCCTTCTGAAGCCAGAAAGTGATGATGCATATTAAAAAAATTATCCACTTTATAAGCAAAAAAAATGGAATGTTTTACTTTATTGGACAATTTGTGATATTTTTATGAAATGCACCAGAGTCAATGGGAAGAACACATTTCATTTTGGATAAAACATTTTTAGTTCTGAAATAGCATATGTATTGCCCTCCTTTCCACTGTGCTACAACGGTTCTTCATAAAATAAATAGCTCCCATATTTCCAATCTCTCCGAACAGGGAGCCAAGATATGACCTTAGATAGTGGAAGGCAAGGAGCAAAAATAATGACATTGGCAAGTTTTATCGCAGCAAAATTAGCTGGGCAACGGAAAAAGTCAAGTGTCAAAAAGATTGTTGCATGTTAATTTTTTTGCAGCATTCACACTGCATTTTTTGGATGCCTGCAACCATATTTTTTTTGATGCATATCAGTTCATTCATCACTACAATAGAATCACTACAATACATAAAACTTTTCACTGCTGTTGAAACCACAAAGTTCACAGGGACACTGTACTGGGCACAAAAGTTCCCTCATCCCTCACTACAATCCTTAACAAACATTATCAATACAGAAAAGGAGCGACAGGAGGACGGTGCACGCATGGTCAGTTCATGCAAAGTAGGGCTGTGCCTATGTGACTTCTGAACTCTCCTGTAAATGCTGTTTGTTAGTGTCCCTGCAACATTTCACAGTGTTTATTGTTTTTATTAAACAGCACAGAGCAGCTGAATGCAATAAAGAAACAAATCAAAGAAGCTCTCCGGGAGATTTCACATTTGCACTGTAACTAGTTTTTTTTAAAAATAGTGGTGTCAGTTTTAATATATTTTTTCATTAACATTTGTTCTACTTGTTTTCTTGACATTTATTCTTTAGACAAAGCATGTTCCTCTTTTTATTTTGATATCTTGAGAACCATAAGTTTCTTGCTTACCTGAGTGATGACTGGTAATGGTAACCTTCTTATGCTTTGCAAACAAAGTGCCACTTAAAAGAGATCTAAACCCAGCAAACATGGCTTGAAATGCTATATTTAATACAATGAACTTAACTCCCCAGTCTAAAGGTTCAGCATCCCTAAAACTGTAATGATCCAGGGTTTCAAAAGTGTCACAGGAGCTTCTCGTCATATATATTTTGTTGGGAGTATCAGTGATACTTAAATACTCACTGGGCTCTGGGCAGCTGTTAAGAAGCTAAGCTTAGGGGTTGTTGCACATCATCAAGCAAACTATGATGTAATGACCCAATTTTACGTCTGACTAGTCATTTTTAAAGCAGATTGCGCTGGTTCCTGAGCTGTCATGTTATAAGAATCTGAATTAATCACTAATCAGCCCTGCAAATGTTATAGGGAATAATGGGGATGGAAGAGGTTAGACTGTCATGGTTGGGGTTGTTTTCTTGCGAGGGGACATGATTACTCTGTACAAGTACATTATTATAGGCAGATAGGCAGAAAAAAAGTTGAGATTTTTTCGTAGTGTTAAAACTTGCGCGAAACATCGCGCCTTTTAAGTTTTAACGCTACGAAAAAAGCGCAACTTTTTGCGCAAGTTTTAACGCTACGAAAAAATCGCAACTTTCGGAATGGCTACGAAAAACTCACGTTTTTTCGCAAAAATCGTATTGGTAACGAAAAAGTCGCGATAATTTCCGAAAAGTCGTAAAGGTGCCGAAAAAAATCGCAAAAAATACGGAAAAGTCGCAAAATGTTTGTTTTCAAATCGGATTTTTCCAATTCGGACTCGGATTCGACCCATAGTAAATGTGCCCCTTAGTATTGAAGACAATGCACAAAATTAGTAAAAAAGTAAAAAATGTTTATTATTGAATATACATAGAATGAATGCTCAGTCTACGGAAAGGGCACATGCAATGTATTCTTTTACATACATGCAAGGGGTGTAGCAATACTAATTCACAAAATTAATATACAGATCATTTATGCAGATAAAACATTGGGCCTCATTTGAAAAGCTGAACACACCATGCAAAGTGCAAAAAAGGCAGCAATTGCTCCTGTCCTTACAGCCTTTCCTGGAGCTGCCTTCTCCTCTGAGCGCTGGATTTTTCATCTGGGTATTGTGTATTATATCCTTGATTGAAAACCAGCAATCATAGTGATCTTAAATATTCTACCCCTTTCCCACAGAAAAAATACCCCATCATTTGCTCACTGACATATATATAAAAACCTTTTTAAGTATTGCAACTAGAATCTAATGTCATTATGCTATGTTTATATTCTAATATAAGAAAATAATACATGCAATAGAAGGGAACAGAGAGAATAGTATTTAGATGGTTAATACATCTGTATTTTTTTACCCTGACGTTTAATTGTATATTTAAAAAAAAAAAAAAAAAAAAAATTACCCTTTCTGCAAACATCTGGATTGCACAATACAATGCCATCATTTGGACAATAATCTTATAACATTCCTTATAGTAGGGTGCATTTTCACGATTCTAATGGAAGGGATCATTTTAAAGGCCTTTGATCATTATTCATCGTTCAGCTGATTATAGGAATCTTCTGGCGTGCGTACAAAAGATTTTTAATTTTGGAAGCCTTTATGCATTTATCCTGGTGATGACATTAATTTCCTCTATTGCGTGTGAAAGGAAGCCTAGTTTTGTCCTCACGTTAAACTTGTCATGTCTTTTGAGCATGCAGATGGGGCTTATTAATTCAGAAAACCTCCTTTGATTGCCATGAGAAAAAAAAAGTAAGGAGAAACTGCATGAAGTGTAAAACATATAAAACAATTTTAGGAACAATGCAACATTGAAATGAGTTCATAATGACAATACTGTATTCTATTATAACCTTGAAAATAACTACAAGAATTAACCTAACATGTATTCAAAATGTAAATTCCCTCAAAGGTGAAAATGGCAGAATAAGTGATCTCAACGTAGGAGCTTATTTGTTAACAGGCTTGCTAAAATGGTTTAAATGCCAGTATGGGATCCATTATCCGAATTATCCAGAATTATGGGAAGGCCATCTCTCATAGACTCCGTTTTAATCAAATACTTCATTCTTTTTTCTCTGTAATAATAAAATAGTCCCTTCTACCTGATCCAAACTAAAGGTGGCCATACACGGGCCAATTCTAGCTGCCGATATCGGTCCCTTAGACTGATTCAGCAGCTTATCAGACATGTATGGGCACTAATGATGGGCCTGCCTGACTGTTATCTGGCCTGAAATTGGGCAGTACTCGATTGGCAGATTTGATTTTTCATTAGATCAGGGACCAGCATCGGCTCGTTGATGCAGTCCCTGAACCGACGTGTGCCTATACCTGCCGTCATAATTTAGCCCGATATTGGGGGGAAGAACTTATTGCTTGGTGGCCTCGCTAAGCGAGTGGATCTTAGCGTGTAGGGCCACCTTCAGAGATAAGTGACTGTCCTACTATTGGGTTTTTTTAATGCTTTAATTATTGTTTAGTAGACTTAGGGGCAGATTTTTCAAATGTGAGTTTAGAGCTAAACAGATAAAAACTCAAGCCTGTTGGATTTTTAGAAGTAAATGTATCAACGAGTGAAAGTTAGAGTTCACCATTTGATAAATACACTTCTAAAAACCCCACAGGAATGAATAGGATGTGACTAAGTTTTTATATATTAAGATCTAAACTCACATTTTGATAAATCTACCCCTAAGTGTGGGGAAACTTGCACATTTTTGGGCCTAGCAGTTGTGTCAAGTTTAAAAATGTGGCTGATCACCATGATACTTTTCTATTTAGTAATATTGTTTTGCAATGTTTATTCTTAATAATATCTAATATTTATACCAAGTAAATACTGTACATACACAAACTGTCAGGAATATTGAGATCCTATCCAGAAATAGGTATGGGATCCAGAAACAGGTATGGGATCCCTTATCCAGAACCCCATTATTCAGAATGTTCCAAATTACGGAAATGCCATCCCCCATAGACTCCATTATAAGCAAATAATTATAATTTTTTAAAATGATTTCCTTTTTCTTTGTAATTATAAAACAGAACCTTGTACTTGATCCCAGCTAAGATATAATTAATCCTTACTGGATGCAAAACAACCTTATTGGGTTTATTTAATATTTAAATGATTTTTAGTAGACTTAATCTATGGAGATCCAAATGACGGAAAGATCTCTTATCCGGAAAACTCCAGGTCCCGAGCATTCTGGACAACAGGTCCCATACCTGTACTATCATATAGAACAGGGCTTCCACACATATGGATTTTTATGGACATGCATGTAGATTTATTAATGAGGCTGTTTTGATTGATTGATTGATTGATTGATTGGTTGGTTGGTGGTTCATCTTTTTTACCCTAATGATAATTACAAGACAAAATAGATGTGTGAAGCATCAGGAGCAAGTGCAGTCACAAAAAGTACTGTATATTTGCAGCAAGGCATCATGTAAAGCAAATGTTTTGAGGAGTCTTTTCTGCTTTTTATGATGTACCAGCTTGTGAGCAAACAAAGAGGGCAGAGCTACAAAGCTTCAAATGGTGGACATTATCAGCAAAATGTGCAATGACTTTTATGAGCAATCTCATAGGATTCACAGCACCATCTAACCTTAAATTGTTTAACATTTATTTTATATGTACTGTATATATATATATATACCTGTATATACAGAAGAAGGTTGGCACTCACGTGTACAGGGTCAAAGCATCATAGGCAAGCATCATAGCCTGGGTGCATGTACAAAGTGAAGCATAAATAATCTCCGCATCACTACGGTCTTATGTCCAATATCCAAAAAATCTACTGAAGGGAGACTGATGTTTCAACCCACTAGGGTCTTTTTCAAAGTGCACATACATCAAACAACAAGCCTAATAAACCACTCGTGGCGGGAAAGGAATAGAAGGCACTCAGAAGTGACATCATAGTGTAAAGAACAGTAAACTCAAAGTGAAAAGACAAAACAAAACTTAAGAATATCAAATAAATTATAGCATGCCCCCCATGTTTAAATCTCCCACCCAGTTCCCAATGGAAGTGATTGAGCCGGAGGAGATAAAGCAGCAGTAGCAAGGAGAAGCCAGGACCAAATTACTGGGCCCTGCAACATATGGGCGCAAAATCTTTACATCCAACCCTAAGTTCTTTACTGACTTTCAGAAAAGTGTTTAGCGATTATCCAAGGAGAACAGTGTCAGTTTGCCAGATGCAGCTAAAAACCATGTTGTTCTAAGGGGCATTAGCGCATCAAAGCTACAATGGTCTATTATGAATATTCAGTCAGACATTCCTTATACAGTATTTCATATTAGACTTCCATATATCTACACTGGTGCAGTTTAGCAGCTATGTTAGTAAGTTAGCCCCAGTATATCTAACAATTGAACAAAGAATTTGATTAGCAAGATAATAAAGACACTACATACTGGAACCTCAGTGAATTCAGTAAATGTCCTTTAT
Organism: Xenopus tropicalis; assembly: GCF_000004195.4. NCBI lineage: Eukaryota > Metazoa > Chordata > Amphibia > Anura > Pipidae > Xenopus > Xenopus tropicalis. The sequence goes on along the minus strand of NC_030678.2, from coordinate 119,022,785 downwards.
ATGGCATTAAAGAGATACATGTTTTTTACTGTCGTATATGGAATGTAGGGGTAGCTACTGATATTAACAATATAGAAGAGAATGCAAATAAATGAAACTTATTTTGCATTGTTAAATCAACTAAAAAATGTTTTTTTATGCCCAATCTTTTACTAGTAATATTTTGCTAATAATAATTTTACTTGTCCAGTTCCTTGGTAATGCATATTGTAAAAAATGCTAGGGTTGCATTAATAACATTCTACGTTACGTGATATACTATATACACAGTAATAGTGTATCTTCCATTAATTTTCCCTTGAAACAGCAATAAATCCCAAGGCATATGACCCCAGTTGCTTGCTCTGATGCCATGAAGTGCAAACCTACATTAGAATATGGATCCCTTCAGGAAAGCGTTGCATATGCTGTGAGAGATGGGTGCTGCTGTATGATGCCCCAGGCTGGCTCATAGAGAAATGATAGATTGTATCGTATTTCAGTACTAAGGCCTTGTATCGTATTTCAGTGCTAAGGCCTTAAGCAATATTTGCAATGAAATAACATAAAGTTGTGACCAACTAAATAGTTTAGTAGCTGATAACTGCACTGCTGCCACCTAGCCAAAAAGTTTGTAAACTTTTTAAAATTCAAAAACCTCATTTCCACGAATATCTGACATTTACTAAAAGGTCTGAACAGAAAAAGTATGTGCGGGAAAAAAGCTCAGAAAAGTTAAAAGATAAATCTGCCCCTTTGTGTTAGTGTTTTTCATGGTTTTGACAGAGAATAGGAAGGCTGCCGCTGGCACCTACAGGAAGGGGAGAGAGATTTCAGTGATGTCACTGTAGTCTTCACACTGCTGTAGGCTGCCAGCACCATATCTCAGAGAAGCAAGCAGGGATCTGGGAATTTAGATATGCAGTAAGTACTTAAAAAGAATGCCTTTAGACTTACTTTTAATTTATATTAACCTTTCATTGTCCTTTAATAAATCACAAACAAATGGTCTTTTTTTCCAAAAAAAAATCATGAAAAAAGTAAAGCCCCCCCCCCCATTTGCCTAGGACAACCCCTATTGACTTCTGATCACAGATGCTGATGTTTTACAGTCAAGTTTTTGTTTTGTTTTGTTTTTTTTATAAATTTTTTGCACTTCGATATGAACATTTCGGTTTTGGAAGCCATAATTCGAATTTGGGAGTTTTTGCGCAAAAATAATTGAATCACTGAAACAAATTTAATTTAAATGTCGATAAGTCACCCCCCTTAGTGTACTGAGTGTATTGGTGTGCTTTGTTAAATAAATATATTTTCTACTTTTTTAAAGACCTAAAAAGATTCTTTGATTGATTTGCTTTTTATCTTTGATGAAAGATTGGGATTTTAAGCATCTGGGACCCCACATGTTACTTGATGAAATACATACTATTTTGTAATCCCATGTTTTTTTATTTTGTTTTCTGGAAAATACTGTTTTGCTTTAACCTAACCCACATTAAAAAGAACCACTTGTATCATGCACATTAAGTAGGTCCCAGGAATCTATGTCTGTTTTATCATATAACAGGTACAAAGGCAAATTGCCACCTAAGTGGAAAAGAAGCTGGATGCAGAAGATCAATTTACTAAAAGATTGCCTAACTAGGCGGCAATGCTTTTAGAGCATTTTCTCCTTGTATGTTTTATTACACCATCATATTCTTGTGCTAGCCTTCTCATAGCAATACCACATGCACTCATTATGACTCAATAATAGCACAAAGTATTTCTCCCCAGCAAGCATTTTTTATTCAGGCATTCTCCTATTCATCTTCTTGTCCAACACTCAAACTGCTGCCTGGCTACCAGCAAACTTATAGCAGTTAAAATTTGAAATTCAATACTAGGGACCTCCAGGTAGCATTTAATATATTTAACTTCATGGTTTTTGTAGCTACAATCCAATATCAACTGACTCACATCATTGTTAATATTCCCCCAGCTCGTATGTTTGAAAGTAAGCCCGTGACCGATTCTTTGCTTGATATTTTATCTTATACGTTATTATGCTTTACTTAAGTATTTATTTTTGGCAAACTGTACAGTATAGTGATGGGTTTAGTTCACGCATCATCACTCAATCAATATAAATTGTTCTAAATATTTCATTTTACTGTTATCCTTATTGTTTGATTTCATGCCCGGCGAAAAAATGTGCTCATCGCTACTCTAGTTGTTTTTATTGCACATTAAGAGGTGCGTGTTAGCATATAACATGTATATACGCTAAAAGAACCCATACCTGTACCATCCTATTAAAATGTATGGTGGTTTAAAAGGATTTGTGACGGTGCTTTTATGCTAAGAGCTATGTACAGCCTAACTACCTAAGAGAGAAAGAAAGAAGCACTTTATAAAAAGTGATGAGCATTTTTTTTTTTTTGCCATTTGGACTAGTGGCAAAATCTGCTGTTTTTTTTCTGTTTTTTTTCTGTGAATCTGCGCCAAATATTTGCCATGCATTTTGTTACATTTTATTGAAAATTTGAAGGATTTATAACAAAAGAAAAAAAAAACATGAGAGTATATCATACACTGTGGTCTCAAATATGATACAAGCTTATTAAATGAAAAAGAAAAAGTAGCTCATGGATATGATTACAGCCCACATAATGCAAGATTGTCACATTAGGTTGATACATTGGGGGAACAAAACAGGGGATCATTGCAAGTTTAGTTAGTAGTTGCAACATCCAGGTCTGTATGCCTTGTTCTCAGGGGTGTAGACTTTACACAGCCAATTCTTTATATATATCTGTAGTTGTAAAGAGATCCCATTTGGCCCGTATTCTGGCTGACATACTTTCCCTCTCTCTCATGTATTCTACCCTAGGAATTATCTCTGAAAGCATTAGTGGGAGCGAGTTTTTCAGCGATAGTGGTGCAGTTAAAGTGTAACAGTAATATCATGACTGCCAAAGTGCTACAAATGCTATATACAGGTATAGGACCTGTTATCCAGAATGCTCAGGACCTGTGATTTTCTGGATAAGGGATCTTTCCGTAATTTGGATCTCCATACCTTTAAGTCTGCTAAAATTATTTAAAATATTAAATATATTAATTTAATTTATATTGCCATATTATTTATACTAGGGGGCTGATTTACTAACCCACGAATCCGACCCGAATTGGAAAAGTTCCGACTTGAAAACAAACATTTTGCGACTTTTTCGTATTTGTTGCGATTTTTTCGGCTTCTTTACGAATTTTTCGTTACCAATACGATTTTTGCGTAAAAACGCAAGTTTTTCGTAGCCATTACGAAAGTTGCGTAAAAAGTTGCGCTTTTTTCGTAGCGTTAAAACTTAAAAGGTGCAAAGTTTTAACGCTACGAAAAAAGCGCAACTTTTTGCGCAAGTTTTAACGCTACGAAAAATCGCCAGATTTTACGCAACTTTCGTAATGGCTACGAAAAACTCGCGTTTTTACGCAAAAATCGTATTGGTAACGAAAAATTCGTAAAGAAGCCGAAAAAATCGCAAAAAATACGAAAAAAACGCAAAATACCGATCATTACGAAAAAAACGCAATCGGACTCATTTCGACCCGTTCGTGGGTAAGTAAATCAGCCCCCAGATATACCATGACCTGGATGAATGAAAATCTTCATAGACTGATAGGCTTGTTTTGCCTCCAATAAGGATTAATTATATCTTAGTTGGGATCAAGTACAAGGAACTGTTTTATTATTACAGAGAAAAAGAGAATCAATTTTTAAAATTATAATTATTTGTTTATAATGGAGTTTATGGGAGATGGCCTTTCTGTAATCCGGAACTTTCTGGATAATGGGTTTCCGGATAAGGGATCCCATACCTGTATTCCCAAAACAAAGTACAAGAGGTGAGAAAGGGGTTTCTTTATCAACCCTCTGAAATGCTTACAGGGGTGCTGAAAGCTCCTCATAGGTCAGAATGGCATTTGACTGCTTAAAGCTAAATTCTCATGAATTGACAAATGTCAGGAAAATGTTCTTGACTTGAAAGTTTTGATAAATGGGGAAAATAAATTGTTTGGATTCTTCACGAGTTTTATATGTGATGAATCAGCCCTAGGAAGTCTGATCCCACTAACACACTGAGAAGTCACACACAGCACACAGTACTTTAACTTTCAGTAAATGCTCAGTAAAGGGGTATATGCATATAACCAAACTCTACAATAGTCATTATGTTTATGGGTTATACTGTATGTAATAGTACCCTAAAAGTAAATCATATGTTCCCACACATTGTGCACTGTATATGCATTTTCACATATGACTGTTACTTAAAGGGGATATTTATGCCTGTATACTATATACACCTTTGCTTGACACGAGCACAATTAATATAACTTGTGCTGAAAATGTATTCTTTTTTTTAAAAAAAATACATATTCTTGTAAGTGTAGCTTTATTGTTAATACATTACTAATAACAATTGTTTTCTTGAACATCCCTCCTTCATCTAAAAACCTTGATTTACCCCACCCCTTTAAAGAGGGTAATTTGTTTAAATGGAGATAATGTATAAACCACCTCTCTCTTCTTTATACTACAGCCTTATACAGAGAGTTTATTTTATACAGATAGTTTATTTGTGAGTTTCTATCTACTCCTCCTCAAACAGTGATTTAACAGTGGCTTTAATTTTCTTATTAGTGCAAAAAAAAACAAAATAATAGATATTTTTTAATTATAACACCTAACTAACTCTTTGCCCCATACTATTTGACAGGCACCCAAGTGGTTTAGGAATACACCTAGGACTGTGGGGGAGGAATTTGGCAGGGAAAGGGATAGACAGAAACAGGGCTCTTCTGCTGGGGATTTGAGGATCTTAGGAAGGGTGGGTTTAATACCCTGCTGCCATCTGAACTACCCAGGCTCTTATAACATTGGAGTGATCCCCCCTTTGTTGCAGTTATTGTCATTCTGGTTAGTCACTTAAGAGTCTTGTCCTTTCCTTGTAATGTAGCTCGCAATGGGTTGTTAAACACTTGTGTTTGTTTCTTTCCTATGTTAGTAAATTTGGAATGGGTTTTGTCACAGGGCTGGTGGGTATATAATTATGTCCTTGCCATTTGGTACAAGTTCATATGAGTTAATTTACATGCCCACTGTGGCTGCAGTAGATGGCATTTGGATATGAATGGTTGTTATGGTAAGGACTGGGTTATATGGTTTAACAAACAATTTTCAATAAATCTGTGGCTTAATTCAACCCACTCTCGAATTACTTACAGTATATCATTAGTAATACCTACCTAGTTGTGACTACAATTCCTTTTTGTAGACACTATTAATCCTATTCTGTTACATAATCTGCGACTTGAATAAGGAATATAATTTTTTTTAGATACAACATATTTAACTAAACCTAAATCTAACTTCATTGTATAGGGTATTTTGGATGTGTGTTATATTATGTTACATAGTTATAGGAAAATAGGGACAGGAGTATGGGTGGAAAAGAAGTTGTGAGGTAGTTGGAACAACTTTTTTAATCCATTTACTGTGCTACAACTCTAGATAAGTAGTAAATTAGTTATATAAAGTCAGCTTGTTGCATTTGTGGCAGATTTAGGAATGTGCAGTACCAGATACCGCCACTAGAGGTCTCCAGGTGCTATTTCAAAAGAGCCATTGCTAGTGAAGTGAAAATACTGTAATATGCTTCAGAAAGGGGGTGTCTTTAGTTTGTATAAGGCTTTTATACAGCTGCATAATATTAGCTGCAGGCAGAGGTGGTATTTCTTACATTGGACTGCCTAGTCATCAGATGCAAAAAGAGGGGCAATATGGTTTACATATCAAGCAGCCGATCGTATTGTGATATGGAACAGAGAGTCAATATGTTCTATAGGTCTGTCTGTGGATTGCCAATGAGCGTTGTTATGATATAATGCGGAGATGTTCTGATAGACAGGGGCAATGTGCCTTTCATTCAGAGGGACATGGGTTTAATTCTCCTGTACAGACAAAATATGTGTCTATTACTAAACTATTAAGAAGTTATATCAATATTTTCTGTTTTTTATTTTATTTGTAACAGTTCAACACAATCAGCATCTTTTTTAAATATTCATACCTTAGGTATATTTCTGCCTATTCCAAAACTGCAAAAGTTATTGGAGTTGGGAATGCAGGAAGCAAAACCTGGTGCAGCAGCAGATTTTTAAATACGTCAACCAACCAACTCACTGATATCTATGGTATAGTGATATCACTGGAGATTGTCAGCTCAGCACACACAGACACACAATCTCAAAGGGTGATGGCACACAGATTGTTTTTGTTGCCCTCACTAACTCTGCTCCAGTGCAGGTCCCTAAGGGCTCTGGCACACGGGGAGATTAGTCGCCCGCGACAAATCTCCCGTGTCTCGGGCGACTAATCTCCCCGGATTGCCATCCCACCGGCGAAAATGTAAATCACCGGTGGGATGGCATACGTGGCGGCGCGATTTCAGTGAGATCGCGCAAGATTCCTCTAGAGGCAACTTGCGCGATCTCACATAAATTGATATACTGTAAATGTGGGTACAAGAAAAATCAATATAGTTGTTAGTTCTGTTCTGTAGGCATAATTTCGAAAATGTTGTTTATCTACTTTCTGTCACAGAAGATCTAAGCCAGGGGGCTCAAACTCAATTTACCTGGGGGCCGCAGGAGGCAAAGTCAGGATGAGGCTGGGCCGCATAAGGGATTTCACAAAAAATTGGCTTTCAAGGGATAATGCAAGGCACAGCGGGTGGGAGCTGCTGATTGCGGAAATGATGTTATGCCATCATAACAGTTATTATGGGAAGACGCTCTGTGTGCACAATTTGCTCCTTAGCAGCTAATTGTGCACACAGAACGTCTTCCCATAATAACTGTTATGATGGCATAACGTCATTTCCGCAATCAGCAGCTCCCGCCCGCCGTGCCTTGCATTATCCCTTGAATCACAATAAAAATCGTGATCCATTCATTGCTTTTGAGAAGGCGTTGGTGCGGGCCACAAAATACTGTACCGAGGGCCGCAAATGGCCCGCGGGCCGCGAGTTTGAGACCCCTGATCTAAGCAGAGTTTAGATACCTAAAGTAAAAGAAGCACCACCTAGTGTCTGTTACTGGAATTGCATTTTCATTTTTAAACATTGGGACAGTCTCCTTGCTGCTAATACGATCAGGGCATTTATCTTCATCAGTTACAGCGCACCTAATACACTATACCTTTTGGCTACATTTTTAGTTAAAAGTACAATAAAGGGGATTATAGACAGATAGGGGGTGAGTTTTTCCCCAAAAATGATCAATGCACCAGAGGCCACCCCTTTAGATTAGAGACCAGAACTTTCATTTTATATTTGCATATATGTGAGTGTATAGATCGGTTGGTAAGAGTGTGAGTATATATGTGCACTCGGGTCCATTTGGAAGGGCTGAACTTGAACTTTCGTCATTTGTTAACCCAACTTAACTATATAACTATGTAATATAATAAAGTAATCATAACCAAACACCTGAAGCTTATCTCTTGGAATCTGTGGGCTAAATGACCCAGTAAAAAGATGAACAGTGCTGAACTATATCAAGCACCTAAATTCTGACACATTGTACCATAAAGAAACCCACTGGCAGTGCAGTACTCTCAGAAACTCCTGGATGAGATGGGGAAATTGATAAGCCACCCTACCATGTCAAGGTAAACCCCATATGGTGGTCCTAACTATTTACCTCCAGTCATATTTTTCATAGGCTGGCACCTCCCTATGTGTCATAGCATTTCTTGAGATAAGTGTCTCCCAACCATAGCACTGGTCTCAAAGGGCTTGATCCTCTGCCATGCATTTAACTTTTATAGAATAGGGACTGCCAAGAAAAAAAACTTTGGTTTCACAGGCTTACTCCTTCCCCGCTTAGGTTTTTTAAGTGCTAACCATAGAATTATCCACAAACACATAATGCATAGAACATAGTACATTCCAGTGTGTAAAGCATATACTCCGAGGTATCTCCTAAGTATAAAAGAAATAAATCTGAGCATACATTATTCTTATTATAAAAACTATTTTGCATTCCTGTGATGATGATAAATTCAGTAAAAACCACCAAATAACTAATAATTAGTGATTTTTCACCAGGTATGGATTCGTGGCAAGATTCGTGGCATTTCACCAATGGCAATTTTTTTTTTTTTTTTTTTTTTTTGCAAAACGGGCCCAAAAATTCACCATGGAAAAAATTTGCAGAGTGAGGAAAAAGTTGAGTTAAAAAAAGTTGTAATCACGTCAAAATAAATTATGGTCGCATCAAAAAAGTCACGGTTGAGTCAAAAAATGTTGCGCACATCAAAGAAGCCACACAATAGCCGCATTTCACAAATTTTTCACAGTTTCACAAATTTTTTACAGTTTTGCTAATTTTTCAGCCAAGCAAAAAGGAATAAATTCGTCCATCACTACTGATAGAGCCTATCCCATTCGCATAGATATATAACCCAGTGTTTGAATCATAGAAGCAAAATAAAGTGATCAGTTGGGCAGTAAGTAGTAGTAGAAGAACCAAAATGTGTGGTCTGTGTTTATTATCCATTTTCAGGTTTGTTACTTGCACCCTATAACTGTGCATTTACAAAGGTTAATGAGGATAATGTCAAGGGTGTATTTAGTTAAATAATTCAGCTCTGCTCATTTTTAACATATAAGTTTAAGGTCATTCATGTTTATTAATATTATCTACTAGAGCATGTGTTGGTACTATAGGGGCAAGTTTCTGTAGTTCACTGTATTAAGTAGAAGTCATATATTGCAGTTCAGTTAAGCTCCAAAAAGGCACAATTATCTGCAGCAGTTAGCATATAGGTATCTAAGGACTGGATACATTTGCTTTCAGATTCTATAAGCAGAAGTTATGGAGTTATGAAGTTATAAATAACAGAATTATATGATAAATCTAATCCAATGAACCCTTTTATGTCTTAGCATATAGTGCCAAAAAGTATAAAGATACAGAGATGGTAATAGGCACAGTAGTAGCACCCCTGCCCTAAAGAGCTTACAGTCTCAGCAGGTGGATAAAAAACAGGCACAAATAGGAGGGCAAAACTGCACCAAGCTCTTGCACTGGCCCATAACTTCCAAACCTGGACAAGATAGTTATATAACATTGTGATACTGCCACCAACTCACTATATAAACCCTAATTGGCAAACGAACCAATGCTTGTAAAAACACTTTATTGTATGGAATAAAACCATTTTTTTTTTCTTAAAAAATAATTGATTTCAGTCTCACTTTCAGGTATGTACCCACAGGATTCCAATTATGTGCTGATCACATATTGCATTTACTGTAAGTGAGCTAAATCTGTCAGAATAAGCTCTTTAGGGAAAGCATTCCACATATGCAGTGTTATCACGGGATGGCTCTGGTTGGTTCTGAGAAAAATGATTACTGTACAGAATTTTATAGCAAAGTCAGCTTGGTCTTTTGTTTTCATAAATGAGATCTTGTATTCATGTTAATAATTTCCTAATTATTAACTGAATATATTTTACTGATGCTTGCTTTTCTGTAAAAAAAAAAAAAACTATGTAAAAGTTAAGGGTCTATTTGGATTTGAGTTTCTTTTTACAGTAAAAAATAATTATCTTGACTATTTTGAAATTCAAGTTTTTCAAGTGTAACCTGAAAACGCAAATAAAAATGTGGCATCAAATTCAATAGGAGATGTTTTTACAAAATTCATGTTTTCCCAGTTTTTAATTTTCTCATAATTATGTTAGCAAATTAGATTTTTGAGTTTTCAAGTTTTTTCAAATTTGTTAAAAAAAAAAAATAAAAAATGAGAACATTTGAATTTTGCTACATCTGGCCCCATATGTCTTACTTTGCATTACATAGTTACATAGGGTTGAAAAAAGACCAGCGTCCTTTCAAGTAAACCCAGCACACACAACCTATTCTTACCAATCTTTACTATCACATACATAAGGACAAGCGCGCAAGTTAATGTCAGATTGCTAGAAATAAGACATAAATGCAAGTCCATTACAAGATTTACAGTAACCTTTATACCCATGTTACCATCTGCACCATTTACTCACACCTATTTTACTCCAGCTCTTACCCACATATTCAATTCCTCTCTGGATTCTGGTATTTTTCCCTCTCTATACAAACAAGCATGTGTCAAACCCATTCTTAAAAAGGCTACGCTGGACCCGTCCTGCCTTTCTAACTACCGTCCCGTCTCATGTCACTAACTTCCTCTGCACCCATAATAATGGACCCTATGCAGTCTGGTTTTCGGCCTGCGCACTCCACTGAGACGGCCTTATGTAGAGTGGCAAATGATCTCCAGACTGCCAAGGTCAAAGGATGCTACTCAATCCTCATTCTCCTAGACTGAGACATTCTCCTTTCCTCTGCTTTTGACACTGTCGACCATTCTGTCCTTATGCAAATTCTCTATTCTCTGGGTATCCGGGATAAAGCTTTATATTTTGTATTTATACTTATTTATTGTATTTATTATATCACTTGTCCTCCCTGTGTGTAATTTTGTATATTGTAAGATTGTACAGCACTGTGTACCCTTGTGGCGCTTTAAAAATAAAGTTATACACGCACACATACATTTGAACATGACAGTATTACCAGGACTAGATGTGTGAGTTCTCTAAAATAAACACCATGGAGAGCATATATTGTCGCAATTCATTGATATTTGTGAATGATATTTGAATTGGAAGTCAGGGGAATAGGAGTGGGGGCAGGTGGTAAGGGTCAGAGGGCAGCAAAAGGAGTTTTTTTTAATGGTGGAAGCCTAGTCCTTGGGGTAACAGAAAAAGCTTAATGTTCTGTTCCACCCTCCCTGTTCTTGAATAGGCTGATGGGGAGCAACGAGCAGAGATTGATTCAGAGAAGTCAAGGAAGTTAAATTGTTCAAAATATAGGGGTTATATAGGGGTTAGGTTGTACGAAGGGTGTTGATTTTATAGTATTTTGGGGTGACGTTAAGCAGGTGCTTCATTTGAGTAGGTTATGTTGAAGTTATGGCATTGGTCCAGAGTTTTTGTTATGAACTAGTAGTTATTGTTCCACCTCGGGCATTGGGTCCATGAAGTTAGTGTACTGGGGTTAATGGGTAATAAAGCCATGTGGAGTGCAGCAAGGACAGCACAAGGGAACTTGAATTCCAGGTCCACTTGCCCGGTGGTGTTAAGCTAGGTATAATTGAGGTTCAAGATACTATGCTATATAAATGTTATGTTTTTATTTAAAAAAAGTTCACATGTACTATAAAATGATTAGCAAGCACCAAATATCATGAAAAAGCATACTGTATTCGCTTTTAATATTAGGAGCAATACAACACTGTTGATCGCAGGCATCACTTTATTCAAGGGGGGTAAAAAGTGAAAAAGCATGTCAAAATGCTCCCATTTTTGCACTTTACACTTTGCACTCTGCCTTCCATGTCACTGGGTTGACAGTGCTGCACTGAGATGTGATAGTGGAAACAGCGCTATCCTACATGTACAAGTACAATCCTATTACTGTCCTCTGTAAGGCTAAGGGTATACTAGGCATTTATTCCACCTGCATAGCATTGCTGATCCGCTGCTTTGCACTCCTTGTTGCGTGTGCACTAACAGACATAGCAATGGCCTATCTGGGGCATGGGGCAGAGTTCCATGCAAAACTGCATAGGGTTGTGTTTCCATACAGATATCCTGGGGACTGGGATTGCACTAAATTGGATGCAACACTTGTATTTCATGTGGATCATTTTTAAGGATTCTTTGATGGGTAATGCTTCCTAAAAACACCTTTTATATTTGTAGATGTTTGATTTTGAGTGGAAAGATTTCTTTAAGAAATCTCTGTAACTATTCCATTAGTTAAAGAGATTTCTTAAAGAGGTTACTGAACACTCTTGTGGAAGGAAGGACTGAGCAGCTCAAACTCAACTATACTGCAGTGTAAAGAGTTAATATTTACACAAGTGCCTTTAATGAAAGTGATTTAAGGCACAACTGACTGCAGGGAAAAGAGCGAGTTTCCTACTGCACTTGCAGACATAAATGACTATTTATGGCTATTTCGCACGATTCACTATCAGTACACTTGCGCTATTTTACGTGCGGTATTTCATGCAATATTTTTGACGCAATAAGTAACGTGCGCGGTATTTTTCGCATGCGTGCTATTTATCGCATTCGCTAATTGTCGCGACATTACGCACGCGACAATCGGCAGCATAAAACTGCCGACATTTTGCCCTGGGAGAGCACAGAGTGCTAGAGATGTGCTGTATAAATGTTTATTTGCAAAAAAAACCCCCCAAAAACCAAGAAAAATATAAGTAAGAAAAAAAAAAAGAAGTGCTAGAGATAATAAAATGGGGGGGGGGCATTTAAGAATATTTAGCCAAATACTTAGGGGTCCGTTTGCTAAAGTGGCTTAAATTAAGTGGGAGATTTTAGACCAGGGTCGGACTGGGCCGCTGGGACACCGGGAAAAATCCCGGTGGGCCCCGGCCCTAGTGGGCCCCAGCGGCCCAGTCTGACCTTTGCCGGAGCTCCCCCTACTGACTGTTCCTCCCCTGATGCGTTCAATTTATACGCGCTCGGGGAGGACGTCAGGCGGGGGCCCTGCGGGGGGGTTAGGGGGGCCCCTGGGGGGGTTAGGGGACACGGCTGGGGCACCTGCAGGGCCCCTGGGGCGGGAGCCCCGGTGGGCCCTGCACCCCCCAGTCTGACCCTGTTTTAGACACAGAATAAATGGCAAAGATTTTATGGGCACTTTATTAAACGGGGACAAATATAATATTGCAATTATTCTGGCAACAAAACATTTGATTGGCAGTTATATAGGGCAGAACTACGCTACGTACTAATTAACGCAAGTTTTACTATTCAGCAAAATGGACTAAAGACAAAATTGTTGGCAGAATATTTGCAAAAATTTAACCCATATAGCATAGGAAAAATAATTAGACATTACTCAGTTCAAAAGTAGAAAAATAAAAACTTAATTTAACAAAAAAAAAAAAAATCGCCAAAATATACATAGTAATGTATTTTGCGCGACTAAATATTAACCGCTATAGTACTGTATATTATGGCGACTAAATAATAACTGCTATAGTACTGTATATTATCGCGAAAAAATATTCACCGCTATAGTACTGTATATTATCGCGACTAAATATTAACCGCTATAGTACTGTATATTAGTAGCGAAATTCCTTACATGCCAAGACTTTCGTAAAATTGAGTAAAAAGACACATACTTCAATAAATAACACTGTAAGTCCATATTTTATTGCCAAAAACTCATTTACTGTACTTTTCTATAATTTTTCGCCTGCCTGTAGTAGGTGTTAATTTTCGCATAGCCGAATGCGATATTTAGCGCGCCTAAGTTATAGTGAATCATGCGATCGTATTCTTTTCAGCGTGGAAATTAACGCATGCGTTAAAACTAGTGCGAAAAATTCCACATGTAAAAAAGGCGACTTAACCCACGCGATAATACTATGGTGAATTACGCGCTAATTATCACGACTTATTTAACGCAAAAAAGCGTGCGATAATTTTTATCGCTCTTTAGTGAATCAGGCCCTATATCTCTTGTGAATTTTTTGTTGATTTCAGAATTAAACCTTTTGAAAAAGGATGCACTGTGGCAACTCTGAGGAGTCTCATGATTGGTACTGCTCTGTTGTCACAATTTTTTCATTAGAAGAACATTTTCCATCAATGGCAGTGTAGTTCTCATCTTAAGTGTTTGTTAATACTCAACCACAACAGTATAATAAGGACATTAAAAGGGAAGCCTAACCTCTTGTACAAATTGAGTTCAATGAATAGGTCTTTTTGTTTAATAAATTTTTTTTTAGTTTTTGCTATTTCTTGTACTTAACAGAACAATGGAAATTTTCGAGCTTCCTGTTTGGTCTTTGTAATGTAGATTATTAAATTACCAATATACAACTCACTCTTTTCAACCTTTTTTGTGACTGATTTATAACTAGGAGTATAGTATGCAGGGTGATTATCTGTGCACTGTAATCTAATTAACTAACTTGCAAAAATGAACATTCAAAAGATTTTTTTTATTACTAAAGCAAAGGAAACATGTGTAAAGCAAAAATGTTCTTCTGAGTCTGAGACCTTCTATATTCACTCCATTCCACTTTGGTCCATCCTCTTCAACGTCTTCCCCTTCACAGTGGTCTGTCCTGTTCTTCTCTTGCTCATCCTACTTTGAAATATGCTCCTTTCCTCCTCTTGTTTTAGTCTCGCGTCTCACCTTCTATATCCACTCCATTCCATCAGCTAAGATACTATGTGTTGGAAGCGGTGCCCCCATTGAGAAGGGGAGGGGATCGGCAGTTGAGACTCAAACAAAGGGAGATAAAGATAAAGTGGATTAAAAGACTAAATTCCCTACATCCTAGTGGATTTAACAAGGATTACAATTTATATTTATTCTTATGATACTTAGTTGAGAGTTTGAGTGGGTAACAGTGTCAACGGTTTTTTGCAATGTGTTACTATATGTTGTATATATATAGCAGGCTTATATGATAAATGTTGTTGTCATTTCCCCTCCTTTTACTATAAATAGTTCTGTTTGTATTATGTACATGGAGTCACTGCTCACATGCCTAGAGAAAGAGCCTGGCTGGGCTTGAAATCTCGATTTTATGTGTACAGTAAGACTATGATGTAACATTTTCATACAATATACTTTTGCACTTTAAACATGAGCGATCACACTCTTTAGTGAACAGGAAAGCCCTGCCGGAACCGGTCTTCACGGTCCGACAGAGAGAACCTGAACACTGCGGAGTTAAATCAAAGTTTTTGCCATACGGTTTCGTGCGTCAACTAAGCTACAGGAAATATGCCTCCTTCCTCCTCTTGTGATTACATTCCATCCTTCTGTCATCCATCCTGTTCTACTTATTCTGCTTATCCTTAGGTCTGGTCTGTCCTCTTCTCTACCTTTCTGTGTCCTCTCCATTGCACTCTGGTCTATCCTCTTTTGAAATCACCCTACTCTGAAATATCTCACAATGTAGAAAAACATTTGCAAAGAATTAAAACTGCTGTATTCCATCTTCTGAATAAGATGGGCCTCCTTCCTCCTTTTTTGCCTATCTCACAATGTAGAAAAAACATTTGCAAAAAATTAAAGCCGCTGTCTTCCATCTTCTGAATAAGATGGGCCTCCTTCCTCCTTTTTTGCCTATCTCACAATGTAGAAAAACATTTGCAAAAAATTAAAGCCACTGTCTTCCATCTTCTGAATAAGATGGGCCTCCTTCCTCCTTTTTTTTCACAATGTAGGAAAACAAAGCTGCAGACTTATATATTCAGAATGTTGGCAGCTAATGAAATGTGCCTCCTTCCTCCTCTTGTACTTGCTTTCCAGTGCAGGAAAAACAAATCGACCTACATTGTTCCTATATTGTATAATAATCAAATCTGCAGTTTCCCCACAGCAGCTAGGGAAAACTGTCCTCCTCCTCCCTCCTTATTTTACTCTTCTTCCTTCATAACAATAAGGCAATTCTGTACAGTGAGGTCCATAATAAAAACAAAAGTATGACATTCTCACTGTATTTCATAATAGATTGCCAAAGCTATTGCGTATATAAGAAGATAGATTAAAAAGACAAAAATGCTAAGTGTATTGTCTGTGCACTTATCTGTAGTTTGGCTTTCTTCTAATCCTGGGGTTCCTTCACTGGACTGAACTGGGGCCTCTTGGGGCGCAGTTGAGTCTCTGGCATGTGAAACCGTCTCAGAATCACACGTGTCTCTATTGCTTACTGGGTTCTGTTCCTCCTCAGCATGGGTCAAGCCCACTTCATCTTGAGGGGACAACTCCTGAGCAACATACAGCACTGCCTCATTTGTTGATCCTATTTCAGATATTGCCGTTTTAACTTCTGAATCAACTTTTTCAGCATTAGATAGGGCATCTTCTAGTGCTGTGTCCAAGGCCTTATTAATAGTTGTATCCTCTTCTGGGCCTTCGCTGACAAGTTTTTCCATTTTTGATAGGTCTATTTTTGAACTAAGTGATTTTTTTTCAGATTTTTCAGTTTTCCATTCTACTGCAAAGAGAATGAAATAACCAATAAGAATGTAAATATCTGTGTTTAATTATGCCTGATTTCATAATACTTATGACTATATTAACATAATATTAATATATTCCTGTCTTTTACTAATTCTACAGATAAAACACATAGGGAGATTATAATAAAAAGTGTAAGCGCTGTTTGTTTTTGCGAATGTTAAGTGCAGCTCTCAATGTAATACTGTTCACTAAATATTTACTACATTTTGGATGTTTAACACCTGCTTGATGATAGCGTATATCTTAACTTGAAAATAGGATAAGGCATTTAATTACATAAACTGCACACTTGCGCAAGCAAAAAAAAAAAATGCAATTGCAAACGTACTGTCGCAAGACATGCAATGGCTTCCCAAATGGTAGTTTTTTGTCACATAAAATTTGTTGCAAAGCTAAAGTTTTGTCCCACTCCGACCATTTTCTTCTGTTAGCGATATATATTACATTTCTCCACTAGAGCATATCAAAAACCTAAAACTTCCTTACCTTCCTTATTTCTATTTCCTATTAAATCTTGAATGTATTCTCTGGCCTGCACTTCATTTTGTAGGTCTGTTATAAAAGGATGATTTTTAAGCAGGTATTTTGCAGTTGGTCTGTGTTTAGGATCCTTCATTAGACAGACTTTAATGAAGGAGTTAAAATCCGCAGACCTAAAAAAAAAAAGAATTTACAGAGTAGTGATTTAGAGAAAAAAAAAAAATATAATAATGAGTATATAACTGCACATATATATAAACATCGATCCAATAAAATGAGTAACTTTTTTTGATAAAATTTCCTATATATATATATAAAATATACAGTTTGGTAATTTCCCTATGGGACCAAACTGTAAATTGTATCCTTATTAATGGTGCTTAGTGACGTCATCAATTATCAGCTTACAGATGTAATTTCTGTCACATGACTCACTCAAACTTGTTTATTATAATAATTTAAAGTACAAACTGTTGTAAAATACGTGGATTTTAGAAGTCACCTCGAGGTTCCATGACTCCTCGGTGACTTATAATATCCCAATATTTTACAATAGGGGGAACATTATTCATTATATGTATATATATATGTGTGTGTGTGTATATGCATGCATGCTTGCATGTGAAGGAGTGACAGGAAAGATTTTGCCAGATTTTTCAATGAAAAGCTACAGCTATGTCATAAATCTTAACTGTTTAAAATAATATATATATATATGCTAATTTATTTTTGTAGATTTTTGTTTAATATTGTGGAGAATTTCCAGTTTAGTAAATGTGGTGCATATTGTTCTTACTAGCACTTATTAGTGATGAGCAAATCTGTCCCGTTTTGCCAACAAATTTGCAAAACTGCTGAAAATGTCGTAAAACGGTGAGAAATTTG
The DNA here is from genome assembly GCF_000004195.4 of Xenopus tropicalis. Taxonomy (NCBI): domain Eukaryota; kingdom Metazoa; phylum Chordata; class Amphibia; order Anura; family Pipidae; genus Xenopus; species Xenopus tropicalis. Next base: position 119,005,263 of record NC_030678.2, on the reverse strand, counting down.
CAAAATGTGGCTACCGCATGACTTTTTTGTTGCGCTCAACTTTTTTTTATGCAACTGTGACTTTTGTGATGCAGTTTCTTTAACTTTTCCTCACTTGGGGAATTTTTGTTGCGCAACATTTTTGCTGTAGTATTGAAAATTTGCAGCAAATCTATGCCTGGCGAAAAAATTCGCCCATCACTAGTACTTATACATACTTAGCACTGACTCAGAAATAGATGACTAAAATCAAATGGAATGTGGATAACTTACCACTTGTGCGGTTTATCCAGAGTTGGAGGATCCTTATCAAGGATTGTTTTCTTAATCATTATTTGTGGCAAGTAGCTCAATGCTAAAGGGTATAAAAAATATACATTTCAGAAATATATATATTCAAAGTGGTAGATATATATATAACACTGCTTAAAAATAGTAAAATAATTTACTAGTGAGTAAATCCTCAACAAAATCTCTATTTAGAAGCGATTTTATGATTGCTCAAGCTAAAAGACTTGAACAATCATAAATGTCCACCTTAATATCTTTTAAATTGTCTCTTAAATTAAATACATATTGTCTATGACGTGAACTGGTTCAAATAAATCTAGGTCATATTTAATAATAACACTAATTTGTCCCCCCCAAGCCTCATGTTGCATTCTTACTTCCCCTAGAGTGGGGGAGAGCTAGGCTTATCAGCAATTAAGGACTTGTCTCATTCAACACATTATTAATCTAACGAATATCTATATGTGTTTGTTCAAAACCCCAAATAAGTATAACATTACACAGAAACAAAGATTAAGATATACTCACGGCACTTTCCTTCTGCCATCTCAATAGCAGTAATGCCCAAGGACCATATGTCGCACTGTAAATAAAAAAAGGTAAATATTTGTCAGTGTAGCCTATTTATACTCACTTGTATATTATTATGATTATTCATGTTACAATCAAAACAGTTTTAATAAAAAGATGCTAGGTAGGACGTATTTGACGTAACGACTGAAAACCATAGATATATGTATTTTTTTAACTTTAACTGCTATTTATCATTTGTGTATGTTACATGAGTCATGTAACTGACAGCTAATACAAATGTTTGTGTGTTTCATTTTATTTTTAAGCCAAGGGGTACAGCTGTTGTCTTGCAGCCAGTGGAGGTCAAAACACCCCTATCTGTCTGTCACACCAGTGAAGTTATTTAATCAGAAAGATGTAAGGCTAATGCCAGACGAGGTGTCTAGCGGAAAAGCGCTTGCCGAAAATAGCGCCATCTGCCTCCTACCTGTGCCTGCACCCGAATGAATGGAATACACTTGGGTGCAGGCACATGTAGCCAAAATACACATAAAAACATGAGACTTTGCATTCTCTCTCGTTTTTATGAGTATTTTGGCTACATGTGCCTGCACCCAAGCTTATTCCATTCATTCGGGTGCAGGCACAGGTAGGACGCATTTACAGTAGCAGGACGTATTCTCGGCAAGCGTTTTTCGGCTTGCCAAGAAAACACCACGTCTGACATCAGCCTAAAGCACACAGAGAAGTGACAGGGGGACATTTACTCAGAAATACTTGCTTAAGGTAAATTCTTACCTTGAAACCATAAGGCCTCAGTGCCCACACCTCAGGTGCTGTCCAGTGAGGTGTTCCACGTGGTTCTTTACAAGTGCCCAGTCTTTTTAGTTTTTTTGCAAGCCCAAAATCAACTGAAAATCAACAATATAAACTGCATTAGTAAGGGTAGAGTGGATATACTAATATCAAATTAAAAGACATAACACAATGGGTGATGAGCATAAAATTAAAGGAGGTGTCGCCTATGTACATTTTAAATGTGTCCCTCATACTTTTTTTTATATTCTTTTGAAGCCTCAAACAGGCTGGTCAGAACCAATAGGCATTCTATTGTGTTAAAAACCCATACAGGCTAGAATCTGGCCAAGACATGGCTCGACATCATCAAAGGGTGTTACAGTTTTAATCAAAGTTTTGTAACATTTGTTAGGAAAGGTATTGTTCTGTAGTAAACAGAATACTATAAAAATATGAAAGTTTATAGACACCCTTTAATGGTCACGAGCCAGAATTTCCACCATTAAAAAAAAAACAACACAAAAATTACAGTGTTTGTCATCTGTCTCATTAATCATATTGGTGTTGAGAATAATTTTTAGCTAAACTATTAAAATCCCAGCCAGGTGGCAATCCCAAGAATTATTTGATATCATTTTCATATGCTATATTATTTTTTCACTCACTTAAACGGATTCCGGCGTCTTCCGTTACTGCAATATTAAGGGCCTTAATATCCCGGTGCATTATCCGTTTTTTATGGACATATGCCAGCCCCTAGAAGAGAGACAGCAAAAAAAACAGGAATAAAACAGCAATAGTTGCACGGTGAATCTATAAATATAAACATGCTTAAGCAAATACTTTGAACACGTTTGAATAAGTTAAGCCTGACGTACTTTTAAGACTTCCCGGCAAATGTAGGCAATACAGAATTCGGGAAGACATCTGCGTACAGATCGTTCAAGCAGATTATCGACTGTGCCACCTCCACAATATTCCATTTCAATCTGCAAGAAAAAAGAAAAATGTGATTTCTATTGTATTTTTATTTAGTGCTCAGTAGAACACAAGAGCTGTACTTCATGTTCTTTCATACTCATATAGCCAACAACTATATTTGCACAATAGCAGGGTAAGAGCAGTCAACCTATACCTGCCCTATATATCTGTACAAGAAACATATACTTACCATTACACGCCTCACTATGGAGTAATCTCGAATATAAGCTCCATAAAATGAAGCTATGTTTTCATGATCCGAAACTTTCTTTAGGATACCAGCCTCATTGCTGACATCCTCTATTTTGACCTCCTCCTGGTAAACAAAAACACTAGTAAATACGATGCAGTTTCTTTTGTGTATAGTCAAAATGATTAAATTATTCCAAAATATGAATGCATTTATGTTAATTATTTAAGAAAAAAGATATATTACCTCGTCAATATCCAACACTTTAACGGCCACAACATTGTTGGTTATAAGATTGCGACCCTGTAAGAGCAAATAGAGAATTTTTGTTAATATTTGAAACTGGCCTATTTTAAATACATGTTTAATCCATCCCCCTATAGCTCCCATCTATATATAATTTTCTATAATAACAGGCTAGCTTTTTATAGCACAACACAAATAATATATGAGACAGTATTCAGAGCAATGCTTGTTGCACAATTATTACATTATCTGGCTGGTTATAAAAGTGGTGTCTGTGAAACTATAATTTTAAAGTGGTTCTAAAGGCCAAATTATTTAATTTAGATTTGCCTTCCATATGGCATATGCAGCTATTTTGCAATATACAGTACATCAATTAAAAATTCCCAATCATTTTTTAGGATGAAGTTTCCATTAACTTCTTGTCTGCACACATCCCAGTTAGCTTGGACAGCAACTGGCTGTGCGTTCTCCTGCTTGTCCCGGGTGCTTTTTATTCCCCTGATAATGTTAAAGCGGCCATGTCACACAGTGCGCATGTTAAATGTATATGTCTGTATTAACATTATCAGGGGAATCATTAGCGGCCAGAATAAGCAGGAGAAACACGGTCAGTGGCCATGTAAGTTCACTGGGGATGTTTGCAGGCCTGAACTTAAAGGACTTTCAAGTATTGTGAATTACAGACACTTCTTATTAATAAATGGGTGCATGTGCCTTACAGAAAATTATAGAATTTTGCTTTTGAAACGCCTATAATGCTATTGTTAATAAACAGCACATATTATTTAAGACCCCTTCTGTACATTTTCCAGCCTAAAATTTAAAAACTGCATATTTCCTAGGGTTCATTAGAACTAAATAGCTGCCAAAATTCTAAATTAGGAACTGCAGAACAAAACAAATGAATTTAAAAAAGACCAATTGCAAACTGTAACTGTAATATTACTGTCTACACAATGCTTACAAATTATTTCTAAGGTAAACTAGCAGTTTAAATTAGTTATTATCTGCTATATTTGTGTTAGAATCTACTGGTAGTTTACCTTGTGCACGCGGCCAAATGCTCCTCGGCCAAGCTGGTGTTCCAGCTGTAATTTTTCAGTGAAATCCTAGAAATATAAAAAAAAAAAATTATAAAAGCAAAATATAAAGCAAAGTAATCAAGCAATAGGAAATAATATGAAGTTATATTAGAAAGTAAAATTCCTAAAAAAAACAGGGCAAATGATTTATATAAATAAGTGGTAAATTGTACCAGTGGCAATAACTGCACTGCACTGGTGCAACTTTGCCACATATTAGCTTTTAGTGGATCATGGAATGAAAGTAAAGTAATCAGAGTCATCTCATGCATACTGAAAAGAAGTTATGAAGTTATGTACTTACTTCAAAAAGAATTTCAGGTTTTGATCTCTGTTTTGGATAAAAGCATAAAAACATTTAATATAGGTAATAAAGTAAGATAACTGTCTACAACATACTTAAAACTGACTCAAATGCAAATGTTGGTTTTAATAATGGACAAATATAAATAAAATCAATATACATTGGCAGCTATGTTGTTACAAACCTGTCATGGAAAGGATAGCTGTCAACTTTGCTATACAATAATTCCTTTTACTCTCACATAATGATAATTCATTTAGGCACTTGTTAGTGAGAGGAAAATTCTAAATCAAATAATTATTATTGCCCTCCATAATTCCAAAAGGAGAAAGAAGTGTTACAAGGTTCTCTCCTTCTAGGGCCATCAATCTATCCCATATGTTATGCACTCTGTACTTTAATTTCCCACCACTCTACCCAACAGAACACACCTCTTATATTTAGCAGACTTACCTTCCGACAGCATCCAAACATGTTTCTAAACATTTTCCTTGCAGAAACGAGTAGAAACAAGTAGAATGAGTAGATGAGTAGAACCTTGAAAATCTGTAAGGAAAAACATAAAGCCAAACTAAATTTTGTGTTTACTCCAGACAAGGTAGATACAGTTTACTCATATGTTCCCTATCAGATTTTCCTAATGAGCCTAACTCTCCTATACAAGACAGAAATGATCCTGTATTTAGTGTGTTTAAGTTATGAAGTTTACTTTGTTCATTGTACAACTAGTTTTAGGCCTGACACTAGGGGCACACTGCTTACAGATATGCTCATTATGACATTATCAGTGTAAATCAAGAACACAGAATAATGGCCTGCCTGTTGTTAAATATGAGGATATTAGAAGTCACTTTGGAATTCCATGACCTGTATAAAAGCAGCCTAGCACTTTAATATGGTCATGCCTTGGTGACTTCTAATATCCTTATATTTTATAACAAAAGTATCATTATTGCTTATGTAAACAAAGTTTATAATTACATTTCTTCTCTCTTTTTTAAAGGGGTAGTTCACCTGTAAGTTTACTTTTAGTATGTTATAGAATGCCTTATTCCTAGCAACTTTAAAATTGGTTTTCATTATTTAGTTTTTGAATTTTTTTGCCTTTCTCTTCTGCCTCTTTTCAGCTTTCAAATGTTGGTCAAATTTTTTTCATTATTGTTACTTTTTAATACATATCTTTCTATGCAGGCCCTTTACTATTCATATTCCCTTGTCTCATTTAAACCACTGCCTGTTTGCTAGGGTAAATAAGACCCAAGCAACCAGATAGCTGCTAAAATACCAAATGGATAGCTGCCAGACAAAAAGCTAAATAACTGAAAAAGCATGAAAACAAAAAGCGAAGACCAATTGCAAATTTTCTTAGAATATCAATGCCTACATCATACTAAGGGGCTGATTTACTTACCCACGAACGGGTCGAATGGAGTCCGATTGCGTTTTTTAAGTTTTAACGCTACGAAAAATGCGCAACTTTTCGCGTAAGTTTTAACGCTACGAAAAATGCGCAACTTTTTACACAACTTTCGTAATGGATACGAAAAACTCGCGTTTTTACGCAAAAATCGTATTGGTAACGAAAAATTCGTAAAGAATCCGAAAAAATCGCAAAACATACGAAAAAGTCGCAAAATGTTCGTTTTCAAGTCGGAACTTTTCCAATTCGGGTCGGATTCGTGGGTTAGTAAATCAGCCCCTAAAAGTTAATTTAAAGATGAACTACCCCTTTGATGCAGTAATGAAATCATTAGTAATATAAAGCTTTGTGGAGGATAATGTAAAAAATCAAATCAACATTTAGTTAATTTACCCAGCAAAATGTACATAGAATTGTATGTATGCTATTCCTTTTTTAGACTTTGCTAAGGTCCTTACCTCTCCTGTACAAGACAGCAATGATAAGGTGTTTGGTGTTTTGAGATATTAAGTCAACTCTGATTGTGACATCACAGTTAAGCCCTGCCCCTTACAGATAAACTAATTGTGACATCACAGTGAAGCCCCACCAATTTTAGCTTAATGTTTCAGACTTACATATTTATTAATTATGACATTATCAGTGTAAATGAAGACCAAATAAAAAACAGCTGATACTATTATTTGAACTTCAGTATTCTATTTTTTATATAGAAAAATAATGTCCTGACTGTTGTTAAATATAAGGATATTAGAAGTCACTTTGGAATTCCATGACCTGTATAAAAGCATTCTTCCTTTAGCCTTGTGCCTTTATATGGTCATTAGTGATACACAACCGCAAAATTCCGCTGAACTTTTGCAAAAAGAAAAAAGATGGGGGGGTAGAAATAAATTGTTGTTACAATGCGAATCATGATAGATTTATTGCTTACAGACTGTGGTACCTAAAGGACTTAATTTAACACTCCCATTAGACTGTTTTTTGTAAATACATATTATATTTTGATGCTGCTGTGGCCAACCAGTTTGGTGCTTGCTAGCAGTATGACAGGGTTATTGGACAGTTTTTTTGGGGGGGTCTCGAATGAGGTAGTGTCTGTAAAGTCTGTGGTGAATAATTGTTATGAGATGTGGCACAGATAGAAGAGACTTCAACGTAAAAGTATTGGAAACATAATTCTCCAGGCTCCCATACATAGCTATGACAGGGACACAGTTCGCCCACAAGGACTTTGGTAAAGAAACAGGCTATTCACTTGTTTAAACTTAGAGCCTTTTAAAGGCTTATATATTGGGACACAGTTGCCTATTCCAGTGACTGCCAACATGTAATGGCCCGGCAGCATTCACTGACTGTACAGTTATAGCCACTTCCTCTTGAGGCATACTGGGACACACATTGCCATGACAACCGCTGCAAAGTTGGTATGGTGTGCTTCTGTTGGTATGTTGTGCTTCTATACGGCACTGGATGCGTTTGGCAGTGCCCTGTTTTTGTTCTTTATGATTCTCCTGTCCTGCCCTGGCATATTTGAATGCTAACATTTATTAAACAAGTAAGATGTTTTTAACTTTGGTACTTGGATGTTGGGATATAGGAGTTCCTAAAATATGCTATATTCACTACATTTGCTCACTATGGGGCCACAGTTTACATATTCATCAAGGTAAATTATATAATAATGGCATCCTGATTACATTGTTTTGGCACCAAAATTCAGATGGTACAGTGTGTATAATATGTCTATGCAGTGTTAGACACATATTAATAGTTACTTATTATTATCCCTTATTTATACAGCACCAACAAATGTACACAGCACTTTTTAGAAACTGCTTGACTTTCTCACCAGTCCCTGGGGCAGTTCAGGTTCCAATCACATTAACACACATTAGGGTCAGTTTTATCAGGGCCCAACTATCATGTCTTTATGATTTTAGAGTGTAGGAGGAAAAAAGAGTACCCAGAAAAAACCCACACTGACTGAGCCTGCAACTGAGACCAATTCCCAGGTCAGCAGACACTTTTTCCCAAGAAATGCAACCATGAGGGAGGCGGTGCAACCTATGAATTATATGACTGGAGACAAATAGCTAGAACCACCATGTGGGTGGTTTTGGTTTTGTTTATCACAAATTAAGCGACAGATTAGCTCATTACTAATTAAGTCCTGTGAGACCAATGTCCTGATCAGTTTCCATCCTATGAAAAAAATATGACAAGAGTTAAACATATTTATTATTATAACTTTGTTAATAAAAAATCCTTGTTTATTACAATTTCTCATTCTTATAATATCTTAAAGGAGAAGGAAAGGCTAATAAAGAGTTAATCTCAAGCTGCAGGCATACCTTCAGTTCTCTCAATAGCGCCCTTAAAAATAACACTGAGCTGGGTAGAGAAGATTCCCATAATGCATCGTTCCTTCAAGACTTGGCAACTTGTTACTGCAGGCGGCGCATGCGCACAGGGCAGGAGCGTCCGGTTGCCATGGCGACGCAGCATCGCCGAACTCTGTGACAAGCAGGGGGGGGGGCAGGTGCTGCGAGCGGTGGAGGGTTTGTGGCAGGAGTGGGAGGGGGTTTGTGGAGCTTGGGGGGGTTTGTGGCAGGAGCGGGGAGCTGCGGAATCTTTGTGACAGGAGCGGGGAGTGGAGGGGGGGCTGGCTTGTGCTTTTCAGCCCATACAGACACGCTGGACAAGATGGTGGCGCCGTTCACTGAAACAAGTATGTAAGTTCTAGTATGTGTATCTCTGTAAATCTTTCAGTAGGCAAGCCAGGAATATAGCATTTTTACACAGCAATAGTAGTACTATTTAATGGTGTGCTTAATAGATTTTCACTTTCCTTATGCTTTAAATAGAACTGAGAAATGGAGCAACAACAACTCACCCAGTTCCTGCAAACTGACACTCCCTTAACTTTGCATGCTCAAATTCAAGTTTAAAAAAAAATCTGACTCAAGCCTTGTGCCCCTCATTGTACAGCTCATTGTGCCCAACTTTCAGCCCTTCGTCTGACATGTATTTTGTTTCTGTGATTTTTACCAGAAAAATCACCCCAAACAAAATGCTAGATATGCTATTACTCTTATTAATGGGAGTTCACTAGCCACTGGTGGTGCCATTACACATATAAATTATATATGCACATATATGCCTTTGCATATTATCACAACCATGCTATGTGAGCTGCTTTGCATGGTATACTAGAGTTTATCAGCAGAACTGTCACCAAATCACCAAATCTTGTCGGGTATCATGTTATCATTAATAAACCATGTGCCACTATTCCTTTTTCCTGTCACTAAAGAACTGGCTGAAGGATAAACTACAAAGAGTGGTGGTAATTGGAACATTTTCTAATTGGGCCAGTGTTGTTAGTGGAGTACCGCAGGGGTCAGTCCTTGGTACTTTGGTTTGCTTTTTAACTTTTTTAACTTAATGGTAACTAAGCTGCATTAATCCATATTGGCAAAACAATTCTATTGGGCTTATGTGATATTTAAATAACTTTTACCAGACATAATTGAATTGCCTGTTATGAGAAGGTAAGCATTTTGATACAGTACTGCACAGAAAGTTTATGATAAAATTGAGGAATATTGGCCTGGAACATAATATTTGTACTTGGATAGAGAACTGGCTGAAGGATAAATTGGTAAAATTTTCTAATTGGGCCAGTGTTGTTAGTTGAGTACCGCAGGGGTCAGTCCATGGTCCTTTGCTTTTTAACTTGTTTATTAATGACCTGGAGGTGGGCTTTAAAAGTACTGTTTCTCTTTTTGCTGACGATACGAAATTGTGCAAAACTATAAGTTTCATGCAGGATGCTGCCACTTTGCAGAGTGATTTGACTAAACTGGAAAACTGGGCAGCAAACTGGAAAATGAAGTAAAAAATAATATATATGTGAGGTATACACTAATTGATAGTGTATTAATTAAGAAGGGTCTGGAGATTTGTTGTAGATAACATGTTGTCTAATTCCAGGCAGTGTATGTATGTATGTATGTATATCTTTATTTATAAAGCGCTACTTATGTACGCAGCGCTGTACAGTAGAATTCCTTAATACAGACAGGGGGGTTAAAGATAATGGATAAATACAAAGTACAACAATAAATACAAATAAATACAAAGTGCAGTTGCAATAAGAGTCAGAAACACAAGATGAAGGAGGTCCCTGCCCCGTAGAGCTTACAATCTATATGGGAGGGGTAACTAACAGACACAAATAGGCAAATATAAGTGCTATAGGTCACAGTGAGTGACATTACAGTATAAGTGCCAGTTTCCAGATCAGGTGCTGGGCGAGTGCTCCAAAAGGTAGTCTTTAAATTTAGTTTTAAAAAGACTGAGGGAGGATTCTCTCTGGAGGACATCAGGGAGGGAATTCGAAATGTAAGGGGCAGCAAGGCAGAAGGGTTTAAGGCGGGAAACAGCAGTAGTAGTGGGGGGCGCAACCAAACGGTTGCTCTGCGAAGAACGAAGGAGTTGGCCAGGAACGTACGGAGACACCAGGGAAGAGATGTAGTGAGGAGCAGAGGAATGGAGGGCTTTGAAGGTTAAGAGAAGGAGTTTGTAAACTATTCTTTGTTTAACAGGAAGCCATGATAAGGCCTTTATCAGGGGAAGGGCCTGAACTCTCCTGGATGAGAGGAGGAGAATTCTGGCAGCGGTGTTTAATATAGACTGTAGGGGAGAAAGATGGGAATTAGGGAGGCCGGTTAGCAGCAGGTTACAGTGTCATTCTGTGGCTACTAAAGCAAATAAAGTGCTGTCTTGTATAAAAAATGGCACTGACTCAAGGGATGAAAACATAATTATAGGTCTCTGGTAAGGCCTCACCTTAAGCATACAGTGCAGTTTTGGCCTCTAGTCCTTAAGAAGGATATTAATGAGCTGGAGAGAGTGCAGAGACGTGCAACTAAACTGGTAAAGGGGATGGAAGATTTAAACTATGAGGTTAGACTGTCAAGGTTGGGGTTGGGGTTGTTTTCTATGGAAAAAAAGGCGCTTGGGAGGGGACATGATTACTCTGTAAAAGTACATTAGAGGGGTTTTAGACAGATAGGGGATGTTCTTTTTCCCATAAAAAGAATCAGCATTCCAGAGGCCACCTCTTTAAATAAGCAGCGTAGGTGGCTTTTCACTGTCAGTGCAGTGAGATTGGGGAATGCCCTTCCGAGTGATGTTGTAATGGCAGATTCTGTTAATGCCTTTAAAAGGGGCCTGGATGATTTCTTGAACAAGCATAGTATCCAAGGCTATTGTGATAATAAAATCTACAGTTAGTATTGATGTTGGTATATATGGTTTATGTATGTGATAGTATAGATAGGTCAGTATAGGTTTGTGTGTGCTAGGTTCACTTGGGGGGGGGTTGAACTTTTTTCAACCCTTCAACTTAACTGTGTAACTACCATGTGCCGATCTCTCATTCCCCTTTTTCCTGCCTCTGCCATTCTCATATTCACAACCTCATTGCACCCCCGCCTAATGGATTAAAATTTAGTGGTTGAGCACAACTTTTCTTTTTTTGCCTTCTCATTATGTGCCATTATCTCATATAAAATTCCCCCCTATGTACCACTCCCTATGTCGCATTCTCTGGAATATTAAGTAGTGGAAAGGAGCACAGTCTGGCACATGGTAGGGAAGGGAGTAAAGACTAGTTATCATTGCAGCCAAGGAGTTTGGGGGCCTTAAGGTCTCTGGCACACGGGGAGATTAGTCGCCCGAGACAAATCTCCCTGTTCGTGGGCGACTAATCTCCCCGAGTTGCCATCCCACCGGCGAAAATGTAAGTTGCCGGTGGGATGGCACATGCGGCGGCACGATTTCAGCAAATCGCCTAAAATGCCTTGCGAGGCAACTTCGCCGATTTGCCGAAATTGCCTGCGCAGCGTGTACCATCCCACCGGCGACTTACATGTTCGCCAGTGGGATGGTAGTTCGGGGAGATTAGTCGACCGTGACAAGGGAGATTTGTCGCAGGCGACTAATCTCCCCGTGTGCCAGAGACCTAAAACTGCTAAAACACTGAACTATGAAGGTAGAGATGGCAAGAGAGGGACCTGGGCTCAGAGTACAGATAATTAGCTCTTAACTGAACTGTAAAATGAAACACAGAAATGATGCTGAAATTAAAATTTGTTCAAAATTTGTGCTATAAAGAAAGGGAAAATGAGACTGTGCCACAGGTGATTAATACAGGTATTCAGAATTGTTATTCAGACCTGGGACCTGGGTTTTTCTGGATAAGAGTTTTTTTCTGTAATGTGCATCATAAAACTTTGTCTGCTAAAAAATCTGGGAAATAACTGTCTTTAACTGAGAAACACTGCAGAGGAGTTTAGGGGCTGTAATAACAGGTGAGTCACATACAGTTCCATCAGGGGGTGGGGGGGAGTTCTGTGGTGCCGAGTTTAGTGAAATCATCTTCAAATTATACAGTAACTTCAGCTGTTTATATTGGGATCAGTTTACTGAATTATATGAGTGTCTTCTACATGATCTTTCGAGCAGTCATTGGACCCCTATATATGCAATATCTGTAACTTATGGAAACTTTTGTTGAAACTTACATAGCTTCTGACAATGACAGACAGAGCAGTGTAATGGGGGCAGAAAGGTGGGCAAACTCCACTGACCCCCAATGAACTAACTGTTAATTAGCACATTAATTAATGGAACACTCTATATAAACTGCTAATTATAGAAAACGTCAGCTGTTTATTATGCACGCACAAGGGGATGTGGGCAAAATTTTGGATCAGATAACAGGATATCAGGAGCAGGCTGTGTCATAAACAAGAGACAGACAAATCCTATTGGACAGCTAAAAAGCAAAAGCCAGGAACAAGGATTGGAAACACAATCAAGGAACTCAGGATACAATTTCACAGGAACTGAGCCTACTTAGACAATTACGGTAACAAAACCTGGGATGATATCAGTCCATAAACAGGGGAGAACTGTACCAGGCCAGACTAGATACCTAACACGAGTTGTTTGCTACTAATTATTTTGTCATTAGCAATTATCTCTCTGTAGGCATGGATTTGTCAACATTTTGCCATTGTGGCCTCATAAATTCGCAGAGTGAGGGAAAAGTTGTGGTAGCTTCAAAAAAGCCAAGGTCATGTCAAGTACATTGCTGTCATGTCAAAAAAGTCACGAGCATCAAAATGTTCCGCAGTTTCGGCAATTTTTCTGAGAAGTGAAATGGGACAGATTCACTCATAGTTACATAGTTACGTAGGGTTGAAAAAAGTCCATCAAGTTCAACCCTTCCAAGTAAACCCAGCACACACAACCCATACCTACCAATCTATACACTCACATACATAAACTATATATACAACCACTAATACTAACTGTAGATATTAGTATCACAATAGCCTTGGATATTATCCTTGTTCAAGAACTCATCCAGGCCCCTCTTAAAGGCATTAACAGAATCTGCCATTACCACATCACTAGGAAGGGCATTCCACAACCTCACTGCCCTCACCGTGAAAAACCACCTACACTGCTTCAAATGGAAGCTCCGTTCCTCTAATCTAAAGGGGTGGCTTCTGGTGCATTGAAGTTGTTTTTATGGGAAAAAAGAACACACACTCATCACTAGGGATGAGTGAATCTGTCCGTTTCGCTTCACCGAAAAATTCATGAATCTTTCAAAGATTCGCGAAACGGCGGAAATGTCGCGTGTCAAAACAAAATTGTCACCCGCGGCTATTGTTTCGTCACTCGCGGCTATTGTTTCGTCGCACGGCTATTATTTCGTCGCCCGTGGCTATTGTTTCGTCGCACGGCTATTATTTCATCGCCCGCGGCTATTGTTTCGTCGCACGGCTATTATTTCGTCGCCCGCGGCTATTGTTTCGTCGCACGGCTATTATTTCGTCACCCGCGGCTATTGTTTCGTCGCACGGCTATTATTTTGTCGCCCGCGGCTATTGTTTCGTCGCACGGCTATTATTTCGTCGCCCGCGGCTATTGTTTAGTCGCACGGCTATTATTTCGTCGCCCGGGGGTATCGTTTCGTCGCCCGCGGCTATTATTTCGTCGCCCGCGACTATTTTTGGACACACGCCGAATTTTTCTGCGCCAAATTTTTTCATCCGTTTCGCGAAACAATCCGCCAATGGCGAAACACGGAAATTCACCGCAAATCCATGCCTGGCGAAACATTTCGCCCATCACTACTCATCACTGAACAAAAGAGTATAAGGAAAATTGGCAACAGAATAATCTACCTCCATGTTCAATTCTTTACTCATTTGATGTGTGCAATGTATCTGCCCACAAAAAATTAACACTTTTAAACTTGGCTATACACTCGCACACAATCTTGACCTAGCTTATGTATGAATGTGTGATTTTGCACTGCATAAATGGTGTTAAACTGGAGACATTTGCCCTATTTCAATGCTGTTTTTTTCCTCACCTTTATATATTTGCAATAAGTCGCTAGTTAACCACTGCACTTTACTTGAATGATCTATTGAATTCTATATATTGAATATTCTATAGAATTCTGTGGACCAGGGAGTTTTGGGAGTTTTACATGATTTTTTTTCCAACACGTTTAATATTCGATAATAACGGTTAAAAAATACAAAATCATCTTAATGTATTTGTGCTAAAATTATCTCTTTAACAATCCTATTGATACAAATGGTTTTTCAGTAGATATTAATATGGAATACAAATGAACAAAATATTCATCTTTTTTTTTCCACAAAATGTTTTCAACATTTTTAAATTACATATTAAAGTGAAAAGACTGATTTAAAAACTTTAATTATCACACTGTTATGTTCAAATTTTTGTGGTATGAGTTCATGTAATTCAGCGTCTTTATTACTGTTAAATGATTTAACATGTGTCTGCTTTCTCTTATCTTCCATTTATCTACCCGAAACTTTAAAACCTTTCAGAATGGTCTACTGTCAAGTTCTGATGCTTACCATAACTGATCTTGTCAAAAGATATCAAAAATCACCCTTATTAGAGAAGATGACTGTACTGTGTATCTATGGTGGAGATTTCAGCACTAATTTAAATACATAAATCAGAATTAGTCCATCAAAAGGTCATGCATAAATATTACCATATGGTAAAACATTCAATGAATTGTAGTTTTTCTCTTGGAATTCTTGTGTAGCATTGAAAAATGTAGTATAAAAAATATTATTGCTACTATTGACACATAGGCAGTTATGTAATAAAAGGCACTACATTTCCCCAGGAGCAGTAACCCATAGCAACCAATTAGCAGGTAGAATTTACTGAATTCACCTGAATAAAAGCAAACATCTTAGTTGCTATTGGTTACTGCTACTGGGCAAACCTTGTGCCTTTTATTACATATGGGGGATAGAGAGCAATTTATCATTAACTTCAGTCAAGCCAAGCCACAATTGTGCTGCGAATCCCAGCAAAATCTCAATCTCAAGAGGGAACTTTTAACAAAATAGACAAAGCCATGACTCATGATTGTTTTCACAATATATTGTGATTTTTTTTTGAAGTTTGCCTTCCCCCTCAACTACTGCCTAACCTGTCACTTCTGTTCTTCATTCTGTCACTCCTAGTATTGAGTGAAAATGCCATGTTTTGCTTTGCCTTGCTTTTTACTATGCTACAATTATTCTTCATAGAAAAAAGCCTTCCCGTGATGCCAATTTCTCCCAAACATGGTCCCTGGATAGCTCCTTAGATAGGAGGAGGGCTGGGGAGGGACCTAGTCCCATTGGTTGATGTGGAGGGCAAAGGGCACATAACAATGATGTCTATTTTCTTTTTCTGTTGCCGCATTTATTTCTGGCAAAACACAACATATGCCAGAATTGAAGCCCAGATTTGTGAGCATTTTGCCAGAAATGTATATCCTAAATGTCCTTTCCCACCCTTAGAGGCAGATTTATTATGCTGTGTAAAAAACGGCGACAAAATTCGCAAAGCTTTGCCGTGTAAAAATCACATTTTACACAGCTTTTTACACATTTTTTGTTGCAAATTTCATTTTACACAGAATAATAAATATGCCCCAGAAGGTATTTACATCTAAATTTCCCTGCAGTCTATATTTTGTTTATTTTATCCAATTCCTAAAGTCAGTTTGTTAGTCACTTCCTATATTAAATTGGTAAAACAGTATCTTAAAATTGTCTAAATCCATAATTCTATGAAATACCATGAACATAATTATCGCATTAACATGCTATCTTCTGTATAATTCAGTAATATTAATGTGATGCTAAGGGGCTGATTTACTAACCCACGAATTCGAATCCGAATTGGAAAAATTCCGATTGGAAAACGAACATTTTGCGACTTTTTCGTATTTTTTGCGATTTTTTCGGCGCCTTTACGACTTTTCGGAAATTATCGCGACTTTTTCGTTACCAATACGATTTGCGCGAAAAAACGCGAGTTTTTCGTAGCCATTCCGAAAGTTGCGCAAAAACTGGCGATTTTTTCGTAGCGTTAAAACTTGCGCGAAAAGTTGCGCCTTTTTCGTAGCGTTAAAACTTAAAAGGCGCGATGTTTCGCACAAGTTTTAACGCTACGAAAAAATTGCAACTTTTCGCGCAAGTTTTAACGCTACGAAAAAATCGCCAGATTTTGCGCAACTTTCGGAATGGCTACGAAAAACTCGCGTTTTTTCGCACAAATCGTATTGGTAACGAAAAACTCGCGATAATTTTCCGAAAAAATCGCAAAATACCGATCATTACGAAAAAAACGCAATCGGACGCATTCGGCCCATTCGTGGGTTAGTAAATGTGCCCCTATGTATACTTTCTGATTTGATTGTTTAACAGCATTTCAACTTTTCTTTAAATAATATATATGTGAAATGCACCTTTTAGTCAGAGAAAGGTTTCCATTAAAGATTTTAGTATTAGGAAGAAGGCGCACACTGTACTTGTCTTAAAGCTTCCTTGGGGCCAACTTCTGTTTATAAATAATTTAGCAAACATATAAATTTGGTGAATAAATCCTAAATTGAACTTTTGTGAGGCCAATACCATAAAATTCTTGCTATGTCTTACATTCAATTATTTAGCAAATATACATTTTTATTATCTTATTTTAAAGTTGTTTAATTAATAATTATGCTGCAGAAAACTGCAAAAAATAATATAGGCATAGAATCTTTTATCTGGAAACCTAATATACAGATTTCAGATGCTCTGAATTACGGGAAGGCCATCTCCCATAGCAAATAATTCAAATTAAAAAAAAATGATTTCCTTTTTTCTGTAATAATAAAACGTAGTTTGTACTTAATGGTAACTAAGCTGCATTAATCCATATTGGTGGCAAAATAATCCTATTGGGCTTATACAATATTTAAATAACTTTTACTAGACATAATTTATGCCTGCTATGAGGAAGTGAGCAGGAACCTCGATGCTGGGATGGCAGTGGATCAACTTGGACTTTGCTAAAGCGTTTGATACAGTACCGCACAGAAAGTTAATGATACAATTGAGGAATTTTGGCCTGGAATGTAATATTTGTACTTGGATAGAGAACTGGCTGAAGTATAACTTGGTAACATTTTTTAATTGGGCCAGTGTTGTTAGTGGAGTACCGCAGGGGTCAGTCCTTGGTCCTTTGCTTTTTAACTCGTTTATTAATGACATGGCGATGGACATTGCTGATTTTCTGATGATAACAAATTGTGCAAAACTATAAGTTCCATGGAAGGATGCTATATTGAAAAAATGTATTCAATATTGCAATTTTTCCCTCTTTTGGCCACCAGAGGATTGAGTCTGCATCATTTACTATATTTATCTAAATTTACTTTGATTGATTTTTTCCCAGTTTGGCTATTTGTGTAACCATGGAAGGATGCTGCCACTTTGCAAAGTGATTTGACAAAATTGTAAAACTGGGTAGCAAAATGGAAAATGAGGTTCAATGTTGTGCAAAGTTATAACATTTGGCAGAAATAATACAAATGCGAGTTTAGGGTATCCTTAATTGAAAAGGATCTGGGGATTTTTGTATATAACAAGTTGTCTAATTCCAGGCAGTGTAATTCAGTGGCTACTAAAGCAAATAAAGTGCTGTCTTGCATAAAAAAAGCTTAAAGTCAAGGGACGAAAACATAATTTTACCTCTTTATAGGTCTTGAGTATGCACTTGATAAAGGGTATTGACCCGAAACATGTCGTGTTACCACTACCCACAATAAATGTTTTGCAGTAAACCTGCTGAAGCTTTTTTCCTATTTTTTGGGATTATAGAGAGATGGGGATGTTCTCTTTTTCCCATAAAAATGATCAGTGCACCAGAGGCCACCACTTTAGATTAGAGGGACAGAACTTTCATTTGAAGCAGAGTAGGTGGGTTTTCATGGTGAGGGCAGTGAGGTTGGGGAATGCCCTTTCTAGTGATGTTAGGATGGCAAATTATGTCAATGCCTTTAAGAGGGGCCTGGATGATTTCTGGAACAAGCATAGTATCCAAGGCTACTGTGATACTAAAATGTCAGTGATTGTACAGTTCCGCCCTTGCCTATTACCATTCGCTCAATAAAATCTGTCTGTCTGCACACATGGGGTGGATTTCCACCCAGAAATTCTCAAGTATGCCAAATCCACCAATCTTTTGTAGTGAGAGTAAGATGCATTTAAAGTAAATGTCAAAAGGATGGGGCAGTATCATTTGATACTCCATAGGTAGGAAAACGGCAGTGGAAGATGCACTATTAACCTTATTGTTATAGAGAATAAATTTTAACCTAAAATAATCCCCTGAGCAAAGCAATATTATTTGTATCAAAAATGTGGTTGTGTGCAGGTGTTTGTGTGAGTGAAAAGGACTCCATAGGGGTAATTTACAACCACAAATGCAGTAAACAGAGTGCAATTTGAAACACAAAGGACACGTTTTCTACACACAATACAGTATTTCCTACTATGATTTCAACATCATTGTGATCACCAGAGGGGGATGTGTCTTACCGCATCTGTGGACAGGTTGCGACCTTTTTGGTCAAAATGTAATGGCCAGCATTCAGGAAGGCAGGCAATATTATGGGGGAGTGGAGGGAACGGTAAGCGGGCAAAAAGTGGGAAGGTTGGGGTGTAGAATTGCCTGCTTTAAGAAAGGATCTGATTGATTTCTTATTGGAGGCAGGGAAAGGGAGCAGTGCTGAGGGAAACAATAAAGAGGTGCAAGGAGGGCCTTTTGAGGCAAGCACCATTAAATAATGGGATTTTTGAGCAGCTGACTGTGGGTTATGGTGCTAAATGATCCAATTATAAATTATGATTTATTTGTCATACCTGAATAATTGTACTGATTTATTTTTAAGTTAGGTGCAGGTATAGGATCTATAATTCAGAATGTTGGGGGCCTGGGGTCTTCTGGATGAGAGATCTTTTCGTAATTTGGATAACTAGACCTTACAGGGGTCATTTCTTAAAAATTAATTTGGTGTTTTTTACACACATTTGCACACGTTTCTTTCTCAACTATATAAACCTCTGTCTGCTAAAAATCATTTAAAGGAGAAGGAAAGGCAAAGTCACTTGGGGGTGCCAAAATGTTAGGCACCCCCAAGTTACTTTAATCGCATACCTTTTACCCCGGGCTGGTGGCCCTGTACGGAGAGAACAGCACCAGCCCGGGGTACCTGCAGCGCTTCCTGCTTTGCGAGCGCGCGCATGCGCAGTAGAGTGAAAAGCCAAACAGAGAAGTCAGCTTTTTACTCTACTGCGCATGCGCCTATTGTGTAGTCGCAGCGTAACGAAGCCGGAACGAGGAAGCGCATCGCTCCATGTACCCCAGGCTGGTGTTGTTTTCTCCTAACAGGGGCACCAGCCCAGGGTACAAGGTAAGCGATTAAAGTCACTTGGGGGTGCTTAACATTTTAGCACCCCCAAGTGACTTAGCCTTTCCTTCTCCTTTAAGTAACCCCAAATACAAATGTATACCATGGTCATGTCTACATTTATAGCAAAACAGATAACTAACTTTATAAGGGCAACCTGGAACATTGCATTCCTACCCTTGCCTTTTGTTCTGACATATCTTTAAACGTTTCAGGGGACTGTAATTAAATTTGTTAACAGAAAAATACTCTCAATGCGAAAAATAATTCTTTTGCATTAAATATTCCTTTGAATACAGAATACAGAAACTATTTAGAGACCCCATCATCCAGTAGAAGAAAGACTTGGAATTTTATGATTTGTACTAGTACTCAGTGTATTTTCTACAACTTCTCACTGGAAAAGTACTTTGACCACCTATACCACCTTTTAGCAGGCCTTAAAAGTATGCCGTATGCCAGGGATCCCCAACCTTTAATACTTGTGAGCCACATTTAAATGGAAAAAGCGTTGTGGAGCAACGCAAGTATGAGAATGGTTCCTGGAGGTGCCAATAAGAGCTATAATTGGCTACTTAATAGCCCCTATGTGGACTGGCAGCCTACAGGAGATTCTGTTTAGTGTTATACTTGGTTTTTTTGCAACCAAAACTTGCCTCCTTACCAGAAAGTCAAAAATGAGCACCTACTTTGAGGCCACTGGGAGCAACATCCAAGGGGTTGGTGAGCAACATGTTGCTCACGAGCCACTGGTTGGGGATCACTGCCGTATGCAATTAAAAATCCAAATGCAATAACTGAGTTATGATGAATATTACATTTTAAAATGCAAATGTTTGTTATTAATGCAAATTTATTTCCCATTTACCACATTTATTAGCTTCCCTCTAGTGTATTTTTGCTGTGGCAGAAATATGCAGTGGAAGTAAAAAGGTAAAATAACATTAATACACATAAATAACAACAATTTTAATTGGAGGGAACAAATCAAAACTAATTCTTAAAATGCACTCACATAATATTGAATATGCAGAAAATTTCCATCAAAATAATTTCCCCCTCAGCCTCAATCTGTTTCATGCTCCGATAGAGTTTACTCTTTTGCCCCCTATAACTTAAGGTCCTCGTTTACTATTAGCAGACACAATGCTAGTCACAAAAACACATGCAAACTTGCACACTAAACTACCATATAGTAAGAGGTCATGACAACATGGTTGTTGCAAAGTTTATTTATTACAAGGTTCACATTTACAGGCCAACGTATTTGCATTCACAAAATCATATGCAGTTGAGCGACGTGAAAATACCTGGTCCTTTTTTTTTAGGACTACAACTTGACAGCAGTTGCAAACCAGTTGCGAAAATACACAAAATTTTGCACTGGTATTTTTTGATACAAGAATATGTATTCTTTATTAGATCCTAATATTCCAGTATTTTGAATCGGAAATGTTTTCCTCATCTATGCTGGTAGAACTAATCTCTCTGGTGGTGAGCAGTATTTAATCCAAGGAACAGCTGCCCACTATCAGTTTATGGATTTCTGAAGCATGTAATTAAATAGCTAATATATGTCTTGTTTTTTGAAATAAAAAAAACTAATTAAGTTAAACCCTATAACAAATGGTGTTAAAGTTGTCCTTGAAAAAGAGATGGTTGTGTGTGAGTTATCCTGTTCTTCATAGGCTAAATACAGTAAACTTTATAGCTGGTCTTGGCTGAGATTAAAACACAGTTTGCTTAGTATTCAATACTGTACTTCTGGTTTAAATCTTTATAGTTTTATATTATTGCATTTCTTTATGTCATTCAAACATATTCCATTGAACTTGTGTTTGCTTGTAAACTGGGATGTGAGATATGAACATACCAAGGTATTTCAGTTATAGAGCTCAGGATGTTTAGTATATTTCTCTTTATGAGGGGTGACGGTAATGCTGATTATTTTGACCTGAACATTTTATGATAATGCAGTGGATTTTTAGATCTTTCTTGTAATCTCCTTTACCCCACTCTTTCTTTCACACCATATATTTTTGACACAGTTCACCTCTTCCCTGTCTCGCTCTTTCTCTCTACCTTTTTTACTCTGCCAACCTCTATTCCCACTTTCATTCTCCATCTGTCTCTCTGTGTTAATCCTGTCTCTCCCCCCTCCTCTTGTCCTCTACCTCTACCTTCTTTAACTGATAGTGATTTGTAATTATAATTTACACATGCAAATTATGGCAGGCAATTCTATGATTCTGCAGATTATCAAATGTGCACATTAAGGCTTCAGCAAATGTGCGCCTTTACAGTTTCACACCCCTCAACAAATAAAAATGATTTTATCCAATATAAGTAATTATAGGTTTATGAAACCTTGCGCAGGTTACAATATATTTTTTTTCTACAAATCATTTCAGAGACAAGATTTACATTTTTGCAAATTTGGAATAAATAATTTTCCATGCAATAACTGGAATTGGAACATTAAATTGAGA
Source organism: Xenopus tropicalis (assembly GCF_000004195.4). Lineage (NCBI taxonomy): Eukaryota > Metazoa > Chordata > Amphibia > Anura > Pipidae > Xenopus > Xenopus tropicalis. Next base: position 118,983,094 of record NC_030678.2, on the reverse strand, counting down.
ATTACATTTGAAATGCAAATGATATTGTAAAATATTCCTTCAGTCACAAATGTAATGATAAAAACTGACAACTAATTTTGTTGATGAAGGAATGTTACTTGCAGACATAAAAAGTAGAGTGGTAGAGTTGATCAGAATGCAGTATAAACACAAAAGCAACAAAGGCCGTATATTAAAACTAAAATTCTACTACTATAAAAATAAGAAAATTTAGGACAGGATCAGATTGCTGTGGGTTGGGGCAGGTTGAGACAGGAAATAATGAAAATTAGGATAAAGTCCCTTTTAAACCACTAAGAAGTGGTGTTTGTGAGGGGTAGGGAAAACTGTTTGTGGGGGAGTTCTGTGATACCAAGAGTGGACTACAAATAAACATAAAGTATTATATTAGGGTGTTGCAACAATATTCAGCTGTATTGCTGCAACTGGAAATGCCCTATTGAGAGACTCTGGCAAAGTGTAATGATTTCCCTAACATTAACTTTTTGACAATTTTGCCACCTTTGTTTAATAAACAGACCAGGAAGGGTATAGATTGATCCATTATAAATAACATTATATCAAATATTGTACACTGTACCAAATTATCTGTTACCTTTTGTGTGGCCTGGCAAGGTATGGGTTCCTTTAACAGCCTGCTATAAAGTAGAGATAGCACACTTGCTGAATTTATGGTGAGAGTGAATGCAACCCTCTCTATTTTGCTAGAACAGGTAAATGAAAACCATAAAAGAACAAGTACAAATAATGTCAGTAAGAACAAAGCAATACAGTAACGCAGTTTATTAACCCCAGTGGTGCACCACATATAACTGGGGGGGGGGCAGGGCCCACAAGGGCTGTCGCTCTAGAAGCCCTGCAGGTGCCCCCAACCGGCCGCGTCCCCTCCCCCACTCTGCAGGGTCCCCCACCCAACGTCCTCCCCTGAGTGCGCATAAGTTTTACGTGTCAGGGGAGGAACGATCAGCCGGGGGAATGCCGACAAGGGTCAGGTCTGGGCCCAGTCTGACCCTGGTGTGAAATCCATAAAATCGAGTACATTAGATGGTTCTCCTCTTAGGTAGAACTGGGCCAATAGCTTAACAGGGGTGACTGACTGTAATGGGCACCGGATTACAAATTTGTAGTATTTGTAAAAGCAAAAAAAAATACTTTAATCCACTTGCAAACAAAGGTGGGCCTTTGTTCCATGAGATTTAGTTTTACACCAATTCACACCAATGACAACATTTCAGGAACGTATGTTACCCAAACCCTTTCTCTGGTTTCTTTATTGCAATGTATGTGTCAAGAAACAAACCCCTTGGCTACACATTGCATTGTCTATGATTTGTCAAGCTGTTGTTCTATGTTATTCTAAGCTATGTTTCAACTCAATAGCATTTATAAGGGCCAGAGTGTCAGCAAATCTCACTGTCTATTCACTTTCTTGCATTCAGTTGCTTATTCTCAGAATATTGCTTTTCACTTTGTATGTAGTCCTCCACTCCTAAACTGCCATTTTCAGTTCAAATTCACTGTTATCTTAACATTTTATAGGAATACATTTAAAGAAGCAACAATATTAGTTAAAATTTGAGACAAAAGACATCTGCACAAAACTTTAGCAGACCAAAATAATTTTAATTAATTTAATTATAATAATAAAGAGCTCCATACAATACAATATTCAGGAGCAAGCATGCACTACTATTGAAGTCAAGATATACACCAAGGGCATAGCTACATGAAAACTCATTTGGATACACCATAATAAAAATTCCTCTTCTGGTTCTCTTCCGGTATCCGCTCAGTAACTGAACAAAGCCAGTAGTGATCCATTTACCATTAGGGTTAAACTGATAAAAAAAGGTATACAAAAGATAACACATCTATTTAGAATATAAAAAAATAATAATAATAAAACAATCTTCTAGCCTCACATTTTTGATCAACACATTGCAACTAAAAGTGATCTTCTTACACATTAGACATAAGACAGCATGAGAAGGCCGAAGCATATGACTAGTGCTGAATCTGTCCCATTTGGCTTCGCCAAAAAATTTGCTAATCTTGCAAAAGATTCGCAAAAATGTTGCATGTAAAAAAGAATCGTCTTTTGTTTATTTGAGCGACAATTGTTGTCTTGCATGTCAAAAAAATGCGCGCAACAATTTTTTTGGGTGACAACTTTTTGTTGTACACCGAATTTTTTGTGCCGAATTTTGCCGCAAATCCATGCCTACTGATTATTTTGCCCATCACTACATATGACATGGACCTAGGATTAAACCTCAGCTTTTCTAGCCTAACATCATACATTTTAATCTTAACTGGTCACATATGAACACATCTGCAGAAACTGAATTTACTACCATACAGTACATTGTGCATTTAATTCAGATGCTTGCATATAGTTTATAGAAATAAGATACCATGTTGCAATGGTGCCCACATTTACACAGCAGGCAACAGATATATTATAGTTTTAGATAAAGAGATGTCAAATGCTATTCATGGCTCTTTACAGAACTACAGGATACAACATAACATATAAAATAGGAGATTTGGAGAAGGAAATAAATGAACAGATGTAAATGTTAAAATTGAAATAAATACTATTTTACTAGACTCATACACATCATTCAGCCCACGGTTGTCCTCCCAGGGAAAACTGTGGCAGCCAATATGTTTGTTAATTAGAATATTGGGGACCTGGGGATTACTTGATACAAGGCCTTTCCCTAATTTAGATTTGACTTCCCTAAAATATTATTACATCAAAAAACCCAGTAGTATTGCTTTTCTATCAGTATGCATTTATTCTAGCTTTGATAACATCAAATGTAAGTTAAAATTCAAGGTAATGTTTTAGTATAGCAGTAAAAAGGCATATCAGCTTAAAACAAAAAATGTTCATTTACATCACTATGAGACATGGTCAAGACTGACTTAGAGATTTTCAATAAAATGTATTTTATCTTATCATTATGCTATAGTTTTTCAAAAAAACGTATAATGACACATGGACTGCAACATAATTTAAGCTCAGTGAACCAGTTAATGAAATACGCTCTGTTTACTCTCGGAATTTACCCTGTTATTGAGTCGCTGTAGCTCTTCAAACAATTTTTGCTTTAGTTAATTATCTAATAACAAATACAACAAGGGAGCTCATTAAACAAAAACCAAAGAGAAGAGAAAAGGTGTTATTGGTATGTAATTAACGAGCAAGATATCAATTAACACATTATTTTTTGAGTCCTAGGCTATTTTAATGTGAGAATTATTTTTACAAAAATGCTGAAGCCAAAGCTTTTTATAAAAATCAATTTTATGGTGACAATGTAATTTCTCTTGGAAACTGCACATACTATAATACAGGTGTGGGACCTGTTATCCAGAATGCTCAGGACCTGGGGTTTTCCGGATAAGGGATCTTTCTGTAATTTGGATCTCCATAACTTAAGTCTGCTAAAATTAATTTCAATATTGAATAAACCCAATAGGCTTGTTTTGCCTCCAATAAGGATGAATTATATCTTAGTTGGGACCAAGTACACAGCACTGTTTTATTATTACAGAGAAATCAATTTTAAAAATTAGAATTATTTGCTTATAATGGAGTCTATGGGAGATGGCCTTTCCGTAATTCAGAACTTTCTGAATAACGGGTTTCCGGATAAGGGATCCCATACCTGTATCCTGTATTCTATCAAATCTATTATGTCAAACTATACCAAGCTATTTATGTTGGTAATAATATACTGAAACACTTTGTATTGGCAACATTTTTGGCAATAACAGGTAAACAACAGGAGGTGACTGATTCTAAAAATTCAAATCAGACAAACAAAAATCAGATTTGGAAAACTTGTTGAAGTAGCACAGTAGCACTCACAGTTAATGTGAATCTTGTAAATGTATCATTTTAAAATTCATTAAATGAATTGACAGAAAAAGTAGAAGTAAGGCAGGGAAGTATATGTTTGCGCACAGATCCTTCTTCTATTTACAATAGCAGGAGTTCTTCCCACTGTTTAAAAGAGAAACAAGAATTTGCAATGCTATAATTTAGGAGTACTTAAGGGGACAATAGAGGAAATACTATATATTCAACAAGTGCAATATTTTCCATTCTTAAAACTTTAGACTAGACAATAGAATTGGTTGCATATTTGTTATGCTCTGTAAAATGAATTCGCTGAAAAAAACTGTGAAAAACCTGTGTACAATAAACGGAGAAGATCACCACCCGGACGCCAGATTTTATGCCGTTATTTTACGTAAGTTCCGGCAGAAAAAAAAACACGATAAAGAAATTAAGTTGATTTTACACTGCGAAGCCTTGCAATGTGTGGCACAAACTTTCTCTTGTTTTTTTACACAGCATAATAAATATGCCCCTTGGTTTACAGTGTGCAAATAGACTAGAATTCTAGAAACTCTGAAACTTGTTGGTATAAATGACATGAATCGGGTTGTACATTTTGCTGATTATAACCATCTTAGCAGACTAGGAGGGAAAACGCTATGTATCAAAAAAATTATCAAGGCTGGAGCTGGTTTGAGGTGTGTGGTTTGAGGTACCGAAATTTATTACTTTATAAGCTGATCTCAATATGGTATTTTAACCCACCACAAAATGTTCGAAGGGGCACAAACCTATTTGGGAGATGCTAAATTAGGAACATATAAACATAAGATGTTTGAATGTGAAAAAGTAAATCTGGGTTGACATTAAAAATACAATTAAATGGGTATGCCATGCTGCAAGAGAAAAGACTTCTTGGTTTCTGCCCTGTACACCTATATATATTGTACTATGAATTTGGTTCTCTTATCATTTTTTTAATTCCTATATTTTCTGCAATACTGAATACATATTGTTATTAAAAATATTACTAAAACATGCTAATTTGGACATGAAGCAAATGAGTTTCAGCTCTGATTACAAAATAAACAATCTCTAAATATAATTCAGGTTGTAATTTTGGGTTACCCAGACATTGGCTTTATGGTGTCACCAAATAAGAACCTTAGACATTGTTGCATATGCAAAAGCAACATCAGTTAAAGAGCCAAAAAGATGCTCATTTGGATCTCATAATCCCAATCAATGTGTAATCCATCTTCAGCACTTATGTTGGGGAGCATTTGGGAATTGTAATTCCTCCTACCTAAGCAAGATACATCTATGCAAAACAAAAACACTGTAGTTCAATAAAAAGAGATTTATAGGAAATGTGTGTCTATGGCATTCAGGTTAGATCAATCATGAGAAAAAAAGGTAGCCATTAATGCAAACATAATAATAATATAGGCAAGTAAAAATAAAGATGGAGCATTGTAAAAGTGAGAATAAAAAAAATACCAAATATTGTTTATTTGTAAACAAAGCATGCAATGCTTACAAACCTATGATTTTTAAATTTGTTGTAAAATTAAAAACTCGAGGCTTGTAAGCATTGCATGTTTTGCTGTTAAATATATCGTACTGGACAAATCTAATTTCAAGTTGAGCCAAATTTAATTCATGGGATTTCAGAGGATGTGATTTACTTTGATGTCAGAACAGTGTTTCATACAGTGCTGCAAGGAAGGTTACTGAATAATGTACTCAATTTGTTATAAAATGAATTATTTGTGCTTGAATAGAAAACTAGAATGGAATACCAATAGTGGCCAATATTGTTAGCGATGTGTGTTTAGTTGAACCAGTGTTATTCGTGCAGTACCTCAATACTCCATTTTGCTATACTGTTTTGTAACTTATTCATAAATGACTATGAAGTTTGCATTGTAAATACAATGCTGATTCCTTCGCTCCTCTAAGAGCAACCGCTTGGTTGAGCCCCCCAACACTAGTACTGCTGTTTCCCACCTTTTTCATTGCTGCTTCTTACATTTGGATTGCTATCCTTGAATTCCTCCAGAGAGAATGTTACCCCAGTCTCTTCAGAAATAAACTCAAAATATACCTCTTGGAACTTCCATAACACCTTATCTTATTTTACAGTTAAGTGATCAGCCTTTGATTGTGGGATCTCATGGTTGGGACCCTCATGGTTGGTTTGATTCTCTGTGGCATTTTCTTGTGACCCTGGACAAGATATTTAATCTCCTGGTGTCTCAGCATACCTAGGGCACCTAAAATGGCTGCCTTGCATGCTGTGCACTTTGAGAAAAGCGCTATATAAATAATACCCTTACCCTTACCTTACAGACACAAATATATATAGTTAGTATATATAGTTTATGTATGTGAGTGTATAGATAGGTCAGTATAGGTTTGTGTGTGCTGGGTTCACTTGGAAGGGTTGAACTTGATGGACTCTGGTCTTTTTTCAACCCTTTGTAACTATGTGAAATAGGAGGATACTAAGAGCAGCAGGTTACAGTGCCTGACATTGCACTATACAGTATGGGTGTGTTTTCATGACGAAACCTGGATTAAAAATTTACAACGATTTTAGCTACAGATCATGTGATGTGTAAGGGTTAGAAGTCATCCATTTCTTTACAATATCAAGGCTCATTTGTCTGAAGGGAAACTATACTGGATACTGCTACATAAATAACACAAAAACTAATTTCGAAGACAGACAGTATAAACTGTACAATTCTTTTAAAAATGAAATGTGACAACTTTTGAAGGCTTGTGTTTGATGAAGTGACAAATTGCTGTTGATACATTACGATTTCTCACTTGGTAACAGTTTGCTGACTGGAAACTCCCCAAGTATAAGTTATCATTTAGCAAATTTGTGTTCAGCAGAGAGTGTGACCACACATTTAGCAAATTTTTTCAGGAAGCCATTTTTTGGAGGTAAGTGCAGTAGAAATGATCATTATCTTAAACAATCATTATTATATCTTAATAATGGGAGCAAATCTGTCCCATTTTGCTTTGCAGGAAAATTTATGAAACTGCCGAAAAATTTGCGAAATGGCGAAAATTTGTAAAACAAGGCTCCCACACAACTTTTTTGACACGAGCAACCTTTGCTGATGTGAGTGCATTTTTTTCTGATGCAACTATGACTCTTTTTGACGCAACCACAACTTTTTTCTCACCCGGCAAATTTTTTTCGTGGCAAATTTTTGAGGCCATTTCGCAGGAAAAAAAAAAAGCCCGCAAATTTCAGATGCACACATTTTCTAGACTGATACATCACAATTATACATTTTCTGGTATCAAGGGTTTTAAAATGTATAGTATACAGGTGTGTGACCTGTTATGGGTACCCGTTAGGTTGATGCCACACACTGCGTATGGCGTATATTTTCAGAAAGCCGAAAATCGTTTGCCGAAAATACCACCATACACTGCTACCTGTGCCTGCACCCAAATGAATGAAATACGCTCGGGGCAGGCACATGTAGCCGATATCCACTGAAGATACAAAGTCTTGCGTTTTTTGGAGGATATCGGCTACATGTGCCTGCACCCGAGCGTATTCCATTCATACATTCGCACAAGGTAGCGTAAATCTAACATAGTGGGGCATATTCTCGGCAAGTGGCATCAGCCTTATCAAGAAAGCTCTAAAAGTTGTGCCTGGCATATATCCATGTTGATGTCAAACACTTCTAACCTCTTTTTAATGTTTACATGTTTTTTTAGTAGTCTTAAGGCATGGTGTTGCTCCTCATCTAGAAAGTCACAGGCAGCATCATTCTACATAATAGATCGAATTTAGGATGCCATACAACAAAGTGGTTTTATAGACACTAACACTTTTTTTAATTGCCTCTCATAATAAAAGTTTTTTATTGATTAGTTTGTATTTAGGCATGTGTCAGTAAATGTTATAGGCTCATATAAATGTGTCAGTGAATGTTATACGCTTATATAAACATTTAGAACTATCACATTTGCAATGTGCATTACAGTATATGTTCATATGTTCACAAATTGTAACATACGCAGATCATTTGGAAAACAGAACACCTTGGAAGCATATTTTTGTTTAAATAAATGTGTTTGTGAGCTGTCTTTACGCTGCAGTAAAATGTGTAAAAACAACAGCTTTTAATAAGAATTGTTAACACTTCCTGCTGGATGGCTGAAAAGCCTATTAGCATGCATAATAGTGTTAGTCACAAAATGCAAATGATCATTTTATATCTAATCTTAATTTAGTTCTCCTTTTGAATTATTGAAAAAACAAAAATTGGACATTTGTTTGAATTGTCCATTTAATAACATATTTTTTTAAACATATTAAAATAATATATATTTTGTCCAGTGTTTCACACTGAAACATCTGCTTAGTTTATTTATTTTACAAAACCCCAATGGAATAAAAGAATGAAGTGGTTCTACTCCCATTTCAGGCATGGGACCCAGAATCCAGAAACCCATTATCCGAATGTTCCAAATTATGGAAAGGCTATCTCCAACAGACCCCGTTATAAGCAAATAATTAATGTTTTAAAAATGATTTCCTTTTCTTTGTAATAATTAAACAGTATCTTGTATTTAATCCCAGCTAAGATATAATTATTGGAGGCAAAACAATCCTAATGAGTTTAATTGTTTAAATGATTTTTCCATAGACTTATGGTATGGAGATCCAAATGACAGAAAGACCCCTTATGCAGAAAACCTCAGGTCCTGAACATTATGGATGACAGGTCCTGTACCTGTATTGTGTTCTTGTATTGTGTTGTGTTCTTTGGCTTTCAACATATTTTTTTTAAGACTTAAATCCATTGTTTTGTACATTTTATCCATTGATGTGCCTCATATTTAAAATGAGTCATTTAGTATCACTGTTAACTTCTGTTGCAGATAAGCGTGCAGAAGGTAGGGGAGGGGAAAGAACACGCTGGCACCAAAGCTCCCGCCCTCCCTTCCGAAGTCTGCAGCTCACTGACAGCAGGGGGCCCGGCTTATCTAAGTAAGTGCTGCCTGGCTGGGTCCTCCTTGAGAACATAAAACCTACTGGGCCAGGTACAATTGTCCCTCCTGTGCCCCCTGATGGCAGCCCTGCATCATATAAGGACGTAAAGTAGCAACTGTAGTATTTACAGGGGTTTCCAGGGTCCATACAGAGGTGAAGAATGAGCAAATTAATGATTCTAAGGTTAATCTCTTTTACTGCACCTTTTCTGTGAACTGTTTATATGGCAAAGATTGTTTTATTAATGTGGACTGTTAGATTTGTGAATATTATACAAAGGTAAACCACCATTTAAATTGCAGCAGGGGTTTAAATGATCCTTTATGATTTCTATTGAATTTGTACAGTATATGTTATTTGGGAGCATTTGATACAGCTATGTGCAACACATCCCCAGTTACTGCAGATAAATAGATGTCCTGAAGAGGATTTGCATGGAAATGCAACAGAGGCAATTTTAAATCAATCTTAAATCAATGACTATTCACACAAATATCATTTTTATGGTCAAACTGTCGCCATGTCTTGTATATTGTGGAAACCTTCCATTATCATCTGACCTTCTCTCACCCTTTTCCCGTACCCATTTTTCTTGTCCTATAATGTATTTATTACACTTGTGTCTTTTGCCTCCCCTTCTTACCAATTATTCCTATTTTAATATAAAGGGCAGAAGATATTTATTATAAGTGAAAAAAAAATTCTGAATTATTCATACAGAGTGCTATTTATGCAACATTCATCTTGTTACACCCTAAATTCCATTATTCCACACCCTTTAGGACTTATTATAAGGGGATCATAACACAATAATGGGTTTTAATCAAAACAATATTTTGATCAAATAAATATAAAACGGTAATACAACTTACAACTAATAATAAAACAGGACCTTGTATTTGATCCCATCTGAGATATAATTAATCCTTATTGGAGCCAAAACAATCCTATTGGGTTTAATTACTGTTTAAATAATTTTATTAGCAGACTTAAGGTAGGAGATCCAAATTACAAAAAGACCCTTTATCTGGAAAACCTCAGGTCCCAAGCATTCCAGATAACGGGTCCCATACCTGTAATCACTTACTACAGGTATGGGACACATTATTATATTACAGAAACATTATCCAGAATGCTCGGGATCTGGGGTTTTCCGGATAAGGGGTCTTTCCATAATTTGGATCTCCTACCTTAAGTCTACTAAAAAAATATTTAATCAGTAATTAAACCCAATAGAATGGTTTTGATTCCAATAAGGATAAGGAGTATAAGGTACTGCTTTATAATTACAGAGAAAAAAATGTTAATTATTTGATTAAAATGGAGTCATGGGAGATGGCCTTTCTGTAATTCGGAACTTTCTGGATAATGAGTTTCCAATAAGGGGTCCAGCACATGTACTACATAGATGGTATAAAAATCGACTACTTTTCCAAGCCCATTCATTCTCTGGCCATTTTTATAAAAGCCTTAAAAAAATATATTCTTAAACAAATATGTTTTTGCATTTGTTTATTCACTATTACTATGGAGTAAACATTTGGATCTAACTGCAGTCATTTGTTATAACATGCAAAAACAATATACATGTACAATTTATCACCGGCATTAGAATGCATCCAAATGGTCGCATGAAAAAAAAAGGTTGTGATCATATCCATAAAGTTGTGGTTGCATCAAAAAGTCACTTGTGTCAAAAAAGTTGCCGTCAGCGACATTCCGGGTAATTTTGCAAATTTTAGCAGTTTTGTGGATTTTTCAGCAAAGCAAAATGGGACAGATTCGCTTATCACTAGCCTCCAGACAAACTGGGATCAGAAGCCTCTGAAATGCGTAGAGGCTTTGGAGCTTCTGTTTTTATCAAGACAGATTTCTAAGGTTTTTTGGACTTTGCCCTATCTGAACAGATAAACAATAAAAAATATGCAACTCTTGTGATTATCACTTTTAAATATTTGTATTTATATAATAAAACAGTGTTGCATTGTATATTGCACATTTAATTCTAAATGTTACTGCTCCTGAGATGTATCAGTACATCAAGATTATAAGCTTTCTTGACCTTTGAAGTGTTGTCATTGCGTTAGCTGTGGTGTAAGTAGCCAACCAACAGGTCATATATAGCCATGGCTTAAGCATCAATGTTGCTGAACCATAACTATACATATGTATAATTCTACATAACTAACTATATATCTATCATTATCACTGGGTCACGTATTCTACTGTGGTTCCCCTAGTTATTTAACTACCACCCATAAGCAATTGGGCCCCAATTTATTTATGTTTTGTTTTATTTATAAACAATATTACACTCTTTCAGTGTTAAAGGAACAGTAACATCAAAAAATTAAAGTGTTTTAAAGTAATTAAAATATAATGTGCTGTTGCTTTGCAAAAAAATTGTGTTTTTGCTACAGAAAAGCTACTATATAAATAAGCTGCTGTGTAGCCGTGGGGGCAGCCATTCAAGCTGGAAAAAAGGAGAAAAGGCACAGGTTACATAGCAGATAACTAGTAGATAAGCCCCATTTAATGGGGGTTTGTCTGTTATCTGCTAAGTAACCTGTGCCTTTTCTCCTTTGAATGCCTGCCCCCATGGCTACACAGCAGCTTACTTATATAAACTATAGTAGTCTTTCTGAGGCAAACACACCAATTGTAGCAATGCAGGGCAACAGTACATTATATTGTAATTACTTTTATACACTTTCATTTTTGGTGTTACTGTTCCTTTAAGCCCTTCCTTCTTGATACTATTTCTTTGTGTGTTTACTATTACTATTACCATTTTGGTAAAGTTACCAGTTGAGGATTTTCAGTTTGTTACTTTTAAAACTCCTGGAAATGTATATGCTATATCTTACATAAACATAACATTTTAGAAGAATTACCCCAAGAGTTTGATTAGTAGAGTACTGCTTTTGTAAAAGGTTGTTTTTCATTAAAGACTGAATAAATGATTTAAGAAAAAAATAATAATTGTAATCGCATAATTACACTAAAATATAACATGTGACATGCAATGATCCATCAGCACTATTATTGCAGCTCTATGTCTCTTTTGTGCCTAAATACTAATACCATAAAATCATCTTTTGGAATGAAAAGCCAGAGAAAAATACGGATTAAGATTTACAGTGACCATCTTACCTTGATTTAATACTTCAATAAGTGCATTTTAGGCTTTTCAAATGTAGAAATGAACAATGAATTATATTATGACTTTCTGGCCATCTTCCAACATCATTTAGAACAAAATAGACCTATTGACTATTGAGTTCTTAGTGGTTACAGCTGTGCTAGGCTTTCTGTCAAATGATAGCTACCGAAATGATAAAAGTGTTGATGGACTCCAATTATTTACCTTTTTGTGCTGTTTCCCACTTAATGCTTTAAACCACATTTTTTAAATAGCATTTAATAGAGAACAATGTTTGTAACAGTTTTTGACTGCACATTTATGCAGTCAGTTCAACATTTGCATACAATTACATCTGTATGTTTTTCCCATAAATGCACTTTTGATTGCAGAGGTTGTAGTTTGTTATACCCTACACCGAATACAATGATACATTAGTCAGATGCAACGCTATGATCAAAGGCTTTCAACATTTAAAATTATCATCTAAAAAGTTTTCTCTCATATTATTACGCACATGTAAAAAGAAAAAGTCTGACTCTTTTCTTCGTTTTTCAAATTATATATTATTGTTAAGACAGTGATTTAGTATGAGTAATTTTTGCTAATATTCAAAAGAAAATAAGATTTTAAAGTGCAAGTCAGTAAACACAGAATGTGCTGAACCATAGTTCAGGTTGTTGCATGTGGGTGGTTAGTAGAAATTAGTTTCTAAGAGATTTCTAAAATAAATAGATTTGTTTCTGTTCAAAATAGTACCATTTAAAATAATGAACACATTGCTTAACCAATCCCAAAGTGATTGGACATTCAAGGAACACTCTGTTTTACAGAACAGTTAATTAATTTGTATTTTATATGTAAACAACTTGATTTGCTAAATCAAAATAATAATACACCCTAGTGTTTGGTGTAGTGATGAACCGAATCCCTAATTTTAGGATTATATTTTGCATGATTTGTTTAATTCTAAGTAACATTCCATTACATATTAATTAAACATTTCCAGTGGCTTTAAGGTTATTTGTAAATGTCATTGCATTTGAAAGCAGTGTTTATCTCTTTGTGTTCTTTGGGTCTGATTGGCTATGTTCTATGGGGTAGCTTTATAAATGTGTGGAGTTAGAGCTCGCCACAGTAAGTCACGTTTAACTGTGAGAACATACTCTCTTTTTGCCATCATCCTTGTAGTTTGCTATTAGTGAGGAACACATTTTTTCACCAGGCATGGATTCACATTCCACATTCTTTTGCTAAAGTTCAGCAAAAACTGCAGAATTTGCAAAAAAAAAAAAAAAAGTTTTAAATGTGCAACACTTTGGGGCTGATTTACTAAGACACGATTTCGAATCCGAATTGGAAAAATTCCGATTGGAAACGAACATTTTGCGACTTTTTCGTATTTTTTGCGATTTTTTCGGCGTCTTTACGATCCTTGCGTAAAAACGCGAGGTTTTCGGCGTCTTTACTATTTTTGTGTAAAAACGCGAGTTTTTCGTAGCCATTACGAAAGTTGCGCAAAGTCGCGATTTTTTCGTAGCGTTAACACTTGCGCGCAAAGTCGCGCCTTTTTCGTAGCGTTAAAACTTAAAAGGCGCGACGTTTCGCGCAAGTTTTAACGCTACGAAAAAATCGCGACTTTGCGCAACTTTCGTAATGGCTACGAAAAACTCGCGTTTTTACGCAAAAATCGTAAAGACGCCGAAAAACTCGCATTTTTACGCAAAAATCGTAAAGACGCCTAAAAAAATCGCAAAATTACCGATCATTACGAAAAAAACGCAATCGGACGCATTCGGCCCGTTCGTGGGTTAGTAAATGTGCCCCCTAGATCTCTAGTGTTCTTATATAAACAGAATACAAGAGTATTTACCTGTGTTTTTTTTCTCTAAGTCATATTTAACAGTGAAAACCAATTACTGATTGGGCAGTAACATAAGGAAACTGGGCATGGATTCCTGGCATGGGATTCTTTATCCGAAAGCCCAGAAAAGTTCCAAATAATGGTGAGGTTATCTCACATAAAGGTTGATTCATTAAAGTGTGATAAGTGTTAGCACATGCTTTTTTGCGTTAAAATTGACGCAAAAAAACCCGTGCGATTTGCTAAAGTATTATCGCGTGCGTTAAGATGCAGATTGCATGCTCTAAATAACGCATGATCGTAAGGCGTTAATTTTAACGTAATGCGTTAATTCTTGCATAGAAATAATTCTAACGCATGATTCACAAACACATAAGAAACGTTAGACGCGCTAAATATCGCATTAGTCTGTGCAAAAATTAACACCTACTTGGGGAAGGTGGTACTTATAGAAAATTGTGGTTTGTGAGCTTTTGGCAACACAATATGGACTTTGCAGTGGGATTTTTTCAAGTATGTGTTGGCCCTAGAGTGATGCATCCTCCAGTTTTCAGGGAAATGGTCATTTGCAGAAAAGTAGTTTTACAAACGTAATGGTTACATGCGTTAAATTGTGCATTAAATCGTGCGCTAATATAGCAAGCGGCGAAATATATTGCGTGCAGCGGGAATTAACGCACGTACGGAAAATAACGCAAGAAAAACACTCATCGCGACTCAAATAACGCAAGCAACATCGCGTCTTAATTAACGCAAGTATCCTATAGTGAATCGTGCATTAAGTCGCAAAAAATAAGAAGTTTTAAAGCACTTTAGTGAATCAACCCTATAAAGTCCATTTTCACCAGAAAATTAGAACTTTTAAAAATAAGTTATATTTCTCTGTAATATAAAACAGTGGCTTGCACTTGCACTAACCATATTAGTGTCAAAATAATCCCACTGGGTTGATTTAGTGTTTAAATATTTGAGGTATGGTGATCTAAGGAAAGATCTAACTACACATCTGTAAAAATTGTATCTATAGTCCTAGTTGTAAATGCCCAATCCTGTGATTATTATGTAATAAATTATTATCACCCACCTTATTATTAGCACCACTACTGTTGTGCTTTATTTATATAGAGCCAACAGCGCTTTGAAGAGAATGTATATATTAAATCATTTTTTATTCTCTTTCACATAGGGATCAACACTGTCCAATATTTCACAATATTTCCACAATGTGAAGCATTTCACTTCAGCTGAAGGAAGAAAATATTACAACAGGAGTATGAGAATTTCCAGGACCCTAAAGCATGTTTTTATGCAAACTAATCACTAAGTAAGGGAGTTAACATTTTCTACATAATATATGTTTTCCGAGGGAGGATATGCTATTTTATGTAGCTGTAGGATATATTTTAGTCAAGTTAAAATTTTTATTCCAAGTAAAAGTTTATTTTTCTTAACCGTTCCTTCATTTCCTTCGTCAACTTCTTCCTCTTGTTCAGTTTTTCCTCTTGTTCAGCTAGAATCTATGAAATACGGATTTTAATGCAAAAACAAAAATCGGTTTAACTTTTTATTATGTTAATTGAATAATGATTGTTCAAATGACACTACATTCCATAAAAGGGGATCATTTGTTAATCAGGTAAATGATTAGTACAAGGGGTTTTCAATTTGTTAAAATATATACATGATGTTTCCAGTTAAGTTTAAAAATGATTATTTTGAAGCTAGCTTGCTGTTGAGAAAATACATTGGCTGTTGCATGAAAGATCAACAAGGAGGTATAACAGAGGAAAGGAGTTTATTATGAGATTAAAATTGACAAAATTGTACAGAGGAGGAGGTGTCTTATAACTGTTGTGTCATGCCTTACCGCCTGGTTCTTCCCTTTCCCTTTTATTTTCACATTCAAATTCCTTCTGTTATCTTTTTATTTTACTTTTTTTTTTAACTTTTTTCCCTTTTCTATTCTGCTAAACATGTTCTCCCCTCAGTACTTACTATCTTGTTATACTGTATTTACAATATCGCATAGCCTTCATTCTCCCTCCATCTTGCCTCTTTTGTGCTTTGTCTTAAATGACAACGAAAGCAACAGTTGTACTTCATATTGAATATGTAGGACAGTGCTTCTTGAAACCAGTCACCAGCATCAATCCCTTAAATTTGGAATTCCTAGCTAAAATTCTGATGCAGCTGTAGCTGACAGTGCTGCAATCTAAGTTCTGTGTAGTCCAGCAATCATGAAAGCAACATGCAATTTAGGGGACTCAGATTGTAAGCTCTACGGGGCAGGGACCTCCTTCCTACTGTGTCTCATACCACATGGCACTTATATATATATATATACATATTTGTATTTATTGTATTTATTTATTATATCACTCGTCCTCCCTGTGTGTAATTTTGTATTCTGTAAGACTGTACAGCGCTGCGTACCCTTGTGGTGCTTTATAAATAAAGTTATACATACATACATACAATGTATAGATATGAATACCAACTTCCAATAAACAGACTGCTAAAGACCCTAATGCACATGTGAGCTGTCCAGGGGGGACTTCTGGCTTTCTCTGAACCCAATTTGCATAGATGGTTTAGGAATGCTCTAGCAATAGGTTCCATTCTTTGTCTTTTTCTCTTTGCTGCTTGCCTTCCCTTTATGGTCCATTTAATTTCCTTTTTGTATTATAAGTTTATTTATCTCTTATGTTCTTAGGAACCCCTTCCAGGTATATTTTGTGCCTGGTATTCTTTGTGTCTGCGTGGTGAGAGAGAGGAGCATCCTGTGTTAGTGCTGGTTGAGAGAGCATGGGTAGGAAATGTACTGTATATAAATTTACAGGAGAACACTGGTAACAGAACATTGTTTCATGTATTAGCAAAACATTTTTTAATCTCCTCTTATCTGGGAAGCTGCTTGTGTTTTTCTATTTTGTTTAAAGACAAAAAGCTTATAGCATGAATCTACTCCTTTTAAACATAATAAACTTATTCGGAATTTCTCAAAGTCTATCACAGAGCCCCTGCAAATGAACAAGTGTCTAATTTCCCAGCAGAACTCTGGTTTCCAAACAGAAGCTCTAATTTTAGACAGATTGCCTGATAATAGAGTAACAGAGCAAATCCTAGGGAACTTAAAAATGTCCATCGCTGATTAATTGTGACATATGAAATCAGATTTGGCTAATGTCGCCTAGAAAGAAAAACAAACTAAGATTTTCAGTCCTTGCATGTAGAAGATTTATTTTCCTCAGAGCATAAACAATGTCAATTATATTTCTATAAAAATAATTTAAATAAACATTCTCACCATTGTCAGGAGGACAATAAATTCCATAATGATGTATTCAGGTAAGTTGTATAAACAGTTGTACAATAAAAACATATGGTTTTACCACAGTAGCAGAAAGAAAGTTAAGCCTTTGCTTTTTCTTTTCTTCCTTGAAGGTGTTTCTGAACCTCTATATATCTTCTCTCTTGCCACACATTGACAAAATTGCCCTTTATATGCCAGTTCCAGTTTTATTCTTATCCCCCTCTTATAAACATCTAAAACTTGTATTTAATTCAACATGTAGCATTATTGTGTAGATTATTTTAAAGCTGCTTATACTTTCTGCTGCTTGCGCATTAAATAAGTGTCTTGGCTTAATCTTCAGCCTTCAGCCTTGGCCTTCATCATCCTGGTTTGAATAAGGCCCAGAAGCTAAGCGATTCAGGAAAGTGGATTCTGTTTAAAAGGAATTGCATTCTAAAGTGTACTGTTTGTATAATTTAATCTATTACACAAGAGTGAAAAAGAAATGCAGTTAAGTGTGTATATATTTCAGCATACATCTGCATAATGCAATGTTAACATTTATTCATATGCAACTTGGCTAATTTTAGACTTCAGAAATTAAAGGGAAGGGCTTTATTCCTATATTTTGTATTGTGTATCTTGTTAAAGGTGAGTATTCATGATGCCATCAAAAACATTTGTAAGGTTGCCACCTCATGCATTTAATACTGGCCAATCCAGTAAAATAATTATAACATGTACACTAATAAACCGTGCTTTTGGGAAACACAGTTCCACAGTCCACTCCTGGAGGAAATACCCTTTCCCAGTTCAGTCCTGGCAAAGTCCCTTCCCCAGAGCTCTTTAGTTTCCCCAGGTAGCGCTACCAAAGTACCTCGCCCCTGATTTTTGGCTCCAATCCTAGCCACACCTTTCTCTCCAAACAGTGCACTGGGGCATCCAGCCAATCGGGTTCCTCCCCAGTCTGTAGCCAGGCGGGATGATGTCACAGACTGAGAAACAGGGAAAAGAGTTTTCTGATCCCCTACACATGCTTGTATAGCATGCAGCATGTACCATCTCCATGGATTACTAATTAACTGTTAGGGCATGTTACACCAGGCATCTACTCCCCTTGCAAGAAAATGCCAGTCTGCTTTTTTTTCATTGATATCAGTATGCATTGACACGTAGGGTATCAGCACTTTACCATACTTTCTCATTACCATGCTGTAATTCACCCCATCTGTGAACAGGCTGATGCTGTGCCTACAAATGCACACTAATGTTGGAGAAGAACAAAATGGATTGGTGTTTTCTCTAACATGTATATTTGTTATTGTGTGACATCGCCAACTATATACTTGAAATCTGCTGTATGCCGATTTATCAATGAAATTAAAACAGCAAGTCTTAACAAGCTTTGCTCACCCTTTCATATAACTGGCCAATACCTCGTCATTGGTCCGAAGTTAACTTTAGGGAGGCCGGTGACTGAGGTTGTGATGTCAGATCTGCTGATATATTAAATTCTGTGATAATGTGTATTATAATATGCCTATAATAATAGTGCACACTCATCTGAGAAATTGTGATTGCGTGACATGGCCCTTGGTGTATTTTTTTTACTCCTCTGTTTCATATTAAGTGAGAAAATAGCAACCATGCAACCAAAAATTTGCATTTCATTGCAACTCTCTTGAATGCTTATTCAAACATGCATCTCACAGATCTTTGCCGATGCAGAATTGTGAATTACCAACACTTATAAAAAATAACTTTGGTTGTTGAATGTTATGCAAACCGGTACATTGTCATCAAGTCCTTTGAAATAAATGGAATATAGGGAAAAATGACATATCATCTTCTACTGGAATCTCAGCTTGAAGCCAGAGCTACAGTGTTAATAGTCCAAGGGGCCGATTTACTAATCCACGAACGGGTCGAAAGCGTTCGAATGCGTTTTTTTCGTAATGATCTGTATTTTGCGTTTTTTTCATTGCCGTCGCGACTTTTTTGTAAATTGTCGAGACTTTTTCGTAGCCGTCGCGAAAAAATCGGAAAGGTTTGCCCGCCGTTTACTAGTGCTCAATCCGAAAAAGTCGCTACAATTTGCACAAGTCGTAACGGATACGAAAAAGTTGTGACAATTCACGAAAAAGTTGCGACGCCGACGAAAAATTCACAAAAAAATATGAAAAAGTCACAAAATGTTCGTTTCCAATCCGATTTTTTCCCATTCGGGATTCGGTTTCGTGGATTAGTAAATCAGCCCCCTAGTGTTGCCTATCACACCCAAGTTTTCACCTTGAATTGTAATGCCTATCTTGAAGGTTAAAGGTCATAAATAACAGCTATCATAATAATAAAACAATAATAAAACAAGTTAAAACAACAAAACTTGGAAATTGTAAAAAAAATAAAAAAATCTTTATTATCACTGTGGGGATCAACCAAGCAAATAAAATAAGGAACTACTTATCAATGAAAGGCCAACAAAGGCATCGAAGAGAAATGTGAAATGTCAGTGGGCCAGCTGAGAAAAAAGGTAGGCAGTAGGAAATTGGCAGCAGGAGCAGCAACAAACAACAAAGAAAAACTTTGTGATGAGTGGTACGAGATGCACCACTGATGAAAAATATGAAATCTAGAAATATGATATGACAGCTAATTATATAGTTGACATAAAAACATAAGGCAAAATAATTTATTCAAGTAGAGCTCAGTGGCTAATAAGCAATCACAAAAATACAACAATATACACAACTTTAGAGGTTTGTCTTTATTATTAAGTCCCAACATACTTTTATAAATACTTGGTTTATAATATTTAATAAATTAAACACTAGCAATGAGTTAGACCAGATTTTATAAACTGTAAGACTTCCAAATGCTGTAGCGAGCAGACATAAAGAAGAAACCACTTGGCCTTTGATAAATGAGTGTCTGAAAACATGAGACAGGAAAGTGAGCCAAAATAAATAGAGTCTTTTGAAAGACCATGAAAGTACATAAGAAAGAATGTAATATTTATGCCAATGCTAATCAAAACTTCAGCACACCTGATAACAGTGTTAATTAATGGAATGAAGATACTGTCATTCATTCTATCCATTAAGTAAAACATATAAAGACTTGCATTTATAGTCTGAACACTAGCTACAGTCTAAATCAAGATATTTGCAGTAAACTTGAAAAAAATGTAAATAGGAATGTCACTTAGTTGTTGATGATACAAAATATTTAATGGATTTATATTCAGGTAGCGTTCATTAGATATTGATTTTTTTTTTCAGATAACTGCTTTCATGGGAGTAGTTGATGAACTAGTGTAGAACCCCAATTTTATGTTTACTAGGTGGTGTTATGAAAATGGCTTAAGTTTTAGGAAACCAAAAAATCCAGGATAAAAAAATGCAGCTTGCCTGTATGAGCCTACAAAAAAATCAAATTGATTAAAAAATTGTGTTTCTAGTGTTTTCAATGTGAGGTTCAGCCACTAACATCAATGATTTACACATCATAAAAATAAATAGGATACAAATATTGTGTCTGGATTGCATCATATCAGGTGCCTTACCAGCAAGCTAGGAGGGTGCAAGGATCGAGGACAAGCAAAGGATATTAAAGATTTATGATTTTTGGATTCATCACCTCAGATACTTAATGTGATCAGATTTGATAATTGTTACTTTGATAATTGATCAATATTGATATTTATCATATTAACAGGAGAAAATGTTTTGAAAAATCTTAACCATACTTATCAATAGGATTTAACATTCTATACCAGTCATTTTTATATGAAATAAGATGACATTTTTATGGGATGAAACTGTGACTACTTTAATGTCTGGGAATACTGCAGGAAGGTCCAACATAAATGCTAGTTTGGATGATACTTATGTAAAATGTTTATTTAATGCTTTTGGAAGCCTAGCCTTATGGTATCTGAGGGTGGGATTTTCTGAAATAATCTTCAAAATATGGCTGAAAGACAACACTGTTTTATCTGTCTATAATCTTGGTGAGTTAAAAGGGTCCTGACCAAATGTTGGACTTTAACAGGGGTCTCTGCCAAATAAGCTTCAATGAATTAAGACAGAAGGCCCCAATACACAGGGTGTACACTGTATATGTAAAACTTATTTTTATATAGAGCTAGTTAGATATAAGGCACTGTACAATTTTAGGTTAGGTCCTAAACCCTTGTTTCCCAGAAAAGCAGACAAACTTAGTAAAGAAAAATGTGGTTAGGCTTAAAGGCAGAGAAGTGGGATGGACACCTGGCTAGATTTTGTATTTAGGACAAGGAAATCCAAAGTGCTGGTCTACAGCTGTATTTGTTATGCAAAGTAGCCCCCTAACCCCAGTCACTTACTTGCTGGAAACAAGCACCATGTTTGTTAGCCAAGAATTGCCCTCATGTGCATTGGAGGGCTTTTGAAATGCAGCAACCACAAGGGTATAGATTATTTAAGGTTGTAATTAAAAGAGGACTGGGTTTTAGCAAGCACTAATGCAGATATATTTTGGGGTGTTTTTGTGTGGTGAACTTTTTGTGAGCAATAGCACATTGCAGCAAATCCATATTTTTGACAGCACAAACATTTGTGATGCAGGTTTAAAAAAAAAACTCACAACAGCACTTTAACATCAACATTTTATTAATAAAAATGACTTCTACTTACAAATTATTTAAATGTTTACTGTTTTATAAAATCCAGCATGAAACAATTTTAAAAATTGTAAAATAATACATTCTAAAATATTTAAATATTCTGTTTATGATAAATGACTATTGAATAAATGTAATAAATAACTTTACAGTTTAAAAATTCATCAATGTAAGAATTAACCATGGAACTTCAAGTACTATTGAGAACCAAGCATCAATCAGTCAATACATGCATGAATGTTATCTTGCAGTGGTGTTTCCTTATCTGAATTTCAGCAGCATTCTTTTCCTAATGTATAGCATGATCTAAGCGCCACACTGCCAGAAGTAACATACCAGGGCACACATTTACTGACTTAATCACATATAAGAACAGCTATAATTATAAATAATGACAACTAGGAAAAAGAACACTCTAAAATATTTTAGATTTTCAGATAAGATTAATAATGACTCCCAGTGAAACATCTGAACATAACATAAAGTGTGTAGCACACTTGGGTCTATTTAAAATTAGTTCTGTGGGGATTTTGGCAGAAAATTTCCTATTTATATAATATATTTATATTTTACCATTTATATTTCCATTTCTAAAAAATATTCTGCAGAATGTATTTAATGGTATACCTTAATTGCCATAGTATATATGCAATATGACAAAAGCAGAAAGTTACTATTTTAATGTAATGTCTTTTGTAATATATAATTGTCCCTAGAAAGTTTTCCATATTTATAAGCGAGCAAGAAAAGATAGATATGAAAAAATATTCACACCAGAGGGCTCATATACAAAACAAGTTGCAAAGCACTTGTACAAATTCAAAGTGACATAATTTTTTAACTGACCCATCGTTGAATAGAGCACAAGGAGCAAGGCCTTCCTCTGAATACAGTATTGTCTGCGTTTGGCAGCACTGTATTCATAATGGGTGGGTTTAAAGGAATGCCAACTAATGTAGGTCTCTATAAAAATATATTGCATTAACCAGCTCATATGTAAAACCCTGCTTCATCTAAATAAATGATTTTTACAAAAATATACTTTTTTAGTAGTATGTGCCATTGAGTAATACTAAATAGAAAATTTCAAAATTACTTAGGGCCACCCCCTGGGATCATATGATTCACAGTGCGCACAAACAAACCAAGGGCACACATACATGTTAGGTCATATCAGCCAATAATGGAGCTGCATTATTTCTGGTCAGGTGATCTCTGAAGGGCCCATCATATTTCACACTTCTTTCTGAGGGGTATGGTTTCCCTTTAAGCCAGTACTTCGGTGCCCCATTGGATGCCCCCTAGATCGTACATCTTGCAGTAGCTTTAGACTAGTATAGTGCAATGGCAGGTTTAAGTACAAGGCTGCCTTGCTCCCACATCACTGCACCCTTCAACTTGCACAACCTTTTTTTCAATGTATATCAGTATAACTCATCTTTATTTAAGATTTTTTGGGAGAGAGAGAGGAGTGAATTTTCTGCATAAAATCAAAACAAATGAGGCCCTACCCTGAGGTTTCAAAAAATGTACATAAGATAGTTTTCAGCACATATCCTATTATGTTGAGAGGAATGTATTTTACTACAGGTCATTTAGGGGCTGATTTACTAATCCACGAATCCAAATCCTGAATGGGAAAAAATCGGATTGGAAACAAACATTTTGTGACTTTTTTGTATTTTTTGCGTTTTTTTTCGGCACCGTCGCGACTTTTTCGTGAATTGTCGCAACTTTTTCGTAGCCGTTACGACTTGCGTGAATTGTCGCGACTTTTTCATAGCCATTACAACTTTCGTGAATTGTTGCGACTTTTTCATAGCCATTACAACTTTCGTGAATTGTCGCGACTTTTTCATAGCCATTACGACTTTCACGAATTGTCGCGACTTTCTCATAGCCATTATGACTTTCACGAATTGTCGCGACTTTTTCGTATTGAGCGCTCGAAAAATTCGCGAAAAAGTCGCAAAATACCGATCATTACGAAAAAAACATTCGGGCGCTTTTCGGACGTTCGTGGATTAGTAAATGTGCCCTTTAGTGTTCTATAACCAAATGTTTTAGACCTAAATATTAAATCAAGCACTAATATAACTGAGCCGCCGTTATTAGGCTTATTAATAGATGAGTCGGTTCTAAATCAAAATTCCATATTATGTAGAAGATTAAAATATACACAGATTATCAGTGTTCAGTTATGTGATATTATGTATTTATTTTACTTTCCTATACACACATTTCAACAAATGACATTTATTTAAACTGATTTTAACAATGGATTTCCATAAAACAATTGCTTGGATTTACCATTTCTCAGCTTTTGCACTTCCGATTGTTAAAGACCAGTTAAATTAATTAAAACATTGTTATTAAAGTAAACATATGTCCTTTCTCTATGAACTTGTAATGTTAATGAGAAATGTGAATACATATTTGCTTAGGTAACTATTTAATTAAAAGGAAACATTAAGATGATCATAGGTCATTTGTTAAATTATTTTATCAAATTTGAAAATACAGTGATGCATATTTAATACAAATGTAGAAATCCATTTGTATATAATGCACTTTAAATTATTCATTGAAAATATATTTGTTTATTCTCATTTACCTTTATATTTTGTTTGGTTAGTGTACTTTTTTTTGGCTGTGTTGCTCCGTAGTGATTGACCCAGGTAATGCACGTGTTCTCTAAAATGCACATGGATTATGGTTGTATAGCTTTAAAAAGATCCTTCATCAAAATTCTATATCTATGCATATTTTGTTGCTAATAAACACAACATTACTTGAAAATGTGTGTATGCTTTCCTCTATTGTACTTTGTGCTCAAAGTACAAAAGGGTAGGGCATTATAGAATTGGTGTATGTTTGTGAATGTAAATATGTATATGTTGGGAGAGATAAAGGGAAAAACGTAAGTGCTCTAGCAAAAACATTGCAACATTTGTGTTACCTGAAAGTATCTCCTGTCTTTGCACATCTCAGTAGTATGATTTTGTCATTTTTCCCTCTTCCGTGTCTTGTGAAACCATACAGCACTAAATGTTAGATTTTGTAGTGGCACATTTTTATTATTCCCTTTATCTAGATCAGGGATCCCCAACCTTTTATACGCGTGAGCCACATTTAAATGGAACAATTGTTGGGGAGCAACACAAGTATGAAAAAAGTTCCTGGAGGTGCATTATACTTGGTTTTTATACAACCAAAACTTGCCTACAAAAATTCAAAATTAAGCCCCTGCTTTGAGGCCACTGGGAGCAACATCTATGGGTTTGGGGAGCAACATGTTGCTCACGAGCCACTGGTTGGGGATCACTGATCTAGATAAAGTTTCCATGATACCTCTTTCCATTCTTGTTCTAAATGGATTTCTTTTCTAATGGATTTCTTTGTGCATGTAATAATAAAACAGTGCCTTGTACTTGATCCTACCTAAGATATAATTAATCCTTATTGAATGCAAAACAATCCTAATAGGTTTATTTAATATTTAAACAATAAGACTTAAGGTATGGAGATCCAAATTATGGAAGGATCCCTTATCCGGAAGACCTCAGCACCTGAGCTTTATGGATAACAGGTCCCATACCTGTATATGAAAGCATGAAACAAAAGTATCAGTATTTCTGCAAAAACCATCAGTATTTCAACACTACACAGAATAACTATACCCAAACAAAACAAAAGAAGTGTTGTAATTTTATCATTTACAAAAGCTCTAGTAAATGTGTGGGCTTTTATGTCATTGTTTTGCCAAAAAGAGCCAATAGAAAACAAACAATTCATTTAAATGAACTAAGCTGTCCATTTACTAAATGGCTGAAAAAAACGCAAGAGCAGGTTTACCAAACTGTGAGCACTTTTGTCATTACATATTTTATAGTGCAAATAT
Source organism: Xenopus tropicalis (assembly GCF_000004195.4). Taxonomy (NCBI): domain Eukaryota; kingdom Metazoa; phylum Chordata; class Amphibia; order Anura; family Pipidae; genus Xenopus; species Xenopus tropicalis. The sequence goes on along the minus strand of NC_030678.2, from coordinate 118,957,344 downwards.
ATATTATCTCCTATTATAGCATTCATGCTATGTAATTTGTTTACTAAAGATTATTACCAGAATTGTTGCCAAATATACACAAAATTGTCACCAATTTTTAATGCCGCCCAAAGAGTGGTGTTATGTGAGACAAATTCAGAATTTGAATAGTGGGAGAGACGAAAAGTCAGTTTTTTTACATAAGCAACAAAAATTAGACATTACTTATAAATGTATTATTAGTAAATAAATTAAGATTAATTAATTAAGATTAATAATTAAACCTCAGGCAGATAATATTCTTCTCTGTTATAATATGGTACACTTTTGTGCCCCAACAACAGACTTTGTGAAACACATAGCAGCTGATTACCACCGTTTCAAAAAGGGCAAGGCAAGGGAATTAAAAGCCATGGCAGTAAAAAAAAAATGCAAAGTACTGAGAACACAGCATCTTACACCTCTTTTTTGCACTTAGTACCCTGCCCCTCCATTGTTTAAATGAGACTTATAATGTAAATTATGGCTTAACAGCTTTAAATAAACAGTTGAAAGGACTTTATTGGTGTACAATATATTCTGAAGTTATTTATTAAATACATTTATTTGTAATTATTATTTAAACAAAATTGGTTTAGTCCAACCTGCAAATTCCTTCACATAAATTAATTAAATAATAATGTTTTATTATTAATGTTATAAAATAAAAAATAATATATACATATAACGTAATATAATCGATTTGTTTTTATATTTTTTTAAACATATAAACAAACATATTAAAATATATAATAAAGTATTTTCATATTAAGCAATAAAATCACGGTGCCTCATTCTTCTCACAAAGATTGTAACCGGATCTGAAAATGGTTCAGAATCAATCTTTTCTCTTGACAAAAGTAGTAATGAGAATGGAAAATTGGATGCAATTAGCTTATCCTTGTTATAGTCTTTAGATGGCAACCTCAAGATTCTATGAACATGTCATTATCTTTGGGGCACAGAAGGCTATAAAATATGATCAATTTAAACAATCAAGTTAAATCCAGAGAAGACATGCTGATTCTGTCTTGAATGGAAAAAGATAAAATTGTTGTATCTCTTTGTTTCTTTTTTGTTTTATTTAAAAATAACTATTAAGAACATACATGGTAGAAAATAAAGCCTTATTGTTATTTACACTTTCATTGTTTAAATTCCTTCTTTGAAGTGACTTCATTGGGATATTCGCAGGGCCTACTACCCAGTGGGCTTAAAACCGAGATTAGAGCCTGTTGATGCAGGGGAACCCTGGAGCTGTCACCTCCGGGGTTCCCTATGCACCTAGTGTCAATAAGTGCAGCACACTGTGCCTAAAGAATTGGCTTTGCGCATTTGCGCAGGAGCGCAAGTCACACGCATTGGTGCACATGACTCAATGGCCGCTTCTGCCCTTAGTTTGGTGGAGAGCAGCATTAGTTTGTGTTACGGGTTGGGAATTATAGACTGTTTACCGGTGGGGCTTTTTATGAATTTGCTCCTGAGAAACCGTGACAGATATTACATGTAGAGCTGTGGGCTTTGACTGTTACATTCATTAAGATTATATGGATTTCTGTTTTAATAGATTTGATTTCTCTCTTTTACATGCCGCACCAAGTTTTATCATGAAACTGTGAAGCATTCCATCCCAGGTTATTTATTTGACAGTTGTCTTAAACTGGTCTGGTGAGTAGATATATTTAATCATGTCGTCAAATAAAGTGCACTTTGCACTTTATTTGGAATTGTTGCACATGTTGTGTGTCATTTGTATTCACTGACACTTTTAGGTGATATTTAAATATACCACACCATTTTATATTTGCATGCATTTCCTTTTAATTAATGTATATGTATACTGAGTCCAATCAGAGGGGAGAAATAAAAGGAGCTGCAAGGAATTATCAACTTTCTTCCAAAAAGGACCACACAGTGCCAATTGCACTTTGGTTTTTACCTGGATTCATTTGTTAAGGCTTTGTTGCTCACTGAGATTTTAATTAAACTAGTTAGCAGAAACATTATACAATTTAAAAGTTTGAATAGGCAGGCTGTAAGGACAGGGATGGTCTGCACCCCCTGACACTGCACTGTGCACCTCACAATGGAACTTTTATCTGCCAAGATGTGCATAGTACAGCTATTGTATGAGCACCAAGTGGTGCGCTATGACACTCATTGTCCTGTAGTGATCCAAATTACAGAAAAAAAATCTAATTCAGAAAATCTCAAATCCCAACATTTCAGACCCCATTCCCGGGCCTAAAGTACATCACATTTATTTTAGATAGAATAATATTTCCCTACATAACTGGTTTCCTTTATTTTTGAGACAACATTGTCCAAATACTACAGAATCAATAGCCTTCAGACTAAGTTGCCAGCTTTATTGGCCCCTGAAACCAAAATAATGGCCTGCTTGACCGATATCTGGGTAAGGAACAGGCATATATCTATGAGGCGTGTCTGAAAATCCTCATAGCCAAGGACCAAATTTGGTTGTGCCAATGTCAGGCTTTACCTTGGTTGATAGAGAAAATTATGGATTTCTCCACAAATCCACTACTATGACACTAGGCCAGGTTACGTCATCTCCTTGTTCTTTATGTTTTGACAATGGGAACTTTACTCACTAGGAATTATGTTTGGTATACTTGAACACAAGATTGCACTTTGACCTGATAATGGTTTCTTATTCATCAAAAGGCCCTCTGATTTCTCTTTAGAACAAAACAAAAATTACAGTTAATATTTTTTATAAGTTTGAGAAAATCAGAATTTAATGTAAATTATTTCAAATCTGAAGCCCTTGCTAAAAACTTCCTAACAACACTTCAGGAAAAAGCAGCAGACAGTGTTCCTTCAATGTTCCATTCAGTATTTCAAATTTATCAGCTAACAGCTGACAAAAAATCAAATCACATTTATGGAAGACATATATTTGTATGTATAACGTTAGATAGTTCCTTTATGTAGTACTATGATACCCTACTCAGCACTGTACATTTTTAAAATAAGTATAAGTGGGGGGGGGGACAAACCTAAATATATAAATACAGTATATGTGCTAAGAGATACAGGAAGAAGGGGGTTGATGCCCTATAGAGCTTATGATCTAATATTTGCTTTTCTAAATAATTATGTAATTAAAACTTAAAAAATGTGCACTGCTCAGCCTGTCGATGCAGAGGAACTCAGTGCACTCAGTGAATGTGACCCAGTGTGATATTAGTGTGTTTAATTCTGTGTTGTTTATGATCAGTGCTATGGTTTGTGACTTTGTAAAGCAATATAAGGATTTTAAATAATTTTCTTTCTTTGAAAGTATGAAAGCTGCTTTGTGCAATGGTGTCTCTTCTTCTTTGTATAGTCTCTCTTTCCCTTTTTTTTTTTGCACCTTTGAAATTCGGTATAAAATGATTTTAAAATAATCAATGCAGTTTGGAAAAAATGCATTTACTTTACTTCTGAGAAAGCAATTGTTACTTTGTGTGCTTGAACTGAGAGTATAGTTTTGATATTCATGTGACTTTTATTTCCACATAAAAAATGAAAAACTACTGGCAAAAAAAAAAAAAAATAGTGCTTTTTGTGAGATTCAAGGCTTGGAGCAACAGTCTTACGTTGTGAGATATACTACCCTTCATCTGAAAGGCTTGTAAAAATAACAACAAATGGGTCAGTTGAGGTAGAAAAAAACCCCAATGCACTAAAAATATGAAATCCGAACATCTGCTGTGTCAGAAAGTGAAATAAACAGTTTTCTTCTATTTTCTTGTCTTTTTTCATCCTTTTTCTTTATTTTGGAACTTAAAGGACATGTAAACCCCACACACAAAAATGTAATCAGTGAACAGCTTCTTTGCAATCTTTCAATACCTGCCACACTGGTTGTCCAGAGGTTAATAGTAAGGCTGCAGCATCCCCTTAATCACTTAGATTTCCATCTCCTCCTATAACCCACTCGGGCCCCCTCCCTCAGGAATTTGCTTTGGCTGTTGGCTTGTGGGCATGCTCAGTTGCTCTAAGCTCAGATTACTAAACACGCCCTCCAGTCTAGCAGCCAGTGAAAAGATGGCATTGCTGGTTCCCATAGAAACTCAGCTCTAGCTGTCTGCTTCAATTTTTTTTCCCAAACAACTCTCCTGAGCTCAGCTCAAACAAAGCAGAACTTTTATCAGAGACAGTTGTGCCTGTGTGAGCCTGTATTCTTGATGAAATGTATGCTGAATAAGGGTCTGTGTGCGTGTATGCTGTTTGCAGATCTGATTATGTATCAGAGGAAAAATGGACACCAGGTGAAAGCTGCTATTTGCTTTAGGAAAATGTGATGGTGCTGGCAAGCGGAGGGGATATATGCAGTACAAATGATGCCATTTGGGTGGGGGAGACGTGTCCAACTTTTATATATTGTAGGCAAATATAGGCTTTACATGTCCTTTAAGGTCACTGGGAGCAACATCAAGGAGGTGGTGGGAAACATAATATATTTTAGAGACAGAAAAAAGTTTTATTCCAATAAATAATTACACATAGACATAATAGTTTGCATTGAAATATCAATACTTGTTTTCAGGGCTGCAAATGTGAAAGGGAGGACCTATACAGGCCACTCAATGTTTTTATTAATACAACAGAGTTGTATACACTATGGTATTGAAGATATATTTACAGTTCAACATAAAATTGCCTTGCTTACAAAGTCAAATAAAATATTTAATACAAGAAATGAAAATTTAATACCAGAGAGAAAAGGGAAATGAAAAGCATATAACATGCAAGGTATTTTCCATGCAACATTTAGTCCATTTGATAGCAAGCTTTATTTGCTAGAAGTGGTGTATAAATAAAATAAGAAGCATCCATTGTACAGGACTACTATAGATTTTAACCCCCTGTTTATCTATGATTGTTCATTTTTTCCCTTCTGGCTGCCCTTGAGCAAATGTGTCCCAGGAGCCATGGCAATTATAGGTTACTAATGCATAGGGAAGACAGAAGTAATCTACAGGATTTGTAAATTATATATGACATACAACATACTGTATTATGTACTACACTATCTTGATTTGTGTAGTTATCATTGTGTGCTATATTTTAATGTTATATTGTCTAGATGCTGTTGCCTTGGGTGTTTTAAAGTGCTGTACTCTTTGTTTCTTACCTATTACTCTTATTTGGTTTATTGATTAATGTACTATGCAAAACTGAAGTACTGCATTGCCCCTATCCTCCACCTTACATTACACCTACAGTATGCTAAACATTGCATACATTGCCATGCACAGGGCTATGTAACTGCCACCTGGCCTGTCATAGGTGAACTAGGGACACATCTAGCTCCAAGACATTTTGAATAAAACAGGTGTGAATATATCAACAACAAGACAACTTATTGGGCACCTGGCCAACACAAGCCGTGCTGATTGCTCTAGCTTATATTAATTAACACCCAATTAAATTGCTGCAAATAATTGATAAATATTTTAAAACCAATTTATTTAAACCAAATATTTTCTGAAACCTCAAATAATTGGGGTTTATTAAAGAAAAGAACCATAAAAAGTCACCAAAAAAGACTCAGCAAGTAAAAGCTGGTTTCTAAAGAAGTCAATTAGCTTTGTTTCTAACAACACTTTTTCATTTTCTTGACCTAAAAAAGAATAGTAAATGGAACTTTGAAGATTTTCACTCACCCAGGGCATGGTATATTTAGTATAAGTATCGAAGACATTTCATTACTAGTGATGGGCGAAATGTTTCGCCAGGCATTGATTTGTGGCGAATTTCTGTGTTTCGCCATTGGCGGATTGTTTGGCAAAACAAATGAAAAAATTTGGCGCAGAAAAATTTGCTGTGCGTCCAAAAAATGTTGCGGGCAACAAAACAATAGCTGCGGGTGACAAAACAATAGCCGCACGATAAAACAATAGCTACGGGCGACAAAACAATAGCCGCGGGTGACAAAAGAATAGCCGCGGTTGACAAAAGAATAGCTGGGTGACAAAAGAATAGCCGCGGGCGACAATTTTTTTTGACACGCGACATTTTCACTGTTTTGCTAATTTTTCGCCGTTTCGCGAATCTTTTCAGCAAAGCGAAATGGGACAGATTCGCTCATCACTATTCATTACTCATCCAAGCAGCTTCTTCAGTTAAGCTGACTAGTATGGGAAGTCCTCGCCAATAGTAAATAGGCTTCCCTGGTATTTAAAGCAACTCATTACTAAAACCTTGTTTTCATGAGAAAGAAGCTGCATTACATATAAAAAAAATCATGGTAATTTGCCTCTGAATTTATTGCATATTGCACAATATTCTTAAATATTACATTTAAGAATGGTCTACAAGTTATTGCATTGAACATAAAAGAAAGCGAGTGGTTATCAAAAGATTATTTTAAACTTGCAAATAACTATTTATGCCTGTTGAATAAAGCAGAAGCTCAGTAGTTCTGATAATTATTATTTATGGTGAGAAAATAACACTGTACATGTGTGTTTGAGCTAAATTGATTTCCTACATTTATAATTTTTCAACAAACATAACAGTAACTTATGTTTACAGATCATCAAAAGTAAAACTTCTAGAAAGGGAAAAATAAAAGAAGAAAAAAAGTGCAGAAAGGGTAGAAGATTTAGAAGATGGATATGAATGTTAGAGGGTGGTGAGTATTGACCTATATAACAAAACGTCCTATTTTATCCATCTTTTCTATGTTGTTGTTGATGGTGGTAAATATGGTTGAATGCCAGCCATTTCTGTTGTTTTTTTTTTTTTATAAATATATTTTTTTAAACAAAACTGGAAAAAGCTCAATCCTTATGAAGAGCTTGCAATCTATACAGTGACATAAAAAATGCATTCATTGGTGAGGTGGTGGTGAGTACTAAACCAGGAAAGTTGATTGCCTCTGCTAAAAGTATTCCTTAGAAAGGCTATTTCTGAAAAACCCATTATCTAGAGAGCTGTTTTTAGTAATAAACAGTACCTTGTACTTGATCCCAACTAAGATATAATCTTAAGGATTAATCCTTATTGAAGGCAAAATAATTCTATTGAGTTTAAAGTGTAAATGATTATTTAGTAAGTACAGTGATACAAATTACAGAAAGACTCCTTATCCATAATACCCCAGGTCCCTAGCATTCTGGATAACAGGTCCCATACGTGTAAGTTTGAAGATGGCAGCTTTCCTGATCCAACATCACCTTAATAACAATTTAAACTCACCACTATTTTTATGGAGTTCCTTTTCCCCCCTAATCCTTGAGATAACTTTGATTAATGGTGAAAATGTGCTTTTCATTGCTATTTTCATGTTTCAGAGACAAATACAAAATGGTCTCTTATTTTAGTTCTCCTCTAAAAAGAAATCACATTTCCAGTTTGCTGCCATAATTAACTATGCATCCAAATGCATTTATTTTAATTAGCATCACAATATTGATTTGTTCAACTCAAGACGCTTAAATAGAATGCAAATAAATCTCAACAAAGTATTTATTCTTAATGTGACAGAAAATGATGGAGAATTCACTTTATTACCAATCCCTATTCTTATTGTAAAAACATTTTAGGAAGACAAAGCATTGCACAAAATAGATCTTTTTTCATGTATAATTTGTTCAAAATGGTAGGCTTGTAAAGCACTATAATTACCGACAAAAACTAGAGAGAGGGAAAAGTGGAACACTGATGCATCTCTGCTGATTGCAATGTATCCACAACAGATGGTGTAAGAATCAGTAACGTATGTGCAGTATATCCCAAGGTAGTCATAGTTACAATAAAAAGGAAAGTAGAAATGAGCACATTACAATTATGAATACTAATAGTTGGAAAGTGAAAGCTGAACAAAGTAAAAATATTAATGAACTGTGCTGTGAACTAAATGACCCATGAAGAGAGCAATAACGTATTTTAACCCTGACTACTTTAAAGTATCTCACATGACAGCTATACTATTTTTCTCATTTAGCTTCAATAGATATGAAAACACAGTTCATCTTTATTGGATAGTAATGCGAGACACAGAGATCATTTATGAAATTGTTCGTAAATGCATTTATATATGTCAAAAGACAGTATAATAAAATAATACACTGAACTGGATAAATAGACTGAAGAAGTTTAAGCACAGGAACATGGGAGCTTATGGAATAGAATATTAAAGGAGTTTTCACCTTTGAGTTAACTTTAAGTATGATGTAGAGAGTGCTATTCTGAGACAATTTACAATTGGTCTTTATTTTTTATTATTTGTGTTTTTTAATCATTTCAGTTTTTGTTTAGCCACTCTCCAGTTAGTAATTTCAGCAGCTATCTGGTTGTTAGGGTTAAAATTACCTTAGCAACCAGGGAGTGGTTTGAATGAGAAACTAATAAATTTATAGGACAGGACCCGAATGGAAAGAGAAGTAATAATAAGTAACAATAATAATAGAATTGTAGCCTTAGGCTAATGCCACACAATGTGTATGGCGTATATTTTCAGCAAGCCAAAAAATGCTTTCTGAGAATACACGTCATACGCTCCTACCTGTACCTGCACCCAAATGAATGGAATACGCCTGTGTGCAGGCACATGTAGCCGAAATCTATGTAAAAACGCAAGATACTGGCTACATGTGCCTGCACCCAAGCATATTCCATTCATTCGGGTGCAGGCACAGGTAGGAGCGTATGACGCGCATTCTCTGCAAACGTTTTCTGGCTTGCTGAAAATATACGCTTTTTAATTAAAAAGGTACACATTTGTAGTATATGCATGTACAAAGACTATAAGTATTGTGTTAAGCAACAGTAGAATGGCCACTATGAAACTCTTCTTTTTGACCAGTGTAGATCCAGTAATAAGTTAAATAAAATGAAAATGTATACTCATTCCAGGCAAATGCCCTGAATTACCTCTGCCACAATATGATGATCCAGCATCAACCAAGAGTCCTGTGGATGGGTCCCTGCATGAATCATTAGAACCCATTCCTGTTCCTAGACAGAATAGCGTCATGGTGGAGATGGCAATAATAACCAATAGTAGCCTATTTACTTCTATGGATATTCAGAAAAGAAAAAAACGATTCATATAAAATGACACTTTTTATATGGGAGTTATGTAATAAAAGCCCCTAAGTTTGCCCAGGAGCAGTAACCCATAGCAACCAACCAGGAAGTAGAATTTACTAGTCGCCTGTTTAAAAGCAAACATCTTATTGGTTGCTATGGGTTACTGTTCCTGGGCAAACTTAGTGCCTTTTATTGCATGTGGGGGTTAGACCATTAGTAACAAAACTCAATGCCCTACTGATTTATAATGCAGTATGTAAAAGGTCAGAGAATTTTTTTTTGCAATGTTTTCACCAGTAGTAAAACTTCAGTAAATCCACAATAGAATTTCATTGCGCGTTTTGTTTTGCCCAGTAAAAAAAGATACTTCTATTTAGGGATGCACCGAATCCAGGATTTGGTTCGGTATTCGGCCGAATCTACGGTCCTGGCCAAACTGAATCTGAATCCTAATTAGTATATGCTAATTAGGATTTGGAAGAGTTAAATGTCTTGTTACCCCTTAAAGATCATAATTAGCATATGCTAATTAGGATTCAGATTTGGTTGGGTATTTGGGCCGATTCCCTTGGGATGGATTTAGGGGTTCAGCCAAACCTGAAAAACTGGGTTTGGTGGATCCCTACTTTTATTGCTCCAGGAAAAGAAGATTGAAAAAACACCAACATAATTATTAGAAATGTGCCATGCATTTTATTTTAACAGAAGAAACTATTTTTTACAACATAACCATTTCACCATTTTGCTAAATTTGTTATTGCAGTATATGTATAAAAAACTTTTCCATAACTATAAACTACCCCTTTAAATAATGCTTATATGACATTACTGGTAATTAGCTACTATTTAAAGAGATCATATGCCAGCAACCTGGTCAAACTGAGCAAAAACAAGTAGATGATCAGAGGTTACCTCCATTGAATATCGCATTTCAAAATAAATAATCAGTAGATCCAGATATAAAGGCTTTTGAGAATCCTGACTTTTCCAAACTTGAACCACCTCCTTGATTTCTGAGCCTCTCTACTGGTTACTGAGGTTGTCAATCACATTATGGGCATGGCCAATGATTTCAGAAGCCTATATCTCTGGATCTACTAATGATTTTGACATTTGTCATTTGGTGACGGTAACCTCTGATCATGACTTTTATCATCCTATACTCATTTTGCCTTGACCAGGTTGGGGACATCTGGGGGAAAATGGTGGTACCACAGAAATGTTGCAACAGTAAATGTTATCTTTCTGAAGAAAATAGTTTATTGGGTTATTTATTTATTTTTTTTGTCTGTTCTAAACAATAACAATGAATGAGAATATTTGTGCAAGAACTTTCTTTCTAACAAACAAAACTTGAAGTAAACCCTTAGGATATGGGAATCATTGACTGAAAGTTTATTTTTTTCAGCAATATTGAAAGCAAATGTAAATTATTAATGCAAGAGGTGATACTCTAGAATTTGGAATTCAGTTTCACTGAGTGTTCATATTCTTTAGCATTATAAGCAGAAATGTTTCCTTCGCAGCTTCTAAAAATAAATATGTTGAGGGAATTCTATAACATTTTCAAATAGACATAAATTAGCAAACTCAGGTTGGGGGGGAACCTATATGCCACCCACTAACCCCTCCCATCATGAATACAGAGTTGCAAGCAGCTCTGTATTCATAGGGGCAACTAGGTCTCTGTTTTTGAGTGAAATATGATTTGATCTGGTATTAAGATTTTATAAGCCTTATTTACTAATTGCAAGCAGGGTGCAAAACACAGGAACAAAACACAGACACCCTTGCCTACACTTAGATACCACATGAGAAATCTTTTGCTCTCCAGAATGAAAAGTATTAGCATTGTATTCCTGAGGGGCTGGCTTAAACATGGGCCTCCCCTTGAATACCCCCTAGCAATGCACATGTGTGTAACTTGATCCTGTCTCCTGTCCTGAGCTACACATGCTCACCAGCCAATCAGAAGCGGATCTGCTGGGGGGGGGTTAATGAAACACATGTGCAGTATGAAGCAAGGAGGGAAAGGGGAATACCTTTTTAAAGATGGCTGCCTGTTCAAGAAAACAGATAGAAAATGTGAAGTAAGTGTGACTGAGTAAATATTTGATTAGGTGAGCCAAAAGTGTGGTGTTTTTACTAAACAATAGGAGGACTATTGGGCAGTATGCTTTTTAAATTTTCGTCTTTAAATCTATGAAGGGGTTCAAGGTTATATTCAAATTACCTTCAATTAGAACTGCAACATGGCTATCTTAACTTTACAAAATCATCTGATTTTGCCAAAAAGCAATAACTAAAATTGTAATATTATTTTGCAGAATTAGATTTTACCTTTTATTGGACAATATCTATTTTTATCATCAATTAGTAAGACACTTAGGGGCAGAGTTATGATTGCTCAAGCAGTCAGAAATCTGCCCCTAATAGTACTGTTCCAATATTTCTATGAGTGTAACTGTTTTATGTATGTAGTGTAGCTGTTTCAGTTTGTTATATGCATTTTGTCTTCATTACATTTTAAGGAGAACTAAACCTTAAAAAATAGATATGGCTAGAAATGCCATATTTTAAATAATTATCTTATTGAACCAGCCTAATGGTTCAGCATCTCTATATTAGTAACAATCCAGGCCTTGAGAGATATAAGACTCAGTATCACCAACACCAAGAGGGATGGATAGGATATAGGCCCCCAAGCTATATCTTATAATAAGTTTTAGTTTATGCCAGACAGGGGCATGTTTTAGGACGTGCATGATTATCTAACTCTTTTGGGATCAGGTAGGCTTTATCTGAAATCAGTCAGGATTGCTCTTGTTTTCAGCACCTTGTTGTGGGTATTCTCACTGAGTTGACACTGAAATGTTTAGCAGTGGAAATATTTGTAATAAATGTATTCGTAAAAAATAAATTGGACTGGTTTAGTCACAGGGCCGAGGGTGGTGTTTAATCTTTTTTATGCCCATAAGACTTATAACACTTCTTCTGTATTCCCACAAACGACATTCCTTGTTCAAATGCCCTGTATACCATACTACAAATGTTCTTTGTTGTCTTAAAGTGCCAGCTACTTGGTGTGCACATGCTTTCATATCTTCCACCCCACATATACACACAGCTCCCTATATGACTTGGCATAGGATGGCCACAATGGAAGCATACAGAATCTAAGTTAGGTTTGTATCCCTCACCACAAGTGATGAGCAAAATTTTTCGCCATTGGTAAATTGCTTTGTGAAAATTAGTTGTGGAAAAAATTGTTGTGTGTCAAAATGGTTGTGGTCGTGTCAAATTGGGTGCAGTAGTGTAAAAATAGGCGCAGCCACATAAAATGGGTGCAGCCACGTAAAAATGGGCGCGGGCATGTCAAAATGGGTGCGCAAGACCCGCATTTTCTGAGTTTTTTGGCGAAGCAAAATTGGACAGATTTGGTCATCACTATGCATCTCCTTCCTGGAATGTTGCAATAATATGGGAGGCACTAAATATGAGCAGGCACTAAAGAACTTTTTGAGAATAAACACTCCATAAACAGTGCAGAGTATAATTTTTTTAATATCAAAAAATATTATTTCTAGTTTGTACACATATATCAAGATTTTATTATTGTCTGTGTAAATTCAAACCAATTCCAATTTTTACAAAATGTTTAATGACTTTTATCAGGTAAATTTACATTTTGTTCAGAAGCGACAGCAGTCATATACAGTGTATGAAAGTTTTAAAACCTACAGTGTCTTTTAATGACCTGGTAATATTTTCCAGGGGGATATAATTGTTGTTCTACAAAAAGCTTTCAAAATACTTATGCATATTATAGAATGAAAATAAACTGCACCTAAGAACAAAGAGAATCCATTGTAAAGAAGCAATTTTGGAAGATGTTGGCGTGTGCCTTACTTATCTCCAGACATTTGTTTGCAACGCATTCTAGCCTTACATAGACATGCTACCTGATGAAAAAGCTGTGTAATGTCCTGTTCTAGTCATTATCTTTCCTAAGAGACCACATGAAAATCGTTCTCTTCAAAGAATTACAGTACAAAAGAATAGCACTAACTGGCAGGAAAAAATACCCTCTTAAATTGACACAATCTGATCCAAAACACGTGCTTTTTAGCACCTGACTTCCAATGGGCAGTACAAAACCTACTAAATGATACCAGGAGACGTTTAAAAAAAAACCCAAAAAAACAGACTATAGATTTATAGGAAAATAATTAAGAAATCGATATGCACCACAAGGCTCATTAAAAGAAAAAAAAAAAGAATATTCAAACGATAATAAAATTTCTTCTTCATACATTTGATATAAAATGTATTGCACTAAAAAAATGTGATTTTAACAAAGTATCAAGCATCTGGCTTCAGTCAGCTTGCTATATATTTATTTTTGCTTCTTTTTCTAATATACGTTTCTTTCAAATAAAAATTTCCCTGACAGTCAGGAAAGTGTGATTAAATCATAAAATAGATTGAACTACTGGAAATGCTCTTAGATTCCCCAGTACGATTTGTAATAATAAATAAGACTGTACTGTTTTTTTCAGAGTTTAAGAAGCACCAGTCACGATGGCCTATTTTATACAATGTTTAATGTTTTTTTGCAAGTTTATTTGAATGAAAAATTTGATTGTATTATTAGTCTGTAGCAGGGGTATGTCCTAATAGTTTTAAGCTTCACTCAGAAATGTGCATATTCAGGGGGTTATATGATAAAAGACACTTATAGGTATATTTATTATGCTGTGTAAAAATTGGAATGAAGCATTACCGGTGATGTTGCCCAGGGCAACCAATCAGCAATTAGATTTCAACAAAGCAAAGGATCTGATTGGCTGCTATGCGCAACATCACAAGTAATGTTTTACTCCACTTTTTACACAGCACAATAAATATACCCATTTTAAGTTTGCCCAGGAGCAGTAACAAATAGCATCCAATCAGCAGGTAGCATTTACTGGTCATCTGTTTGAAAGCAAACATCTTATTGTTTGCTATGGGTTACTGCTACTGGGCAAGCATAGTGCCTTTAATTACATATTGAGGTTGGTAACTTTAACTCTGCCTTTTATACATCTGAGTTTATTGCTAAATGTGTAAATGTACAGTGGGAAGTAAGCCACATACAAGGCATATTTTGAACTTTGGGTATAAAAGGCTCCTCTCGGAAGGGAGGAGAAGAAGGGAAAATCTATGAAGAGACTGCATTTCTTTGTGCTGTATTATTCTTTTTGAGTTGTAGTGCACTTTCTTTCCTGCCTTAAGGGAATAAATCTTTTTTTAAGCAAGCTTCAACTGAAACTTGCCAAGGAAAACATTAACAAGGAGTAGAATAGCTGTTGTTTATACAGCTCTGCATAAGAGGGCAGCACATAAACATGACTATAAACATGACTTTTCCTTAAGGAACCTGTAAATGCTGCTTCTTCAAGAGATTTTAGCAATTTCAGGCCTCACTTTCCTTCCTCTAATGTGGTTATGTGCTGGTAGGTTGGTACACCTTGCCATATTCTCTGCACAGGTTATCTTATGCATTTTGGATGGTGGTTAAGCTAACACAAGATAGTAACACGATGACCCGTAGCAAAGTGTAGGGAAACAGGGGCATGATAGAGCTGTAGGGGTTGTAAAGCCACTCCCAGTTGGTGGGGATTGGTGGCTTTGGAAGTTGCAGGGACAAGCATCATTAGGGGTATAAATAGTGAGAGAGGATTTTCCTGCTTCCCATTCTATTTTAGGCAGCACAGTAAAACGCCTACCCTCCCTCCCTACACAGGTGTGTTAGTACTGAAGTGTTGGTGGTGGGGTGGTTGAGTCCGGGAAGCAATGGTTAGGTTAGGAAGGAAGTTGCACAGTTAATTGAGGGCTGGCATGCCTCAGGGGTAAAGAAGCCTATCAGGAAGTGAATTTTGTTGCGGAGTAGGTGGTTACGGGCTAGAATGGTAGCTGGAGGCACTAGTTGCGTTGTGCAGTTATTGGGTTGTTACCGTATATGGTTGTTTAAGAGTTAATTATTTGTTATATAAACATTTGTGTTACATTGGACTGTGTTTATGATATGCTATTTGTTCTTTATGGTACATTTTAAATTAAAACTTTAGTCAAAAATACATTTTCGGCGGCCTTTTTTATCCCAAAACTGGTGTCTGTGTGTTTTTTGGGGATGGGTTGTATAGGAGGGGTGGCGGTGTAGTTGGCGGCAAGATCTAACGATGCTCCTGTCAAGCACATTAACATATGTGCAGGTACAAGTAACAGAGCACTAACGGGTGCATAAAACATATTTCTCAGAGGCTCAAGGGATCCTTGCTTTGAGCAAATATTAATTCATTACAGGGTTGCACCTACAAGCAGTATAAGTTGCCCATCATGTGCCACTCAGAAATGTGCCCCTTACATGGTAGACCCAAGTTGCTAGCCGATGTCAGGTACAACTCTCTGCTCTATGACAGCACTAGGCACTATGAAAGGGGGAAAGACTCACTTTGCACCCTATTAGTGAATGAGCCTTATGATCTTCATGTTTTTGTTAATAACGTAGACATATTATTTTAAACGTGAGCATAAAAAATTCATGATGGCATACATATTTTAATGATTCTACATACATGTCTATGAAAAATGAATGCTGCATATACAGTACATTGCAGTACGGCTTATCAAGTTCAGATCAGGGTACAAAGTGCAAAACATGGGGAAAAACTGCTATGTTTTTGCACTTTTGCATCCTGCCCCACACTTTGCACCTTAGGCAAAGGTCATAATGCTCCATAATGGAGTGCGCTTCTCTCATAAATACAGTGCTCCCTGTGTTAAACATTGCTGTATTCATGAGGAATAAGTTTGGTATCCTCTATCCTGCCCCGTTGAGTTGTGGCATTTTGCCTTAGATGCTTAGGTGCTGTGTAAATAAGCATTAAGGGGTGATGTTTTGTATTCCTTATTTCTCTTGCAATTGCATCCAGGTCATATGGTGTTAACAATGTTTATGGGAAATATTTACTGAAATAGGATATGTAACATTTAAAGGGGTTGTTCACATTTGAGTTAACTTTTAGTATGATGTAGAGAATGATATTCTGAGACATTTTGCAATTGGTCCATATTTTTTATTATTTGTAGTTTTTTAGTTATTGCATTTTCAGTTCAGGAGCTTTCAAGTTTTGAATTTCAGCAGCTATTAGGTTGCTAGGGTGCAAGTTACCTTAGCAACCATGGAGTGGTATGAATGAGAGACTGGTATATAAATTGGAGATGGTATGAATACAAAATGACCCCTGTTTGCAAGTTGGAAAGGGAGCCAGAGGAAGGCGGCAAATTAAAAAACTATAACAAATAAATAATGAAGACCAATTAAAAAAGTGCTTAGAATTGGCCGCTCTATAATATACTAAAAGTTAGCTTAACATATAAATTAACTTCTATTTATAGGGTTGTATAAAACACTGACAAATACCTGTTCTTGATATTTTATGTTCCTTTTAACTTTCTATTGGAAGAATTGTGATGAGCGAATCTGTCCCTTTTCGCTTTGCCAAAAAATGCGCAAGACTGCAAATAATTTGAGAAGGGGTGAAAAATTTGCAAAATGCGGGTACCTTGCAACTTTTTTGAGGCGACCGCACCTTTTTTTTTTTACACAACTGTGATTTTTTTTGCTGCAAATCCATGCCTTCTAAATAATCACTAAATAAGAAATCTCATCAAAGGTGGGTGCACTAGTAACTAGTTTCAGCAAACTAAAGGTTTCCAAAACGCTGCAGTAGAACAATGCCACATTCTTATTTTACTGCAGATAGAAAGAAAAGAAAACATAATTGTGCTTTGAATCAATTGTGATATGTTATCACTTTTGAACTGGAAATGGTAGACCCCTCTTTTTCAACTTTTGGGTGCGGTGGCTAACTATGTTCTTTGCCTCACATTGTCAGGTAAAAAAGAAGCTTAGCTCAAAGAGCTGCCCAGAACTGTAGCAAAATGTTGTTTTTTTATCATGGGGGTGCCATAATGTGTACATTTGATGAGGCTTAAAGAGTGTATTAGCTTGATTTATGGTGTTTAACAGCCTAAAGTGCAATGTTACCTGACTAAAAGAAATACTACCAAGGGCTCCCAAACAGGATCCATTTCTTACATAGGTATAAAAAAAATCACATTTTGAATTGGATAGCAATAATGCAGTTAAATAACAAAGAGAGTGTGTTTCCACAGCCAAAATATTCTGCTGTATAAAATTAAACATCTATATTTATCACGTTTCCTTGGGCATCTGGTAGTAACATTATCTAATTAATCATCTCCTAGAGTTGGTTAATAATGATTCATACATATGTGGTACATCAGTGCACAAGTGTTCATAATGCCTAAGGATTTACTTTTTCAGCAGGAAAAAATTATATTCTACGTTAAGGAAACACATTTTTACAATATTCCTATTAGTAGCTCAAGTATATGTTATGTTGTTTCAATATCATTTTCCCTAAATGTTTAGTCACTAATAATAGAAAGTCTGTATTTCTGTATAATTATTATTAAACACATAAGGAAAAGTTCTGCATGAGAAAGTATGCTTGATTTTATCCACAATAATTAATAATGCAGCTATTTGGAGAGAAAAGGGGTATCTCACACTGTATATTATGCTTAAAACTATAAAAGCATCTTATGCTTGTATCATTATTTCACAAGGCAATTGAATCATCCAATGACATTTTTACAGACAAATTGTTTTAATTTCAGAAACCTTTTATGCAGCATAATTATATGCATCTTCAAAGAGATATGCACTCTAGTGCAGTAAAAGCCATCAGATGGTTTGCATTTTGCACAGTTTAGAAGTAGGAAATGATTACTTAGGTCTCAACAGCTGATACCTTTAATATTTGTAAAAAGCTTTGAAAATATAAAACAGCAGCGCACTAGTTAATAATCCATAATTGGCCTTACAAAAATTTGGGATTTTTATAAACTTTGCAGGTTATGCAAATGCAAGTAGAGTGAAAATCTTCCAGTTTGTTTATATATATATATATATATATATATATAGATCATAGGAAGCCGGCACTCACGTAAAAAGGATGTCATTCGCCTGGGTGCAGATACCACGAGAAAACGATTTGTAGTTGGAGTTCAGGAACCGCTCACACAGGTCTTATGTTAGTTGAAATTAATTTATTAAAGGTGAACAAACGACTAACGTTTCGGCTGGTATCCCAGCCTTTGTCAAAGCCACAGAATGAAGTGTACACAGACCCTATAAAGTGTGTTTGGCGGGAAAACCAAATAGACAGTGGGGTGGGTCTAGGTCCACCCAGTGATGACATCACATACACGTAAATCCACAACCAATCCCGTCAATGTGTCATACAAAAAACGTACATAAATAAACAAAATACAAGGGCAAATATATCAACGGGGAAAAACACAAGCGGCGGGGAAAGCAAATTAAAACAAAAGTAGGGATAATGGGGACATGGTGAGGGTTTATCATATCAAACTTCTATCTGTATAGAGTGGGAATACATAAAATACTGGCGTGAATTCATAACTTTATCTAAACAACTTGTAACAAAATACAGGAACGGCACTAATTCATAATTACAGTAAATAGATAAATTGTATCTTAAGCTTTCGATACAAACATAACCATAGAGGTTGCAAAATATACGGCACACAGAAACTGTTTGTAGCAACTCATCAGTTGATCATACCGGGGTCACAGCGCAGCGGTAATGTTTAGGCTTTTGGTATCAACACGATCCTCAAGTTAGTCAGAATAAGTTCCCTATACTTGGTGTAGATTTGTTATTATGGGGGATTCTTTGTTAGCATTGCTGGAACCTGACCAGAGAAGAAGCAAAGCGCATCGGGAAAAAGTGTTGTGAAGCATAGCGGACCAAGAAAAGGTAAGACTCCAGGGTGGGCATAGATGTAGCAGAAGAAATGTGTCAGAAAGTAAAGGCATGTTACCCGATAGTACTGACATGTCCCCGTACCCCAAGCTACCCTCAAGAACAGAACGGGTTACTGCAGTCAATAAAATTCCCAAGTGTACCGGTTTAAGGCGCAGTGTCGAATCAGAGGGGATCTGCAAAAAGCCCTTGGTCAAAGCTCAGGTAAGTATAAAATGGTCACTTGTGAAAGGCAAAACAATAATATCAAAGAAGGCCATCGGGACCAGCCGTGTGGCTCCTAGTAATATATATATATATATTGTGACATGCTGACTGCCTGTACATTTTTGGGGGAATTAGCTATGGTAGGCAGGCATGCAGAGGATCAGGAGCATAAAGGTGGCCACACACATGTTGATTTTTGATTTTTCGTGTGGCCGATGGTTCGTTCCCACCCTCCACAGACGTTCAGGGCTGAATCGTCAGATATGGAGGTAGAGACAATAGGATTTCTGCCTCCTTCTGCCGATTCAGCCATGAAGGTAGATTTTGCTCAGGCACATTCAATGGCGCCGGATCAAAATCTTTTAACCCGCCCGATCGCGAGTCGACCGATATCCGCAGTCTTCTGCGATATCGGTCGCCTTGCCATACACGCACCGAATATCGTACGAAACAAGGTTCCATAAAGTATCATCGGTGCGTGTATGGTTAAGAGACAGGGACACCACACGTGACATCACTTTTTTCTCTCAAAACATCAGTTCATCAAACAGGTCCTTCTTCAGGGCTCTCACCTTCCAGGGTAACTCTCGCACTCTGGAACCTTTTCCCCGGGGCTTCTCAACATCCCCAGTGACTTTCATACATCCACGGTGACTCTCACTCTCTCGTGAACACTCTGAGCTACTCACTCAGCCCTGCTGTCTCTCCCCTCCTGGGATACCAGATCACCAGCTTCTGGCACACTAAGGGGCACATTTACTAACCCACGAACGGGCCGAATGTGTCCGATTGCGTTTTTTTTCGTAATGATCGGTATTTTGCTTTTTTTTTTGGAAAATTGTCGCGACTTTTTCGTTACCAATACGATTTGCGCAAAAAAACGCGAGTTTTTCGTAGCCATTCCGAAAGTTGTGCAAAATCGCGATTTTTTCGTAGCGTTAAAACTTGCGCGAAATGTCGCGCCTTTTAACTTAACGCTACGAAAAAAGGCGCGACTTTTCGCGCAAGTTTTAACGCTACGAAAAAGGCGCGACTTTTCGCGCAAGTTTTACCGCTACGAAAAAAATCGCCAGATTTTGCGCAACTTTTGGAATGGCTACGAAAAACTTGCATTTTTTCGCGCAAATCGTATTGGTAACGAAAAAGTCGCAATAATTTCCGAAAAGTCGTAAAGTCGCCGAAAAAATCGCAAAAAATACGAAAAAGTCGCAAAATGTTCGTTTTCCAATCGGAATTTTTCCAATTCGGATTCGAATTCGTGTCTTAGTAAATCAGCCCCTTAGGCTTCTCACCAAGCCTCAACGCTTCGGCACTCAAACACATGGTCACAGCTCCCTCTGCTCCTTGCAGTGGCAGGCAGCACCGCCAGCCCCTCTGGGAGTTCCTCACACAGTCAGGCAACCTTCCTGCCCAGTGCCCTGCTCTGAGAGACATTTCTATATGACTTCAACTGGGTGACTCCTCACTTTCTGCTCCTTGTAGTGGCAGGTGGCACCCCCAGCTCCTCTAGGAGTTCCTAACACAGGCAGGCAGCCTTCCTGCCCTGTGCCACGCTCTGAGAGTGAACTTCTCTCTCTGAGTCTAAACCAACCCCCAACTCTTTACTCAACACCCCCAACTAACACAACTTCTAATGTAATGCAGCCTAATCAGGCAGCTACCAAATGAAAATACTAACTGGAGTACGGAATGAAAGGTCTTTCCTACTCTCCCTTCATTTACTCATAGAACTCATTTCTCCAGCTTTTCCTAAGCCACTAACATGAAAACAGCACTACTTGCTGCAAAACCAGGCATTTACCCTGGTGTTACGTGTACAGTATGTCACCTTTAATACTGGTACAAAATAAACCAAACAGTAATCTTTAATTTACTGTCGCTCTCACAATATATATACTAATATATTTTAATTTATATTTACCCTGCTTGATACAAAAAAATTGTTTTTGTTACTAGTGATGATCGAATTTTTTCGCCATGCATGGATTTGCTGCAAATGTCCGCATTTCGCCATTGGCAAATAGTTTTGCAAAACGTCTGCAAAAATTTGCAGCAAAAAAAAAATCCTTATAAAGGCCACAATTCAGTGTGGCCACTGGATGTACTTTATGTTGTTTTGGGATGGACATTAACCCTTAGCATGCATCTTGACTAACAGACAAATAAAAGAAAAGATAAAACCTTGTCCATCAATAAACTTAGGCAATGGGTCAAATCATATAAAATGTGTCTGCTAAATTCTATTTCCAGTGTATGTTCAAAAATAGAGTATAGGCAGTTGCTCAGTCTTTTTTACTTTGTTGCACTTGGATCCTGAATCTGACCTGGACAGTAAGGGGCTGATTTACTAACCCACGAATCCGACCCGAATTGGAAAAGTTCCGACTTGAAAACGAACATTTTACGACTTTTTCGTATGTTTTGCGATTTTTTTCGGATTCTTTACGAATTTTTCGTTACCAATACGATTTTTGCGTAAAAACGCGAGTTTTTCGTATCCATTACGAAAGTTGCGTAAAATCTGGCGATTTTTCGTAGCGTTAAAACTTGCGCAAAAAGTTGCGCTTTTTTCGTAGCGTTAAAACTTACGCGAAACTTTGCACCTTTTAAGTTTTAACGCTACGAAAAATGCGCAACTTTTCGCGTAAGTTTTAACGCTACGAAAAATGCGCAACTTTTTACGCAACTTTCGTAATGGATACGAAAAACTCGCGTTTTTACGCAAAAATCGTATTGGTAACGAAAAATTCGTAAATAATCCGAAAAAATCGCAAAACATACGAAAAAAATCGCAAAATACCGATCATTACGAAAAAAACGCAATCGGACTCATTTCGACCCGTTCGTGGGTAAGTAAATCAGCCCCTAAATGTAAGGAATTTTTATGTTTCATCCAGGTAATTCTTTCCACGCTGTCGTAACAGACCAAGACTGGTTACCTAGAGCAATCAGTTTAAAATTCCAAGATGGTGCATGCTCAGCAGTTCTTGCTCCAGTCATAGCCTTCTACATCAGGCAACAAATTCATGAAATATTCAATTTCAAAATGAAAGATTAAAGCAAGCAAAAGTCAGCTGTTACCTTGGGTTGAGTATTATGAGATTAGATTAGGTTTCCTTCATAACAATCATTGTGAAACAGGTTCCTATAAAATATAATACTGGATCTTGGTTCTACAAAAACAATAGAAACTACAAGAGAAGCTACCACTTGACTATTAACTGTGACGGTAGTTATTATTAATTTTATTTACTTTAATTATATATGTTTGTTAAATTTAACAAACATTATTTGTTTACTGGCAAATAATTGTGCAAATATAGCAATGAAAATATTCCACTACAATATATAATTTTAATGATTTTGTAAGAAAAGCTGTGACATTCAAAGAATGGAATGGACATCAGGTCCCTAATCACTTTGTTACCTTAATATAAATATATGATTTATAATCATGCAATAATGAAAGATTCATAAAAATTAGCAGCCAGTGACATCAGCCATAAGCACCTGTACATGAAGGTGACATTAATTAGAAATCAATAGGGTTTACAAAGGCATATAAAAGGAGAAAGTGTTTCATATAGTGTGAAAAATAAAGAAGGAAAGAAAAAGAAAGAAAGAATTAAAGAGAATACTGTAAGTACAGCATAAGTGTAGTTCCCATAAAAATACACAAAAATAATTATTCACATTTTATTTGCTTACATGGCATAATAACAATTTTTAACTACTAAAACGTTTTGTGTGAAGGAAGAAATTTGTTATACAAGTTCTTTTGGCAATGCAATGGGAATTCTGCATAGCAAAATGATTGTTTATTAGGACTGAAGTTCCTTCACTTTTTAGCACGTATAACACAAGGTACAATTGTAGAACTGGAATATGTTCCAGTTTATCATACAAAACTTTTTTGTAAGCCCAAAATGTAAATCTGCCTAAAGATTAAGGTCACAGAATAACATGCTTTTAAATTAAACATTCCCAAGTTCCCCAATACATCAATGCAGACAAATAAGAAAACTTTTAAAGGATCAGCATAATTGTGTTCATTTGATTTGACACAATTTATCTTAATGTTATGTATGTCTAAATGTTTTCTTGAAGAAAAAGTCCAGGCTTTAGTGCAATGTATTTAATATCAGCTATGCTGTATTCAGCCATCGTGTGTTATTATGTTGTATAAACAAAACCTTAGAAAATACATATGTGTTTCATGCCCACAAAAGCACTAAGAAAATTACAGTACATATTTTTACAGTGAATTCATTATTATCCATCAAAATTTGTTTTTGTTAAGTTAGTAACAACAGCAGCAGGCAAAGAAACACATGGTGGATCCTGGGGTCCAGCTACCTCAGGGTCTGTATGCACATTCATCTTCAGTCAAGTGAGGTATAGACTCCATTGTCTTTTCGGGAAGTGACAAGGCTCTAGTTATCACAAGGAATACTACCCACTGCCACAGAAATACACAGTAGTTGGGCTACCTCAAATCTCCCTTAATAATCTCTCTTTTACTGTTTTATTAGTTGAAGTTAATATCTTTTCATAACTTGGTCCATGCCATGTATCCACTTGCTTTAATCCTCATTGTTCTTCTCTATTCTTAGCTATTCTACTCCTTCAAACCTTATTTATTTACCAGTGTTCCTATCTTATCTTGTGCTCTTCTCTTTAACCCAAAAATCTACACTAATTATATATTTTTCTCAAAATCATTGCATTTCTTTGACCTAAAAGAATCATGGCTCATGGCAGCCTTTCTGTCTATCAAACCGCAAAGACCACAGACTGCATTGTGTATAGGACTTTTCCTCTCTTCTCAGTGCCATTTCAAGCATATTTTCCTACCTCCACCCCTTCTTTTTCAAGTCACAGTTAAAACACTTATCCATATCCTCATCCTATCATCGCTAAATTACTACAACTTGCTACTAACTGGCCTTGCATAACACCCTTATCTCTTTACTTCATTTAGTCTAAATATGCGCTACTAGATTTTACCTTATCTCACCAAGAAGCAGGTCTCTCTGCTGCTGTGGCTATCCATTAATCAAACAATAATTTGCATAATCCTGTTAATGATTTTTAAATCCTTTCATTTGTCTGCATCTCACAACATCTACTCACTTCTTCATATGTCACTGATTTTCTCCAAATAGTATTATCATTTTATATTATACAGCTCTTTATGGATTGGCCCCCAGGCCTCAAGACTTCCTTCTCCTGGAAGAAAAAAGAACTTATGTGAGTGACCTTCAACTTAAAATTCACCATAAAACCAAACAAGCCGTATTATGGTATCCATTATGCTGTTATGATCACTTGAGTTGCAGGAAAAAAAATATCTGAGTTTTTGATGCTACATCATTGTTTTACTCCAGTGGAAGCTTGCTCAGTGTAACGTCTATTTAAAAGCTCTACAATACTCATCTGCAAACAGAGAGCTAAGTACCTATATACAGTACCTAACCATGAAACTAAAAAATTAAAATACAGATAATGAAAAATTAGCATTGTTAACTTGCAAAAATGTACAAAAAAGTCTATTGATTTAAATTTACATGGTGAAGTAAAACATGGTATAAATGTTAAATCTTGTAGTTGACTCTTCTTTGCACTTTTTCTTATTCCTGTCATGTTTTCTTTATATACTGAATGGTGAATCATACACTATACAAACCTTTTGGGATTATGGGTATGAAATTGTAAATCTGCTACTCTGGACTTTGTATTCAAGATTCTGTGGTCATTTAAGCAGCAAAATGCTTTTAGTTTAGCTAATTAGACAGTAGACTCATGTAGCGCTTAGTAGGTCTTAAGATCTTCACCATCATCTGTATTAGGTAAATTATAAACACACCTCCAAGAAACAGAAACCACTGCTGTGTCTGGGCTTCTTTGGAGACTGAGAATGAAAACAGGTTTATAAATAACGCATTGTATACCTCTCAATTTTATGCACAGAATGTTCTCTAAACTCAAATACAAGAAAAGCCTTGGATATTTTTCTACTTGTTTTTGTTGTCATTTAAAAAAATAAACTTAAATGTCAGACTAAAATGAGTTTCCCCTTGAGTAGTAATCCAACGCAGCTAAATAAAAACCTACAGAAACACATTGAAATTACTGGGTACAAAGTTGGATTGTTAAAGCCAGCGTGGAAATAAAATTTCAGAGCCTGATGGTTGAAAATACTTGGAAAAAGTAAATCACAGTGGGAAGCACTGTGAACTGGAGGAATAAAAGAAAAATGATCTTAAAAATAGTAAATGTTATTTTGAAATATATAAAGAATAATTTTCATTTTATATCTTGAATGTTGAGCATAACTAACTAGTGTGTTTGTTTTGTCCACACAAATTGCTTTATGAAACCCAGTCTCCTCTGCTGTCTGTGCTAAAATAATTGTCTGCCTAACTGATAAGCAATACAGCAAAGAGTCTGACATGCTAATCCCAATAGTTAACCACCTAACAGTCAGTTGAGGCTTAAGGAGCAATCACTATCTTGCTCCACCCAATCCAATTTTTCCAGAGCAAGGCACAAAAAAGAATTAATCACAAGATATTTGAACCAGTGAGGGGTGGTATGAGAAAAGTCTTCCATGATCGTAAGAATTACCTTAAATTCCTTCAGTCCTTGTCACCTAATAAATTCTTAAATGTATACACAGAGTAGTGCAAAATATTTTACAACTTTAATTAATATGTTGCCAAAAGTTCTTCCATTAATCTTCTGTTTTTTCCACCAATACTATGGGATGGCCCTGTGTCAGTTACACAGTTCTGGAAATAAATGGTCCCCTTGAGATTTCCCTGCCATGGATAATTACTGATGCTCGCTAGCACTATTTTTTTCATTGTCAACTAAAAAAATAGAGACAGAGAAATGTTGCTTGTTTTTTCTAGTAACAAAATAAACTTAACGTGCATGTGATTTTAAATGGCTTTTAAATAGAAAAATAACAAATGTACATCCATATTTAACTGGATATCTTACGTATATACAAGACATGATTTTTTTACATGCCCTGTGGAAGCCATGAGTAAGCAACCTTTTCCAACCATATAAATACAAAATTTTAAGCGCTGTTCCCATTTAATAAACATGCTGTGGAGCACCATTGGTCTGAAAGTCAGTATTGCAACATTCACTAAATAATGCTTTTTTTACCTTATTTTTCCCATATATAGAAATAGTGACCTAACAGATGAAACTGCATAAGAGCTGCTAATTTTTGGCAATCAACAAGGATGTTTTCACAGGCAGAAAAAGATGACTCTATGAATGAGTCTTGCTACACACAGAATTCATTATATTTTATTAACATTAAATAATAACAATAGCTCAAAATACATTTTCAGTGAAAATATGATTCTATATTGATCAAACTCGACTTTCAGTAGCTCACAGAGCCTTCCAAAGTGGGTATGAATTTAGCCTTTTATATTATGAAATGTGTAACTATGGTTCTAAACCATGTCTGGCTTTTAAATGGAATGAATTTAATTATCTTAACACAGTCCTTAGCGATCCCCACAGGGATAACTTTTATATATAATTTAGCAATGCTTAGTTCATCCACATAGCGTGTTCTACTTTTGCCTTATATTGTGGGCAAAAAATAGCATCAAATAGGAAATTGTCACATAAGCAGCTTCTTGCCGGAGTTATTTTCCTCTCACTGTCACTTTACCTTATTTCTGCAAGAGTAATTACTAAAGCTGTGAAGCAGGAGGCAATGACCACATCACTTTCTCCTACACAAGAGAATTTCTTGACTTTCTATTTTCTGCTACTGTATCTATTAAACCGTATTCGTATGATGATAGGAAATGTAATACCATTATAGTATTAATGCAGCTTTATACAATATATGTAAACAGCATGCTCCTTTAGCCAAAAGTCAGAATCATTTTCTCTGGGCAGTACAAATTAATTTGCACTCACACATATACACCAACTGCACTTAACACTAAATACTAAATACATTACACGAATGGAAAAACTGCATGTTTTTAACAGTACAAAGTGATTAATTTCAACTTTCACTAAATGCACAATGCACTGAACTTTTTATGATGAACCAAATTTGTGCAGAGGCAGCTGTACCATGGTAAAAAAAATATGGCATTTTTGGCTTCAACTTGACATGAAGTATGCATTTCCATTCCGAGTTCTCCATTGCATGCTTTTGGGGAAATGTAATAAAAAGTGTAAC
The DNA here is from genome assembly GCF_000004195.4 of Xenopus tropicalis. Lineage (NCBI taxonomy): Eukaryota > Metazoa > Chordata > Amphibia > Anura > Pipidae > Xenopus > Xenopus tropicalis. The sequence continues at coordinate 118,929,918 of NC_030678.2, read as the reverse complement.
ATTTGCCCAGATATAGGGCCCGATTCACTAAAGTGCGATTTAACATGCGCTATTTTTAGCGTGCGTTAAAAATTTTATCGCATCTTAATTTTTGCGACTTTTCGCACGATTCACTATTAGTACACTTGCGCTATTTTACGCGCGGTATTCCATGCGATAATTTTGTCGCGATAAATAGCGTACGCGGTATTTTCTGCATGTATGCTATTTATCGCATGCGCTAATTGTCGCGACATTACGCACGTGACAATCGGCAGCATAAAAATGGTGACATTTTGCCCTGGGAGAGCACAGAGTGCTAGAGAGGTGCTATATAAAAGTTTATTTGCAAAAAACCCCCCCAAAAAACGATAAAAATCTAAGTAAAAAAAAAGAGTGCTAGAGATAATAAAATGGGGGGGGGGGCATTTAAGAATATTTAGCCAAATACTTAGGGGTCCGTTTGCTAAAGTGGCTTAAATTAAGTGGGAGATTTTAGACACAGAATAAACGGCAAATATGTTATGGGCACTTTATTAAACGGGGACAAATATAATATTGCAATTATTCTGGCAACAAAACATTGGATTGGCAGTTATCACACTCGCCAGAAAATACGCTACGTACTAGTTAACGCAACTTTTACTATTCAGCAAAATGGGCTAAAGACAAAATTGTTGCCAGAATATTTGCAAACATTTAACCCATATAGCATATTGATGCTGTTACTGATAAATGTAAGAGTGTAGGGGAAACTACATGAAAGTATAGAATACCATATCAAGGAAGGATAAATAATGAGACATTACTCAGTTCAAAATTATAAAACTAAAAACTTTTACTTAATATAATAAAATAAAAAGGGGGTGAAAAAAAAACTTGCTTGCTGCCCTTGAGTTCTCTCATGTCCCTCTTTAGTTGATCCACCTCCCCCCAGAGCTGGGCCAGCTCGGCCTTCATGTTGGCCAGGTCCTCCTGCACAGATGGTCCCTCGTGCGCAGGAGAACCTGGCGCCCAGCGCTTGGCCTGGGGGGAGAACTCAAGGGCCTGGGGGAAACTGGGGGAGGAATCAAGGGGGGGTGTCTGGGGCCTCGGGGGTATATTCGGCCTCGGGGGCCTCTTCAGCCTCTTGGGCTGATGGTCCTGGGGCCTCGGGGGCCAATTGTCTGGCCTCGGGGGCCACTTGTCCGGCCTCGGGGGCCAGTGGATGGGCCTCGGGGGCCGGAGGTCGGGCCTCGGGGGCCGGTAGAGCCTGCTGTGCCACAGGAGCCTGGAGGGCCTGGGGTTGGGCCTGGAGAGGAGGCGCCAGCTGAAGTTCTGTGAGATAGTATTGCAAGATGTTATTTTGTGTAATATATTATATATATATATATATACATTCATACACCATCATAAATAATGGGGCCCCTCACAACAACATTTTTTGGGCCTCCCACGCCCCCAATGGCCCCTCCCCCTGTGAACCCTCACATCAATACAAAGGACACACAGACAATGAAAGTGTTTAAAAGTAATTAAAACATAGAGTACAGTTGTGCTGGTTAAACTGGTAAGTTTGCAACAGAAACGCTACTATAGTTTATATGAATGAGCTGCTATGTCAACACGGGGGCAGACATTGAAGCTGGGAAAAAGGAGAAAAGGCACAGGCACATAACAGATAACAGATAAGCTTTGTAGAATATAATAAGGTTTTATCTGTTATCTGCTAAGTAACCTGTGCCTTTTCTCCTGTAAATGGCTGCCCCCATGGCTACACAGAAGCTTTATTTATATAAACTATAGTAGTCTTTCTGAGGCAAACACACCAGTTGTACCAGTACAGGGCAGCATTACATTATATAGTAATTACTTTTATACACTTTCATTTTTTGGTGTTACTGTCCCTTTAAATAATAGCAGGCCCAGCATTTTCTTGACATCTTTTCGTTTTCTGGAGCAATAAATCTTAATACCGTCTGTCTATGGAGGTCACATTTAGCATTGCATTAGTTATGCATTTCAATGTAAGACAATATATCTGTAGTTTACAAGCAATACATAAGACTCTTACACCCCTCCTGTGAGTTACTTATGATCACAATATACACAGTACTAATAAATGATGAGAGTAAACTTGATAATTAAAGTTAACGGTAGTTCAATTGAATCTTATGAGTGATTCAATCACCATGCATCTGAACCATTAAGCAATAATAGCATAGCTGAGTTTTATTAGGCAATAATCCAGTCCCCAAGTGGATAAATTATGATGCTGTGGTCTATGTTTATTTTGATTAAAGAACTGGTTTATAGCTGATGAGAAACTTCATTGTTACCATCACACATACTGGATATTTAAAAGAAGAGAATCAACAGAACAAGAAGCTGACTCAAATTTTGCATAAAATTGCAACAAGGTTACCTTCTTAATATCTCTACACAACTTGTAGTGGAATAGAAATAACTGTGACATCCCCTACATTTATGGGGAACAGTTTGTAAAGAGTACTAGAGTACAAGCTGAATATGAAATTTTTCACGTCATTTTCTTTCTCTGCCAAATAATTTTGTATTAGTATCTCCAGCCAGAGGGGTACTGAGGACTGTTGTCCGAGGGTAGTCCAAATGTTGTCCCAATGGGGGGCGTCCAGCAGAATAGCGTTAACTTTTGTGACTTGTGTAACTTATAAATTTAGGTAACTTATGTAAAAAGTTAGGTGACTTAAGTAGAAACCTACTGAACTTACCTAGAAACGTATCTAACTTATGTATCAAATAATGAGAATGCAGTGGCAGGCAGGGGTGTGGGATTTAAATTTAGGGTGAACTCCACTGGCCACGAATAAATTAAATAAGTCAATATAAATTCTACTGACGGCCAGTGATCCACTGACTGGCAAAATAATTGGGCCACTTAACTGAGAACTAGATATTTTCCATAAACATATCAGCTGTTATCTCTGTGATGTTTCCTCTATAGTTACACGCCTGATTTTTAGTAAAATAATTGAAAAAGTCATGACTTTTTTTCTGCAACTTTTAGCACTAAAAAAATCTGAATCGGGAAAAAAAAATCCAACCGTAAATGTAAATGCCCCCCTTTGTCTTAGTATAATCTACCTGCTACTTGATCTTTTGTGTAGCGCATACAAGGGGAGTGAAAAAAATGTTTATGGGGGGGCAGGTAAATAACTTGTATGGTGTCCGTAAGATTTATAATGGCTGCTCAGTCTGTTAAAGGAGAACCAAAGCTTCAGAAGAATTAGACTTGAATTGCTGTGTCTTATATAATTATTTTTTTCCACTAAACCAATAGTTCAGCAGCTCTATAACAATAACAACTGAAAATCTGAATTAATTACCAAGCAGCCCTGTGATCTTTTGATTTAATGCCTTTTTTCTAAAGTTCACATCTTCAGGGCTGATCAAATATTAGTTTATCTGCAATAAAGTTGGTGTTCTATCTTGGTTTGAGAAAAAAATCGGCAAAAAAAAACAAGCAAGTATTCTCTAAAACCTGAAATAGTCAGGATTTATTAATGAAAATTTGCTCCAGAAGAAGCAAATAAAAGCTGGTAAGATTCTATAGAAGACTCTTGATTAGGTTAAGTTTTTTCCTGCAGTTTAATCTTCGTTGTTAGACTTTTTACTTACGTGGGATTTCCCGTTACTTTTTTTTTTCAGACATGTTAAGCTCACAATGTTGGATTTTGCTCCTTAAGGCTACTGGGAACAACAAATTCTTCTGGATATGTATAATTCTGCTTCTTCATCGTGCTCCTTAGGAAATCTGCATAAAAGGCATAGATTCATCATTGACTTAAGTCTGTCTTAGTCTAAGGGGCCCATGAAAGTTAGTTAAAATTCCATGAGTTTTTGTGGTTTTCGTTAAATTTCCACGAAAAAATCGTACTTTGCACAAAGAATACGAACATTTCGGAATTCGTTAACACTTTGGTTACACTTTACTCGGGACTATCTTTTCGCAAGGTTTATTCTGTTGAGTACCATTGAGTCCTATGGAAGGCTTCCAAAGCCAGACATGGAAGGCATCAAAGCCAGAAAGATTTTAGTGGCTTAACAAACTTTTCTGCATTAACTTATCGTGACTTTCGGAACGCAATTCGTATGAACAATAAAAGCATTTTTGAGACATTTTAGAACTTCAGAAATTATCTTGGTTACTCCGAATTTTTACCATATCATGTTTTAAGCCCAGCAAAAAATGTGCCCCTAATTGTCAAGTTCTTCATCAGGACTTTGGGCCAGTTAAATGGAGAATTTTGGTTACATAGTTACACTATGGGGCAGGGACCTCCTTCCTACTGTTTCTCATAACATATGGCACTTACTTCCTGTGTATTTATTATAACAGTTGTCCTTCCTGTGTATAATTTTGTATATTGTAAGATTGTACAGCGCTGCTAACCCTTGTGGCGCTTTATAAATAAAGTTATACATACATACATACATATACAGTTATACCTATGCATATCATACAATCCTATTCAATTCTCCAGCTTTCAAGCAAGCACTGAACATTTTTTATGCAAGTGTTCAGCACTTACATGCACTTACTTACATAAGGAAGAATGGGGTGCATTTCTTCCTGAGGTGGAATGCAGAAGAATTCACCACAGCGAAGTGCAGGAAAAAACAATGAGTATGAGCCCTTAAAATGAAATCTATAGGAGATAGCTTTCCCGTAATCCAGAGCTTTCTGGATAATGGGTTTCTGGATAATTGATGCCATAACTGCATATATGTCTTACTCATTAAAGTACAGCTTTAATCCAATATATTTGAAAACAGTAGCAAAATATTCTAACTGGTCATTCTCTGACATTCAGAACAATTCTTCCAGAGCATTGCTTATGTTCCAAATACGATCTTCCAAATGTGATTTTATTGTAATAACCATTTTAACATACAAAAATGTCAGAATCATCATAGTTAAAATAAAAACAGAAGAAAAGATCCTTGTATCACACGTAGACTATACTATAAAATGTACTGCTGTTTAGATAGACAAGAACTAGTAACACAGACAGCTTAACATTCTGAATTATTCATCTGCAATCTGTAGAATATCAATAGTGTCTTATTTCCTAGCTACTTGTAATTAAAAAGGTTTGTTTTACAAATTCTAGGGGAAAAAATTAAATATATGTTAGTTTCAAGCTTTCCAGCTGGCATGCCACACTATTTACAATAAAGAAAGTGCACAGACTGTTTTTTAACCTAAAACTCTGTGGAAATTATACCATGAATTCACAGCCTGAAGCTTGCATATATGCTGCAGAAGGAAAAGGCTGTCCAACAACTGAGATTATATTTCATGCTTTACAATGGGTAAACTAGCTGAATTTCAACACCTGAGGCTTAAACTGCTAAGGAATACACATAGCAGATAAACCATATGCTGCAATATAGAAAAAACAGTCTCTCTGTTGTAACAGTTAAATATTATTTCAAGTGTTAGTATAAGTAAAAATAGTGCAATGCATGCATACATTGTGCACACTTATGGCTGCGTGCAAATAATTTTATGTTTCCAGCACCATGGTAACTAAGGGGTGAGGGGGCGGGACACATCAGTGTATGGTCTCCTAGTTTTAAGCCCCTTTCTGACTAAGGGGTAGGGATCAAGCGTCATACTATAAGTGATCCACCCCTAACCCAGTGGGCATGGGAGGGTTGAAGGCATCATACTGGCACTTTTGTTCAGAGCCCTTCATTCTTACAAAACCCTTATCTTTTGATGAAACAGATGTAAATGTATATTTTTGATATTTTAAAGGGTTTCTAAGTGGCCGCTGTACTTACCTGCTTGTTCCAGATATATTGCCGTTTAACATAGACTGAGGGACAATGCCACATATCTGCTATTGGGGTGGCACAGTGTGTGCACTTATTTATCCCTATTACAGATTATTTACAAATTTATGTTATATCCTTGCACAAAGGCTATGTTAATCTTTTCTGCAAAATAAGAACCAGTAATATAAGTTTATTGGTGAGTAAAGGCTTAATCACTAAGAACTAGTGTGCTCATACCTCTCATGGGCTGCAGATGTCAGGTCATTACTTTCCAGTCACAGCAGGGACTTGCTAAATTTCATTCATAGGAATATAATGATTTCCCAATTTTTAAGGTTTTCCAGAGTTAAATAAGAGGGGTCCGGGTCAGAGGGTCTTTGCTGCTTTAAAAATCATCCTTGGGTTAAGTCAAATCTTGTTCACTAATAGGAAATAATCCATTACACAGCCTGCTGTGCAATCCTTTCTTATTACAAAAATAGTTACAGTTGGAAATGAAGATGCAGTGACTGGGCAAGGAGCACATTTCTCATCCCCTTTGAGCTTTTAACTAAATCAGGCTCCACCAGAAATCTGATTTCCAAAATTTTGAAAATAATGGATACCTTTTTTATGGACATTCTTATGATGAAAATGGGTTCACAGGAAGGCCAAAGAAGGCACCTGTATTTTCTCTGAATTACAGTAAGGCCATCTCCCATAGAGTCCAATTTAAGCAAACAATTTTAATTTTTTAAAACTATTTACTTATTGAAATAATAAGTATAATGTAATAATAAGTATAATTTAATAATAAGTACTTTTTACTTAACTTTAACTAAGCTGCATGAAAACATACTATTGGCAAAATAATCATTTTTGGCTTATGTAATGTTTAAATTATTTATAGCAGATTTAAGGTATGGAGATCCACATTAAAGAAAGACCCCTAATCTGGAAAATCCCAGGTCCCATCCGTTGCAGATAATAGATCCTGTTCCTGTGTAAAATGTAAAAAGAAACATTTCACAGCAGTTTATGAAGTTCCACGTTTGGATGTTCAGAGATGAAAACAATATGAATTTAATAAAATACATTGTTTTTGAAAGGTTTGTAAGATGTTTTTTTAATAATACAACATGAGCTATCTATAGTGATATTATTACTTTGTGTGTAATGATCAATAAAGTCACAGAGAGGGATAAGTGATAGAAATTGCATCAGCTGCACTTGCTGACATGAAACATCTCAGATGTCATTGCAACCCAAAGAAAACATTTTTCAAAGATAAGATTTTATTACAAGGCCCACGAGCATCTCATACAGGACTGTACTATGCAAGCATTTTCCCTATCGTGATACAGACCTACAGTACATAGCAAGAGCAATTTATCTAGACCTTCAAGGCTTAATTGAAAAGAAGAATGTGATTCAAGTACATTTTATTAGTAGTTTTCCAGTCACAAATATATACTTTTATCAGTGCTACATAGACAGGAGAGCAGGAGAACACTTCTATTTATGTGTAATCATTAATAATAGAGTGTAGAGGGCAAAAAGGCTTGGTCAGCTAATTATCATACAAACCCCTGGATTCACCACAAATAAAAAGAGAATTGTCATTTAACAAACCTTTCAGTTCTGTATGTTAAAATGTTAAAAGACTAGAACCAATATAATGAATACAATATATGCAAATTGGGCAGAACTACCTGTAAGTTATTAATATTAAATACTTTCTATAGCCATAAATGAGCTTTGACTACTCTCTTTCTGCTGACAATTTTAGGCCACTTTTGTAGAGTGCTCCAGGACTAACAAGTTGATCCAGTGGAAAGCTAGAAAAACCCCATATGAAGAATATCCAGTTTGCCTCAAAGGGGGAAATAAGGGCACAAGCACAAGCATGCTAAGGGGTGCAAGAGCGTGCCCTGTCCTTACTGTCTGTCTATGTTCCTTCCCAATCCACATGCCTATGTTTCTAACACAGTCAGCAATGTTTGGTACAAAAAAACAAATATACTTTCGAGCAACAAAGACCATGAATTTTAGAAAAGCATATTTTTCTTAAGGGCTGTTTTTCAAAGCATAGGTTGGGGCATTATGTTTTCTGCTAAAACAGAGAACAGAAATGGTTGTTATCCTTCAAAATTATATTAAATTGCTACTGTTATAAATGTGTTCCCCTAAAAAGCTTTAAGAACCTCCCTATGTGGCTCAAATAAAGAAGTTAATAGAAAAAAGGAAAGCATTTAAAAACAGGTTGGAGGGGAATAAGCTGCGTTTAATGAATATACACACTATAACAAATGTTGTAAAACAGCAATCCAGAAGGCAAAGATAGAAAATGAGGAGCACATTGCAGCAGAGCCTAACCCTAAAAAGTTTTTTAAATATGTTAATAGTAAAAAGATGCAGGTTGAGAGTGTGGCTTCCTTAAATTATGGTTACAGTATGGTTATATAGGATACAGAAAAGGCTAAAACATGTTAAATCAGTTCTTTTCTTTAGTGCATACAAAAGAGAAGCCAGGGTTCCAAGACGCACCGATAACTACACTGTTGGCTCAGCTGAATCTAGTCAGTGATTGATACAGGACATGGTACATAAAGGTTTACTCAAAACTAATGTGAACAAGGCATCAGGGCCAGATGGAATACATCATTGGGTACTGAAAGAGCTTAATTCAATCTTAGACCGTTCCTCTATTTTTGATTTTCTGAGGCTCACTTTCTTCTGGTATGGTACCTATGGATTGGAGGAAAGGTGACGTAATTCCTATATTTAAAAAGGGTTTTAATCTCAGACTGGCAATTACAGGGGCATAGATTTGCAGGAGGATGGGGTTATTCTTCCACTTTACAAGAGTGTTTGTAAGGCCCCATCTAGAATATGCCATGCAGTTTTGGTCTCCAATGCTCAAACTGCATGTTATTAAATTAGAGAGGGTCCAAAGAAGGGCAACTAAGCTGGTTAAGGGTATGGATGGTCTCAGTTATGAAGAAAGACTTGTCAAGTTAGAATTGTTTACCCTGGAAAAAAGGTGCTTAAAAGGGCATATCATAATTATGTATACATATACAAGGGGGCCGTATAATAATCACTCATGCTTTTTTACCAGTAAGTCCTTTTTAACTTTGGAAAGAGTTTTTTTTATCGTGAGAGCTGTGAAATTGTTGAATTCTCTCTCTGAATCAGTTGTACTGGCTGATACATTAGATATCTTCAAGAATGGGTTGGATGGCTTTTTAGCTAGTGAGGGAATACAGGGTTATTGAAAACTGATTCAGGGACTGGTCAAATTGCCATCTTGAAGTCAAGAAGGAACCCCCACTTGAACTGAAGAGGCTTCAGAGGGGTTTTGCCTTCCTCTGGATAATCTAGAGGTTAGACAGGTTATATATAAACATAGAGGATTGAACATGATGGATGTGTGTCTTTATTCAACCTAACTTACAATGTTACTATGAAATGCTAGACCATATACACCAAAATGGTTTCATTGTACAATAATTCAGATGTCTAAATAGATTGTCCCAAAGATATTAGTCTGCTAATCATGTAAGGGCATATACCCCAATATTAGAATGAGTGAAGACAGACTTGCAGTTACAGTAGTATGTCTATATATACTGTATACTGAGACCTGCACCCTCCTCTAGCCCACTGACCTACCCCAAATGTGTGTAGATGGAGAAGTTCTATATGCTTATGATAGAGAGATGATATGTCATATTTTACAGTATTAATTTTCTGTTCTAATTTCATGATCACATAGTTTGTATGTGTATGTTTGTATATTAAATAATATGAATAAACGTCTTTAAAAATCCCATAGGAATGAATAGAGAATGGGAGAATTTTACTGTAGGAGGCTCTAATTTTACACTTAGAGGTAGGTTTATCAAAGTCCTATTTATTTTTCTGCAATGTGTTAGAAGGAATTACTTCAATAAATTTTTGATAGGGGTCTGCTTGTGATAAGGATAACATGCATGAAGGCTAGAATTTTGTTTTGTTAAATTGGTGTATAAACATTATTTGTCAAGGTTCACTAACAAGGAAAAAGTCTTCTTAAGCAGTGTCAGTGTACGTGTAGAAGTTAGTAACAATCACCTTGCAAGTAAGGTTACTCCTTTTAAACACAAAGCCCATGCATAGCAAAGCACGGTCAAATTATGTGTGGCACAGGAAAATATGCATCAAAAATTTCACTAGCACCAAAAAGCAAAAACCTATCGAAATGTATGAATCTGTACAAAGCTGATGTCAATGCTGTCGAAACAAAAGCGCTTAGCTCCTTTAGTATCCTTGGGTGAATATTATCAGGTTTTGAACCTTAATTTACATTCAAATAATTTATTCTCATTTAGCACCAATTGCTAAGTCATAGTAGATGCTTGTCACAAAAGCATTAGTGATGGTGTATCTCATTTTAAAATTACAAAATGCAAAAAAACGATCTGCAATGTAAGACAGTGAGGGTTTACCGATAGTAGAAAAACATGCCCAAGTTCTGTAGCCCATAATATCCAATCAGGAAAGCCAATTACTTACTGGTTGCTGCACTTTCTGAAATTAGTCCGTCACCATTAAAGGAACAGTAACACCAAAAAATTAAAGTGTATAAAAGTAATTACAATATAATGTACTGTTGCCCTGCATTGCTACAACTGGTGTGTTTGCCTCAGAAAGACTACTATAGTTTATATAAGCTGCTGTGTAGCCATGGGGGCAGCCATTCAAAGGAGAAAATGCACAGGTTACTTAGCAAATAACAGACAAACCCCCATTATATGGAGCTAGTTATCTGCTATATAAACTGTGCCTTTTCTCCTTTTTTCCAGCTTGAATGGCTGCCCCCATGGCTACACAGCAGCTTATTTATATAGTAGCTTTTAAGTAGCAAAACTAAAACACTTTAATTTTTTGATGTTACTGTTCCTTTAATTTACCTCAGTGATTCCAAGATATTTTTTCAAAATTCGACTATAAAGGAGAAAATGTTAAGACTAGCTAGATTATGAGGTTTATCTCTAATGTTTACTTAACATAAAGATAAAAACAAATTCTACTAATATCCTTTAGATATACCTCCTGTTAATGCAGAATTAGAATGAAATTCTTTTGAATATTATAGCAGTTATTAGATTACACACATATTCCTTTTTAGTATGTGAATTTAAATATGTGTGCTTTCATTCTGAAACAAAAATGATAATTTGCCTGAATGATGACATCACAAATATCCCAAATGTACAATTCATCAACAGCTGCTGCTGAATTCATAATTAGCAGTTGTTGACATGAAAGATTACTTGGATATTAACCAACATTTACAAAGTGTCTCTGGACTGATTTTTTTTAAAATAGGAAGATAAAATAAATTGCCAAGATCTAAAAATTGGAATGTATTGGGGAAAAAGACAAAATAGAAAGTAGATAAAAAGTAGTATACAGTTATATAAAATCACAGAATAACTTCATCATCAAGGGTAGCCATTATATTCTTATCAATGCCAGTACACAGTTGCCCACAGACCGCACATAGATGGAGATTTCACATTCATATGAACCATATATATACACTAGAGTTTTATCCTAAAGCAACCAATCAGTAATATGTTCTCGTTTAGCAGTAACAAGGCTAGTGAAAGCAAAAATACAATTGATTGCAACTGGTTACCAGTGGAATAAAAAACACCTCCATGTGTGAATGGGATTGTGACCTTAGGTTGTAAACTCCTCTGGGACAGGGATTGATGTGAAAGATGCATAATCTCCATAAAACCCTGTGGAACATGTCAGTGCTATATAAATATAGGATGATAATAATAAATGAATTTCAGTTTCTCAAAGTGAACCTTCTCCATAAATATATTGGCAATGTTTTGTGACAAGCTAAATGTAATTTGCATTTTCAAACTATTCTCTGCTATACAGCGTAAGAACTTTTGTCATACAGGATCCCTTAGGGACCCACAGGCACATGTGAAAGATGCTTAAATCAGTATTATCTGCCTTGCTAGTTCTGGTTCCTAAAACAATGCCGCAAAATCCCCCTGACTGACAGACATAGAGGAGATCTGGCTTCTGCTACATTTATTTAAGGGTCAGAACCAGAGAAAACAAAGGGATAAACAAATACTGCTTTCAATTGTAATACCATTTATAAATAAATTTAGGTATATGTTGGAATTTGAAAAAAGGTAGTACCACTAGTCTAATCGTCCAGGTGCCAATAACTGAGGTGGGGAGAAACAAAACACTTTGGATATTTTTACGGTTATATGTGTGTGACCGTTAGTTCAACATAACAGTAGCATAAAATGCTTTTCAGATTTTGGATGTGATATTTGGATGTTTAATATTTTTTTATAACCTATAATAACTTTAATATTGGATAGGTGATTCCAGTATTTTAAGTAAAATATAAGAAAACATTTATATAAGAAACAATATAAGAAAATGTTTATAAAATGGAAAAATTGTAGGTTAAACTGATTGAATTTTATCAACCTTCCTTCTTGTTTCTCTTTTTCAGTTTGTGTAGCAGTGGGAGGGAATTTCCTCCAAAGCCTTATCAGCTTGAACCACAACCTCTGTACTGATTTCTTATTCTCTGACAAATTGTATTCTGTTAATCCCAATCCAGGCCGTTTTAATGAGTGTTCATTTTGTACATGCTATTTTAAAAAGGAATTTCACATGGTAGATTTTAGTTATTCTGCACAGAAACAAGGCACAGTTTATTTTCTTGAGTTACTCAAAAAATGTATAAAAATGTCAGATATTTGTGAATTATTAATTAAAATATCTGAAAAATATTTAGGAAGCATTGTCTCCAGTTTCCACTATATAGCATTATACAGGTATGGGACCTGTTATCAAGAATGTTCGGGACCTGGGGTTTTCTGGATAAAGGATCTTTCTGTAATTTGCATCTCCATAACTTAAGTCTGCTAAAAATCATTTAGATATTAAATAAATAGGCTTGTTTTGCCTCCAATGAGGATTAATTACATCATAGTTGGGATCAAGTACAAGGTACTGTTTTATAATTACAGAAAAAAATGGAACCATTTTAAAAAATTTGAATTATTTGCTTATAATGGAGTCTATGAGAGATGGCCTTTCCAAAATTCGGAACTTTCTGGATAACGGGTTTCCACATAAGGGGTCCCATGCCTGTAGTAATAATAACTATTCAGTTTTTCTGGGAGCAGAATAACAATATTAGGTGTATAAGGTTCCTCCTACAGAGCTTGGGTGAAGAGTCAGGCCTGGCGTTTCACTGAAGGATATTATTTAAAGCAGGAATTACTATTTATTTACATCAGTGCTGTCCAACTGGCGGCCCGCGGGCCGCATGCGACCCCCCTCTGTGTGGCCCCCCACCTGTCTGGCTGCTTTGATGGCTTACTCTTGTGTAAGCTTTAAATTGTATCAGTAACTGCCCCCCCTGCATGGTTCTCACCTCAGATCACAAATTTTGTAAAGATCACGGGAGCACTTACCGGACCATCAGTGTGTGCTCAACGTACAGCCGAAACCCAGACGGCGAATTAGACTGCCAAAACAAACCTTTGTACGGAGCAACGCCAACACTGTTGTTTTCATAAAAATCTTTCTTTATTTATCCATTCTTTTTAAAAAAGGCATCTTGTGTTTATACAGAAAAAAGACCATACGCTTGACGCGTTTCGTGGTATCTCACCACTTTCTCAAAAGCTGCAGCTTTTGAGAAAGTGGTGAGATACCACAAAACGCGTCAAGCGTATGGTCTTTTTTCACCTCAAATCAGGCTGTATTGTTTAAATATGTAATTCCATGTGTTGTTCACACCTTTTAATCTCTGCATTGTTCACCCCCTGCAGTGTTCACACCTCAGGCTCAGGCTGTAATCACCCATATTGTTCCCCTGTTCACACCTCAGGAGCAGTAGAAACCCACAAATAATCCCTGCACACTACAAAAAGAACATATACTGAGGTGGTACTGCAATTAAAAAGTTTTTTAATATATAGTTATTGTGCAGACTGTAGGAGCAGTGCCAGCATTGTGTCACTGTAGGCTGCCTGTGTGTGCCATACACACAGGCATCATAGGGCAAGCAGAGTATGGCACACACAGGCAGGGTAGGGAAGGCAGAGTATGGCACACACAGGCAGAATATAGCACAAACCAGCCAAGAATGGCAAACACAGTGAAAGTATGGCACACGCAGGCAGGGTAGGGAAGGCAGAGTATGGCACACACAGGCAGGGTAGGGCAGGCAGAGTATGGCACACACAGGCCAAGTATGGCACAAACCAGCCAAGTATGGCACACAGGGAGGGTAGGGAAGGCATAGTATGGCACACACAGGCAGGGTAGGGAAGGCAGAGTATGGCACACACAGGCAGGGTAGGGAAGGCAGAGCATGGCACACACAGGCAGGGTAGGGAAGCAGAGTATGGCACACACAGGCAGGGTAGGGCAGGCAGAGTATGGCAGGTTTTTGCTGTACTACAACCATTAATATGGGTATGGTCATGTGATAACATGGGTGTGGTTTCAAGTGGGTGCGGTTTCAAAAAGGGGAGTGGTCAAAACTGGCTTCCATTATCGGCCCTCCACCATGTAGGTCGGAAAAATTCCGGCCCTCGGTACAACAGAAGTTGGACAGCACTGATTTACATAATTGAGGCTCTAGTTTTGTAGACTGTGATTGTGATATTGCATTTGCCTATTATTGAATAGTATTATATTCAGAGAATGCTTAAACAAAGATTCAGTGAGTTAACATTTAGAAAAACTAAACTACAAAAGATGATTTACTAGTACATCATGTGATATATTATTTAAAATGCTTGAGATATTGGCTTTCCCATACCTCAGATCTAAAAAAAGAAACATTAAATAAACCCAGTAGGATTATTTTGACATCAATATGGAGTTATATAAATTAAGGGCATATAAGTACATACACAAGTACATACACACTAAAAACCTTCAAATGATATAGCATTTAGCTGCCTTTTAAGGAAGACTGCATAATACATTGACATATACAAATAAATACAGATTAGAATCCAATATAAATCCATTTAGTCAATGGGTACACCCCTCCACCCACTTTTCTTCAGTAATAAAACTAGGTCTTCACTTCTTTTGTGGTTTAGCTAATAAAAAAAAAAACTGTTACAATAAATTTATCTTCTGAACGCAGAAAACATTATCTGTTTTCCTTATATAGATGATCAATGTTGTGAGATCTTTTTTTAAGGGGTTTCTCTATGTATAGCTTAGTAGCTCACATGGGCATACCAGTGCATATGAATGCATATGAATAACTTCCATGTATCTTTAGCTTATGACCTACATATGTAGTTTAAGTAGGGTCGTGTATAACATATTTGTATCAAATATGTTATACATATGTAAGGTTACAGTCTTTTTTATTGTTACATTTTATTACTGATCCTTCTTTCAGGCTCTCTCCTATTAATCTTTCAGTCTCTCATTCAAGCAGCTTGTTGGCTACTTTGGTAAATTAGATCCTAGCAACTATAGGTGCTGAAAATCCTGGAAAGCTGGAAAGCAAGCAACTATGAAATAAATAAAAAATAATTATCAACTGTAAACACTCTCAAAATATCACAGTCTAAGGGCAATGGAGCACAAGTGGAATTGTCACCCACGGGAAATCTGCACTACCATGGGCATGCCTTTCCCTTTGCTAACATTAAGATTACCTCATATAAAACATATTACATGTGTTTGTAATTGCAAAATTCTTTTGTCTCTTTTCACAATTAAGCTGAATTGCTGCATGTTATCTGTGTGTCATGGGACGATCCAAATGTTAGTGAAGGGGAAGGCATTTATGAGAGACTTGTCAAGCACAATAAAGCAGATTTCCTGTGGGCAACAAATCTTCTTGCGTGCCTTTACGCTAAATAAGTGCTTGTCACTGCTTGAATCAATGTTTCAATTTGGGCATCCCTTAGAAGTCCAACCTTTGGTTAGGTCCCTTTTTAGCTCTTAAGAAAGTTACAGTTATAATGTTGTTGTATCATTCATTCAGCCATGGTTGCAAGAATATCTAGGACAGCAAATTAGTGTTTGCCCCAAACTCCAACTGATTTTCAAGTTGAGATTTTAGGTTTATTCAGAAGAACAGATAAATATTCTCCTGAAATCTTACCCAAATTAAACTTCAAGCTAGAGTCCCACTACCACAGCTCCAGGCACCCTTAAGGGGACTAGAGCCAGTTTGGAAACCTCTGCTATAAATCATATTCCTCTTGAACACTCACATCTTCCTTCTTTGTAATACATGTTTTCCCCAACTTAATCTACACTCTATGTTAATAGCCACACCAAGCAGAATGTCACTTTTCAATATTATCTGCGGTATGTAATATATGTTGTTAGCCCTTCCTCATCATTGTCACCTCACTGCTACAAAATATGTGACATCTTCTTTATCAATTGAGTCTCAAGCTTTCATCTAGAATCTCATCCCATCACTTCATGTGTGGGAGCACTGGGTCTTTCAATCAATTACACGGTTTTATGTGAAAACAAAGCAATTACATTTTCAGATTTTTAGGGGCAGATTTTTCAAATTGTAAAATTTGAGTTCACCACAGAAAAAATCCCATAGGAATGAATATAGAGTGGTGTAATTGACCTCTAATTCCACGCTTTGGTAAATCTGCCCCTTACTGTATATTATATTACTTCTATTCCTTTTTGTAAAATAAAGGAAAAGAAAAACCTCATAACATGCTGCCGTAGAGATGGGATCAGCAATAATGTTTACTTTGAATTAATTTAATTAATTTTTATTTGCAGGCTTAACCCAACACTCTGACAATACTACCTATCTATTCTGCATTTAAATATGCTCAGACTGAATTAAATATGTTAATACATGTTTAATTTATTCACCAATTTGTAATTATTTAATACCAAATGTGTTCATTTTAAACAAGAAATGCAAATATTAACCTTTTCTTATACGAAAATGAAACCCTTTACATTTCTTCTTTGAAAATGTAGATTAATGTAATTGTAATTTGGTTTTTAAAAAATTGACTTGTATTTGGCTTAGCTGTCAGCCAAGTATCGGCACCTTGCCAGCACCATAATATTGTCACTTACTAAGTGTGAAACTGGAAGGCTTAGCATAGTTCCTGTCAGTGTCTTGTGATCTTAGGGAGATATTTTCTCTTCCTATGCCCTAGGCACAAATGTTACTTATTATCCCATATGTGTAAGTGTGCTTCATTCTGTCTGATACATTAAAATATCACAATAAATCAGGCATATTGTAATTATTGTTTTTGGTTCATTCATCTGTAGTGATATATAGATAAAACATAATCTTATTTCGCTTTCCTATGTCCAGCTTTAAAATCAAACTGAATCACAATAAACTGTGAAAAAAGGAGCATATGTTTAAGTTCCACCCACATTACCTTGCCTAGCATATGAACCAGTGTACCTGCAGTGACATCTTATCTGCAATGCAATTACATTTGTATTTGCACTGTTCTGTTTCTGATTCTGTTCTGCTTAATGATATAACAAAGTGACATGAAAAAGATTTATTACTTTTATCCATGTTCTTGGAAGTCTAGAATTTTTGCATGTCATGTACTAATAAACAAATTGTAGCTTTTTTATTTTAATAGTGTAGCAAATAGATTTTGATGTTCTTGTCTTCTGACTAAATTAAACAAATAAGATCTAATCAGGGATTTTTTAAAATTTAGGTTTAACTTACACTGTGTGCCATTTTCTTGGTTAACAGTTTACATATGGTCTTACAATGTGATCTAGGAAATCACCTTAGCGATCTGATAATTGTCTGGTGTTTTATTCAAGAAGGTCAGATTAGACTAAGAACATCTGTTCACCATCTGCATGATGTTTACATGTCCTCATGACTTGGTGAACCTATTTAATTAATATACCTGCACAGGATATATATATATATCTTCTGTATGGCGTATATGTCTTCCTTTTTTCATTGTAGCTTCATCTGTATAATGTACAGTTTTTAACAAGTGTGCTTTCTGTAAGAGGGATCAAATGACTTTAATCTAACCTGTATATATATATACAGGTATATAAATTTAAATAGTCCTTGTAGTGGTGCACTCATAAAAAAGTAGCAAATGTCTGGTTGCAGCCGTATTCAATTGATAAATCGAGTAGCACATAAAAGATGCACTTAAGGACTTCATATTGTGGTGAAAAAATTTAAAATGTATTTATCAACATTTCTGTCTCCATCTGGGAACTTTTTCAAGACATACAAAAAGAACCCATGTACCCTCCGGTGATTAAATATACTAATCCAGGTCATTAGCTAATCACCTGGTACTAGCACTAATCAATCCCTGCAAACAGATAATAGAAGGTGTGATGCCATAGCAGTGTTTCCAACCAAGGCCAATGTAGAAAAGGCTGAGTCAGTGAAGAGGGTGCACCTTATCATAGAGAAACGTCTTACAGAGCAGAGAGAGCCACACTATGGGGCGCATTTACTTATCCATGAACGCTCCGAGCGTTCATTCGATCGGTCCAAACGTATGTTCCGTGACTTTTTCGTACCTTGTGCAACTCGAATCGGTTTTGCCGCTGTTTACAATCGCTTGCTACAAAAATGTCATGACTTTCAGATCGCCAATACGATATTATCGTGACTAATACAATTTTTTCGTAAGCATTTTTGTGATATTTGCGATCTTCAGAAATTTTTGTATCCAATCCGAATTTTTCCCATTCGGGATTCGAACTCGTGTTTTAATAAATCTGCCCCTAAGAAACGCACATGCGCTACCATGGAGACTCGTGTAGAGTAGAATTTTTGCAACTTTTCTGTGAGCCCCCGAACAAACAAATAGTACAGTTAGCAACAGTTTAATAAAATTGAGAAGCACATCTGCAAAATTTCTTAGATTACTGGTTATAAAATGCTAAAGGTTTATTTCTAGATTTTACCTAGACCCCAGTAAGAAAGTTACACGTTGTACTGGAATGGGTTTCTAAGTTGGTATTGGTATACTTTGTAAAATGCAGAATATAAAAAATATCATGAATGCCAGAAAATATAAGTTTGTGTTATAAATGGTATTAAATTGTGCTCTTTATGGTGCCTTATATAACGTGTTAGAGTATGTTTAACTCAGTGTGAAAATTATTTATAAGGTTTTATGCTTGATTTATTTTCATTTGTGCTAACTGAATGACCAATCAGTGTTCTCTGTCCGTATCTTTCTTTCAAGTTAAAATTGCAAGTCTGAGCAAAAGTGTCACAGGTGATAATGTTATTCAAATGTAATTCCAAGCAATGTATGACTTGCATATGGATGTGTTTTTCAAATTTCCTGATTTGCCAATTAACCTCATTTGTTCTCAACAAGAAGTAGCATATATTTTAGCTCTGCTGGTTTTTAATGGAAATAGACTATATCCATGACTCTTAGGTCACAAAGAATGTCTGAATTACTTAGAATTTATAACAACATTTAGGGGCTGATTTACTAACCCACGAATCCGACCCGAATTGGAAAAGTTCCGACTTGAAAACGAACATTTTGTGACTTTTTCGTATTTGTTGCGATTTTTTCGGCTTCTTTACGAATTTTTCGTTACCAATACGATTTTTGCGTAAAAACGCGAGTTTTTCGTAGCCATTACGAAAGTTGCGTAAAAAGTTGCGCTTTTTTCGTAGCGTTAAAACTTACGCGAAAAGTTGCGCATTTTTCGTAGCGTTAAAACTTAAAAGGTGCAAAGTTTCGCGTAAGTTTTAACGCTACGAAAAAAGCGCAACTTTTTGCGCAAGTTTTAACGCTACGAAAAATCGCCAGATTTTACGCAACTTTCGTAATGGATACGAAAAACTCGCGTTTTTACGCAAAAATCGTATTGGTAACGAAAAATTCGTAAAGAAGCCGAAAAAATCGCAACAAATACGAAAAAATCGCAAAATACCGATCATTACGAAAAAAACGCAATCGGACTCATTTCGACCCGTTCGTGGGTAAGTAAATCAGCCCCTTATAGTAGTCTTAAACTAAAATCAATTTCCCAGATTCTTTGAACCTTGTAGGGAATTTAATAAGTCTGTTATAACAGTTTTACAAGTCTTTCTTTCTTGAACCAAGATTTTAAATCCTAGATTTCATCTCTACAAGAGAATGTTTGAATTGTGTGAATGTGTTTATAAAGCAAATCCATAATTTTTTTGCAGAATAAAAAATCGTATTAATATTCTATTCCTAAACCAAATCAGAACCCTAAATGGCATGATAAAATTTAAGAAAAACCAAAAACATAAACTAAAATAAATAAATTGCGTCATGTTTAGCTATCCAGAGATTCTGGGTTTAGATTTAGTTTGACTTAACACATAAGAGGCTGATTTATTAACATTTGAATCTGCAATTCAAGTTTTTTTGCTCTAAATGCAAATTTGGGTTTTCAAAACTCAAATGTCTGAGATTTATTAAGTGCAAAAAGGTAAAAAAAAAAAAAAGTATGAACGTACAAATGTGACATCTCAAAGTTGGTTATTTTACATACAGTAGATGTCAATGAGAGTTGTCCTTTTAAGCAAATAATTCTCACTTTTAAAAATGATTTCCTTTTTCTCTTCCTTTTTCCAAATTACAGAAAGATCCCTTATCTGGAAAACCCCAGGTCCCAATCATTCTGGATAACAGGGCCTATACTTGTACAGGTATAGGACCCCTTATCCAGAATGCTTAGGACCAAGGGTATTCCGGATAAGGGGTCTTTCCATAATTTGGATCTCCATACCTGAAGTCTACTATAAAATTAATAAAACATTAATTGAACCCAATAGGATTGTTTTGCATCCAGTAAGGATTATTTATATCTTAGTTATTTATATCTTATCTTAATTACAAGGTACTGTTTTATTATTACAGAGAAAAAGGAAATCAGTTTTAAAATTCAAAATTATTTGATTAAAATGGAGTCTATGGGAGATGGCCTTTCCGTAATTCGGAGCTTTCTGGATAACGGGTTTCCGGATAAGGGATCCCATACCTGTATATGTAAAAATGCTTTCTGTAAAGCAGAATTTCTGTGGATTTAAATATCAAACTGAGGAACAGTTCAATAATTTCCGCATATTTTTTAAAATTTGATAAATTGACGCAACTATCAGATCTGATACCTGTGCCAATTAGTTAGGAATAATTTATTCTGAGCCTCGCTTAGCATTATCATTTGTGCAAAAGTATTCAGGCAACATTTATCTGGCATCCATATAGAGACAATGATACTGTTTTAAAGATGTTCAACTACACAGTGTTGTAAAAAATCTCTCTAAAACCATTTAATGCAAATAAAGTAGAGCGTTGCTAGAAGATGAAGTTCTTCACCAAAGTCCACAAATGAATTTATGAACACTAAAAGCTGAAAGATATTCTATACAGTAAAAAGTAAATATAAAAGACTGTTTTGGATACAAACACTATTATATTTACATAGGAATATTCTTCATATCTAGCATGCCCTGGAGTATTTATTTAAATGCATGGCATTACAAAGAACCTTTTACATTTAGAAAAAGCTGGGAATTAATCAAACATATGACTGCAAGTTGTGACTTTAACCATATAGTTTATGTAATGACAAATGTTTCAATTTGACAGCACTGCCTCTAGGCTAGGGCGGAAACTTTCAGCAGATGAAGCTAAATCACACTTGTTAAATCAGTACATAAATCACACAGCTTTAGGCAAATTCATCTGAATGTTCCATTTGTTTTCCAATATTATTCACAGGCTTCAAAATTATTATTTAATAGTATGGAACATTGCCATTCTATATAAAAATATCCATATTTATATTTTGACATTGCTGGTGTGGAGAATGGTAGGACATGAATTAAAACGGATGTTGAAAGTCTGCAAAGTAAGAACACAATATATTTCAAAATGTGATCATTTTTGATGTTACCACTTAGATCTTCTCTGGAATGAGATGAAAGATATTTAGCAACAGGCAGGCAAATTGGCATCCATTAGGGCTAAAATAAATTAAAGATACACAAATAATATATTTGTGCATGTCTTCAACTTGTCATTTACACACAATCCTCAGCTGTTCAGGATGAAGGGTATTTATTTGAGTACATTAAATACTGTATATATATCAATGTCATGACTTTTTGCTAATGAATGAGACTAATGAGGTGTATAGATCACTGGATTTCTAAGCTCAAAGATATATCTGTTTTCCACCATCTTGGCAGGAAAGGAGAGATATATTTCTGTTTGTATATACATGCATTCCAACTTGGTTACCATGATTATGAGTAGGTAGGGGATATGAAACATGTTTTGTTTAATAAATGGACAGAAATAAGCAGGTATATAATGCAATTTATCAAAATCCCATTGCTGAATACATGGTTGAAATCTGATGCCAAATACCTAAGAACTAATGTATTTATCATTTAACATATTACTATTTCCCATCTAAGCAGTCATTTTCTATTATCAGAGAATTTGTAGTCAAGCTAATAGTGCACCTGTTAAGGGCTTTAGTGCATGGGGTAGTATAGGATGTTTTTGCCCATTTATAGACTTTCGTGGTAATAATTCTAACCCTGCCTATGCACCTAAATGAGGCCATTATCATATGGAAGTTTATCAGTGAGAATTTCATAATAATTGCCTGAACCAAAATTGTGCCTACAGCCAGGTGTGCCATAAGCCTAAGCTTTTGGGATTTAAGTATTGAGAAATGTGTCATTACACATAATGAACAGATCACTGCTTTTGTTGACTTTGGATCATGATATAGCAGTTTCATAACTTCCTTTTATTGTAAATTCACAGTACTGCATAAGTAATGTGTCCCAACAGATAAGAAAACAATAAATTATCAGAAATATGTACCAAATCATATTTTAAGCAATGGGTTACTGGTTGCTATGGGTTACTGGTCCTGGGCAAATGTATTTACTTTTATAACATGTGGGGGTATATTTTTCAGCTATGTTTAATCCTACCCCACAGTGTTTCTAACTGAAAGAAATAGTAACCTGAGAAAATTAACATTTGTTTGTAAAAATATGCAAACTTGTGCTATAATTCAGTAAACCTATGCACACTGGACCTGGCCAATTGTGATAAACTGTCAACTTTGGTGGTGGGGAGGGTAATTGCAGCAAAGAGACAAAAGCATCACTTTTAGAGGCAACCATAGCCAAGGTGCATGTCCATCTCCCCATTCGCACTTAAAACAGCAAAATGCACTATACTATGGGGCTGATTTACTAATCCACGAATCCAAATCCCGAATGGGAAAAAAGCGGATTGGAAACGAACATTTTGCAACTTTTTCGTATTTTTTTGTCGCCGCCACGACTTTTTCGTGAATTGTCGCAACTTTTTCGGAGCCGTTACGACTTGCACGGATTGTCGTGACGTTTTTCGTAGTCGTTACGAATTGTCGCAACTTTTTCGTATTGAGCGCTCGTAAACGGCGGGCAAACCTTTACGACTTGGTTTTTTTTCCCCCATGATTTTGGAAGCCTCCCATAGGACTCAATGGCACTCTGCAGCTCCAGTACGCAAGTTGTAACGCTACGAAAAAGTCGCGACAATTTACAAAAAAGTTGGAACGGCTACGAAAAAGTCGCGACAATTTACGAAAAAATCGCGAAATACCGATCATTACGAAAAAAACGCATTTGGACGCTTTTCGGACGTCCGTGCATTAGTAAATGTGCCCCTAAGAGTTCACCAAAGCACCCTTAGGGGCTGATTTACTAATCCACGAACGGTCCGAAGGCGTCCGAATGCGGTTTTTTTCGTAATGATCTGTATTTTGTGATTTTTTCGTAAATTGTTGCAACTTTTTCGTAGGCGTTACGACTGTTTCGCAAAATGTCGCAACTTTTTCGTAGCATTATGACTTGCGCGAATTGTCGCAACTTTCGTAACCTTCACGCCGAGTACGAAAGTTTCAGATTCATTCAAGCTTCAGTATCGTGACTTTCCTTGGGCCAGGTTGGAGCTGCAGAGTGCCATTGAGTCCTATGGGAGGCTTCCAAAATCATGCTAAGTCTGAAAGTTTTGCCCGCAGTTTACGAGCGCTCAATACGAAAAAGTTGCGTCAAGATACGAGCAAATCGTAACGGCTACGAAAAAGTCGCGACAATTCGCGCAAGTTGTAATGGTTACGAAAAAGTCGCGACAATTTACGGAAAAGTCATAACGGTGACGAAAAAAATCGCAAAAAATATGAAAAAGTCGTAAAATGTTTGTTTTCCAATCTCAATTTTTCCCATTCGGATTCGTGGGTTAATAAATCAGCCCCTTAGAGTTCACCATTTGATAAGTATGCCTCTTAAAATCTGATAAGAATAAACAGAGAGCAGTGTAATTTCGCTATGGTGAGCTTTAATTTCACACTGACAAATTTGCCCCTTTCTGTAAGTTAATGTTTATTTTATGCCTATGTATGTGGTATATGATTCAGTGAAATATTGTAGCATTGGAAAGTAGACTTCCTTTAATTTTGAAAAAGCCACTTGCCTGTTTTTTCAGTCATGTGAATCTACAGTAGCTCTGTATTACCTATAAAGGGGGGCTAAAGTCTTACATGGTAGCTCTCACCATTTGGTCACCCAGATAAAGAATAACACAAAAAGGGAAAGTTGTGCTCAACCACTAAATTGTAAACCATTAAGCGGGGGTGCAATGAGGCTGTGACCATAAAATACATATAAACAACCGCAAAAAATCCTCTGCACTCACCCATTATCAATATGTAGAAATTGGACACTAGGGCATTTCACTACTAAGAAATGCCTTCCCTCCCCACCTCAAAAAGAGGGAGTTTGTCCGTACATTGCAATATACTTCAAGCTGGCCAACTACGTCAAAGTCATCCCTTCTGGCCAGTCCTACCCTAACTGACCTATATAAGTAATTTAAGATTAGTACTGAGCAAAGGGACTAAGTTTTACCTGCAACATGCTTGCGTATAAGGTTAAAACTCCCATATGGTTGCCCTTTTATTAGCTCCATTGGGGCAACCATATGGGAGTTTTAACCTTATACGCAAGCATGTTGCAGGTAAAACTTAGTCCCTTTGCTCAGTACTAATCTTAAATTACTTATATAGGTCAGTTAGGGTAGGACTGGCCAGAAGGGATGACTTTGACGTAGTTGGCCAGCTTGAAGTATATTGCAATGTACGGACAAACAATCCCTCTTTTTGAGGTGGAGAGGGAAGGCATTTCTTAGTAGTGAAATGCCCTAGTGTCCAATTTCTACATATTGATAATGGGTGAGTGCAGAGGATTTTTTGCGGTTGTTTACACCCAGATAAAGCTCAGATGACTTTGGGACACAATTGCAAAGGACTTCATTAATGGCGCAGTGCAGTCTTTACTCAGTTTCCAGCCTTTTGAAATATTATCTGATGGAAACCTTATCACATGTCAATTAATAAGACCATTACATTGCCCCCATTAAAGAACCTAAAGGTTGCCAGCATCAGCAAGCGTGCCTGTCAATATGTGCCAATAGCAAATATACAGCAAGCTCCAAAATCAGTGGTAGATTGTTTTCTTATAATGTACTACTGATTATATCTAATATTCTCATAACCTAAAATCCTAAACTAAATACTTTGAATGAAATAAAGTAGAATATATTGACCATATGCTACTAGGAAGATAGGCTAAATAATTTTATATCATACGAATTATGGTATTGCTAAATGATCCTATTTACTGTGGAAGAGTCCACAATAAATCTTATTGAGAAGCTTCCCATCATAATGGGGGAATACATGACTAATTACTATAAGAAATGCAAATACCACAGGCGGCTATCTTAACCTTATTTTGGTGATGCTCCCAGGCAGTGAGGAGGAGTGAGCAAGTGCAGTTCACTGAATATATATATGTACAGTGCCTTAAAGGACATGTAAACCCCACACACAAAAATGTAATCAGTGAACAGCCTCTTTAAAATCTTTCAATACCTGCCACACTAGTTGTCCAGGGGTTAATAGTAAGGCTGCAACATCTATATATATATATATATATATATATAGCAAATTTGCCTAAAAATGTAGTACTTTTTTTTTTTATAAAGTAATACAAATGATTTAAAACTTACTTGAGCATTTGCCCTTAATTACAATCCTTAATTGTAATTACTGAATTTAAATTATATTTGAGACTTATTATAAATTGTAATATATTCCCATAGTGTCAAATTAAAGTGCTTAAATTAGGAAATGTGCATCTTTTATGTAAAATATCTGGCTTTGCCTAAATATTAACATATGAACAATGTATGGTGTTTCCTCTAATTGTCAAGCGAGATGATTTTCAGCTAATAAAAAGACTTACTTGTGCATTTTATATGTTCATGAACTTCTTTGATTCTTTTCTTATTTATGTTATCATTTATTATTAATCATATTAATTTCTATTAATAAGCACCTTATGTTAGGCCCTCCAACTGGTATTTTCTAATTGACCTGGAAGCCAAACAGCTAAATATTGTGCAGTTTGGCTCCATCTATTCAAGACTCCACTTCATGTCACCATGATGCAAAAAAATCACAGAGTAGTCGGTCAAAACTGCCACTAATTAGGTGTTTTACAGGTAAGAGGGTGAAGCAATGTAGATGAAATTGGCTGAACTGAGTAACTAAATCTGAGCATACACAATCCTCTTAAGAAACTAGGTTTTAAGAATTAAACAAACCTTTTTGGACTATTCATATTTTAAGAATAAATGTAAGCATTAAAATAAAGGAACATTAATAAATTATGTGTGGTAAAATCATATGTGTGGTTTTACATCGCACAGAGACAATTGTTATGTCCTAGATAGGCTTCTGTAGTCGGAAACACAGTTGAGTTTGTCGTGCCATCACTTTGCATTTGGGATGAGTAGTAGTGAGAAGTATTATTTATTTATATAACACCACAACTGGTGCTACAGACACACACAGGGGTATAGATATTTTAAGTTATACAGTGTAAATAGATAAATATATGCTTAAGTGCGTAGGGGTTTCAATACACAGTTGGGATGAGGTCCCTGTCTAATGAGATTACAATCTATTAGGAAAAGGAAACATACAGAAACAAAAAAAAAATGTTAGCAATGATTCACATTTTTTTTTGCAATGAAACATGAATTTGAATGATAGTTTCTAAAACTTCAATTTTCGATATTTATTAAGCAAAAACATTTTGAAAAACTTGTTGACATTTAAAAAGCAAATGTATGTGGTTTTTTTAATATGAGTTCTTCAAATTTTCTTGAGCTTTTGTAGACCAATTGAAAGTGATGGGTAGAATACAAATTCAATGCATTCAAGTTTTTTTATGGTTTAATTCAATTTTTATATTCACGAAAATTGATAAGTAATCCTTCCTATGATGGTGGTTTATCTAATCATTGGGCACTATTAGCGATGAGTGAATTTTTTTAGAAGGCATGGATTCTCAACGAAATTCCGCATTTCGCCATTGGCACAAAAATTCATAGATTGAGGGAAAAGTCATGGTCACACCAACAGTTGCAACGTCAAATACAGTTGGTTCAAAAAAAGTTGCGGGTGCGTCAAAAAAATTTGTGACCACAACATTTTTTGCATTTCTTGAATTTTTCGCCATTTTCAGATTTTTTTTGCAGTTTTGTTAATTTTTCGGCAAAGCAAAACAGGGCAGATTTGCTGATCACTGGGCACTCTCTGTTTTACTGATTTCAGTGAAGGTGATATGAGAAGGATATGCATTGTCAGTGCTTGTTAACTATGAAATGCTGGAGAAAAATGAATGTAAATTAAATTTAACCAATGTTTACTTTTTCCCATTATATTATCAGTAATACACTATATGCAATTTATATTCATTTCATCTGCATGAGTGACTAATTCAGACTGTATGTATTGAATTTGTATTGTTCTTAATTATTTATATAGCATCACAGTGCTTTACATATAAACACAAAGAGGGGTACAGGTTTCGTAAATGAAACAGTGAATGTCAATTATGAATGTGCTATGAATGTCAATTATCTGTAGATAAGATGTTGACAAAGACATTTTTGTGCACCTAACAGGTTGCTTTGCTACATGCAAACAGGAATGTAATTTTTGAAATTATTCTTTTAAGTCCACAATTATAAATTGAGATACCTCTTGAAAGATTAGCTCTCTTAGTATGTACTGTATATATATATTTATGTATGTAGAGCTACTTATGTATACAGCACTGTACAGCAGAACATAAAATTATGAGAACAAAAAGGGGTCATAATGATAAAAGTAATAATAAATACAAATAAATACAAAGTACAGTTACATTTAAGATTAAGTTTTATGGGGCACATTTACTAATCCGCGAATGCGTTTTTTTCGTTATGATCGGTATTTTTGCGGTTTTTTTGGCGCCGTCGCGACTTTTTCGTCGCCGTCGCGAAATAATCGTACTGCTGCGCCGAGTACGAAAGTTTCGGATTCATTCAAGCTTCAGTATCGTGACTTTCCTTGGGCCAGGTTGGAGCTGCAGAGTGCCATTGATCTATGGGAGGCTTCCAAAATCATGCAAAGTCGCAAAGGTTTGCCCGCCGTTTCCGAGCGCTCAATATGAAAAAGTTGCGTCAATTTGCGAAAAAGTCATAGCGGCGACGAAAAAGTCGCGACGGCGATGAAAAAACGCAAAATGTTCGTTTCCAATCCGATTTTTTCCCATTCGGATTCGTGGATTAGTAAATGTGCTCCTATGTGTTTAGGAGACCAAAGGATGGAGGCCCCTGCCCCAGAGAGCTTACAGTCTAGGTAGAATTGTCTAGCTTTTTATAGCTATGTTAAATTGTTAGCTGAAAGATACATTTAGAAGGCTTGTTTCAATGCAGAACTATACAAAAGAGGTGATTTACTATGACCCTTGACCCAAGTACTAGGGCAATAAGGTGCCCAAAAGTTCCATTTTGGAGTGCAGAGAGCTGTGGAAATTCAGAAACTTCCAGACAATTCAGCAAAGTTCAAGGCCCCTTTATTAACATTTTAAGGAGCAAAAATAATCTGTTGATCTTTTAGGTGCAATGGGCCAAACTTCTCTTAAGCTTGCATTAAAAATATTCTATATCAGTAATATTTGTAGCTACAGAACCATTTGGCAATATTTGTATATCTTTAATTATAAAGTGCTAAATGTCAATAAGAGACATGGTACAGTTATTTGCTTAAATCATTTCATATTTTTTTCATCTAATCATTTTTGTTATCCAAACTCTTCTACATTGAAAGATAACTGTCATAAATACCTACTGTACATTATAAAGACTTCATTGTTTAATTTATTTATTTTGCTTGTCACTTTGCCAGCACTAAACTTGCCAGCACTACACTGGTGTCCTACAATAACCCTAAACACAGCTGCCAGCACTAGGTACAGTAGTTACCTAAAGGATTTATCCATAGGGAGAATTCAGACAGCCAGAGCACATTAATATTTAAGAAATATAAAATATTTATCACATTAGATTAAGTTAAGGTTACCAGAATGCTTATGAAAAATGTATGCACAGTGGGGTTGCACTGAAATCAATGCAGTTCTCTTGCAAAAGGCACTTTTTTGAAAGACCAGCTTGTTAATACTAGATTACATAATGTACTAAAGAAATATAAAATCATAGAGTAAAATGAAAAAGGCTATTATGTTAATGCAGGTGGTAAAAATGTTTGGCTTAAAAACAGCTTGGCAAATATTTTTAACTATTCACACCTAAAAAGCCAAGGACTTAGAATGAGAGACATTTTTAAATAAGGACGCCAGCAAATATAGTTACTTTTAGTGTTTTTGTCTGCACTAACATTCAAGCACAGAAGCAGCAAAATTAACAGTGTTTTGAACTGATTAAATTATAGTTTTGTATAAATTATAGTTATGTTGAAGACACAGGACAAAGACTTTTGCATTAATACAAAATGTTTCCTTGTGTTTAGCATTCAATTGCTTGTGCAGCTATAAACTAGGAGACAAAGAGCATGTCTTATTTTCCTAAAAGCTTCTTGTTGGCAGCTACTTAAATCACAAGGGTACTGCCACCTTGATACTGGCTGTCATTTATAGGTATGTAGATAACTAGCCAAGAACATTGATGTGTAGCCTTGAAGTACATTGTGTTCATGTAAGGAGAATTAACTTGCAAGTCAAGTCACTGTGTCAGCAAACTGGCTAATTACAAGCATACAAAAATATTGTAAATGAAGATACACAAAGAAAAAGATTGAGTAGTAGCAAATACAATGTTAAGAGAGAGGGAAATCTTTTGCAGGATAAGGAGTAAAATATTGCTTTATAATAGGATGAGAATTCAGTAGTAAATAAAAGTCACCGACAACAGTGTCTTCTTGTTTATGTGTTTTCTTTCATACTGGATTAGGAGTGATCAAGAATTCTGTCAGATCACAGGCAATTCATCCATCAATTATCAACAGTGTGTGAATGAATTTATTTAGCACAAAACACACACACTGTAGAGATGCATAGAACTAAATAGCAAGAGAGAACCACAGCCCTAACACATTTAATAGCAGACTGTCTGAAAGAACAGCCTTTCAGGGTCAAACCCCTGCACTTACAGCTTAGAGTTATGTTCTTTGTGCCTCAGCCTTTTGTGATATTTAGGTGAGGAGAGACCTGTGTTGGCCATGAGAGATGCACAGTCCTAACATATTTAATTGCAGACTATCTGAAAGTACAGCTGTTCAGGGTCCAATCTCTTCCTTAGGTTTACAATGATATTTACACTGTTACAATGTGATATTTGGGTGAGGAGAGACCAGTGTTCACCATGTACATGAAAATTATCTCATGCGCAAATTTAAATAGCTGCATGGGTGCAGAGATGTGAGTGGGTACAAATAGGTGCTACATTCTCTGTATGCTCCACAATTATTGGTGTGTGCTAGCTGTAAAATGTATTGCCAGCAAAAACATGACTTGTTAATTGTTATCAACCTAGAAATCATGGCACCCCACTCCTTGTATCCCTGTAAATAAGCTATGCAAACTTTAAGCAAATAAAAGGCCCAAAGGAAATTATAAAACTGTCCTTATTTCTACAGCACTGCCTTCCAATACTTGGAACTTACACAGAAAAATATGAAAACACCCCCTCCTTTCAAGCACCTAGAATGTCGATTAAGGTCAAATTACGTTAGATGCCTAGTACCTGGTGGCTATACACTAGAATAACTGCCCATTTGGCAAGACTTCAAAATGAGCAGAACTTTACCCAGTTTGACCACCAGCATGCTGTAGCATTCCATCATAATGGCCACCTAAGAAGATCACATTAGTAGAAGATGAATACACCAATGCTGGCCTCACACTGCTAGCCTTTTTTAACCACAATGAGTTAACTAGAGTCTCATTACTTTAAGTACATATAGAGTGATTAGATCTTACCAAAGAGATTTGCCTTAATAGCATATGGTATAATTACAACCTAATCTATATCAGTCTATTGCAGGAATTTATGCAGCAATTTATGTTTCTTTGTTAGTGCTACCTGAGTGACATCACCTCCCAGACCATTTTAAGGCTGGACCTCTTTTGAGATGATCAATTGGCTTTGTGTAATAGAGAGTAGCATAAAACATACAAATTTTTGACACAATTTTGAGGTACCAACCAGGTTTTCTCAGGCAGAAGTCAACTTTATTACATTTGTTACATTTTTTAGCTGTGGGAGTATAGACTAGATAGACATAAAAAGCAGACAAACCCAATATTAGGATCTCAAAGAGCTTAATATATTTATAACATCAGTTTGTTTTTGGGACATTGTATTCACTTTCGAAATCTAAATGCCTTGTAATATATTTGTTCACCACCTTGTAGGGCACAGCTATATAAACAGTGATAGCTGAGGTTTTCAGGTGTAATGCCTTTAATGCCTAATTTGTTCGGCAATATCAGACTAAGTGGCTCATTATGACTGTATCTTCAAATGAGACCAAGCACCTGATAGTTCTGTGGTGCATGTACACCTTAATGACTTTTTAAAACAAGTTTAAAGACAGAACTTCACCCTTCTACCAAAACTTTTTTTTCATACTTCCTCCTGCATAAACCTTTTGAAAGGTATGTTTCAGATATCTTTAAAATTGCATAGGCAAGATAGACCTTTATAATTGTTGCCAGTAAAAACATGCGCACAAGACCATCTCTGCCTGAGTGTGAATGAAAGTCATGTAAATCAGGACTCATATCAATGCTTGTTTTATGGAACAGGCTTTTAATATGATATCTGTCAAGTTTGCTCCAGACCCAGTGATTCATAGACATTAATGAGATGTTTATTCTGAATTCCTTCTGAATTACTGCAATTGGTAACTTACCTTGAATTAATGGGAGTAAAATGGGATCCCTATAAAAAAAGCATATTAAATAGGTAATAACAAGGTTCTGAGTTATTAAAGTGCTAAGAAATTGGACTCTTTGTGGAATTCTTTATTAAATTCGAGAGGACAAGGCTTTAAGAATGGATACAAGGCACTAATGCCAAAAGCTGGGTTGCCTTTGTTTATTGAGGAATATCTGGCTGTTATAAGTAAGACAGTGATGTTAATTTGTAACAAAAATCTGCTATCATTGTGTAAACGACAGGTTCCCGAGGTAGATGCAAGGTTCTGCAAACACAAAAAGATTTATTTCCCATTCATTATGCCTGAGATTGACTTTGAATGTGAGCAGAGGCTTTATTAAAAAGAACTAAGGCAAATATTCAAATACAGTACTGTTCATAAAGCACTACTTTCTATCCTGCTGTGTCTATTTAATAAAGTGAGCGTTTTGGTCAGTGGTAGTTATCATTAATAGCTAATGACATTTTCTAATGGATGTGTATTCTACAGTGATTTGCCCAGGAGGAAGAAGAATTCTGCTGAACATGACATTATAGCATCGGTTCACTTGGGAAAAGCATAAAAGAAACTCTGGAAGCCAACCATGTTTAAAGATCACAACAAAACAAATCTGTTTTTCTTTCCGGAGGCCTTTATGCACTGGAAGATTTAATAAGAATATAAAGTTATTTGTTTCTCCAGTGAATAAAAAAAAGCAGTTTCTAAAAAGAATTAATAGATTTTTGTGTAAATTTTTGATTATTCTTTAAGTTGTTTGGTGAAATATGTTTATACAGTGCCATTATAATAGTTTAAGAAATTACAACCTTGCAGCTTTTTAGTTGTCCCAGGGCTGGATTAAAACACTGTGATTGGCACTGTAGATCTAAGTATCTATGCATAAACAGGTGATTAGCTGTATTACTGTGGCCTGAATTCTCAGGCACATTTCAAATTGAAGTCAATGAATTACCTTTGTGCTTATTTGTAAATCAGTGTGAGGCTGTAGTTTGCCTCTGCCATAGTGTAGCTACATTCGGCTTCTCTGTTGCTCATTCTCTTAAACACAATTTAGAGTATTATTGAAGATGATCCAGGGCTCATTTATGAATGAAAACACTAACACTAAATGGGCACAGAATTGAGTGTTCATAGATGATTTTATTGCAAAAATTCTAGTGTGTGGTGTTGCACACCTACAAAAAATTATACTATATGGTGGGTGCTCACTGCAGGTTTTCCCTGTGACATCCCCAAAAACACAACATTATGAAGGAGAAGCAGGGCACATCCAATTATTATGACAAAAAACTTTATTTTACATATCAATAACCCAAATCATAATAATTGGATGTGCCCTGCTTCTCCTTCATAAAGATGATTTTATTGCATCCATATAAAAAAGCCAGCTTAACAGATACTGTGCTATTTGACCATACTAGCAGATCTGAATGGGTGTGTGATGGGGCTGTGCAGGTGAGTGAGATACTATGATGAGAGTGAGGCTTTATTGCAAAGCTAACACAGCTGCATGAACCCTGTAAGCTCCTTACATATCTTACTCTTTGAATTAAATGAATTTACTCTAAACCACACATAATTCCTGTATCAAACATAGTATCAAATCCAAAATAGATACAGAATCCTATTTACCCTTTATGTGTGCACTTACCTACATACTTGGTGGCCAATTTAAAAGGCAAATATCAAATAAGTTGATTCATCTTTATATGTTTAATCAAGTACAATTAAGTTCAAATTTGTCTTTTTATAAAAAAAAGTGACTAAACCAGAATAACATGGAGTATTAAACAGTACTTGAGCCTACAATAAAAAAATTAAAACCAGTACCTAAATGGCATGCAAAAAGTAAGGTGACCCCGGATTTATAACAGGGTGCCTGATGCTGAAGAAGGTCCTGAATTATTTGATCAATGGTGGCAACAACACCTAATAAATTTGGAATCACCCCACTTTTTCACTTGATGTTCCTACTGGCATGTGTTAAGGCCAGTATCAGTACTTGGACCCCCTGTTATTGATTTTGTCCTCAAATTAATGTCATGAATAAAAAAAAATCTTGCTGAAAAATGTTGTGTATATAAAGCAAGTTTAAATGTCATTCTAGAACTGTACAGGTACTGGTATGAGATCAGTTATCTGAAAACCGGTTATCCAGAAAGCTCCAAATTACAGGAAGGCCGTCTCCCATAGACTCGATTTTAAGCAAATAATACAGATTTATGTAATAATAAAACAGTAACTTGAACTTGATCCTAACTAAGATATTATTAATCCTTATTGGAGGCAAAACAAACCTGTTTTTTTCATGTCTAAAAGATTTTTAAGTAGACCTAAGACCCAATTATGGAAAGCCCCAAGTCCCGAGCATTCTGGATAATAGGTCCTGTATTAAACTGTACTCCCGAGGGCGGGTGCTCATTCCGTCACTTCCAGATTTAACCCTCATACATCTCCCTCATATTTTGTAAATCCCTCTACATATAAAAACAGAGTTTTCCTAATTAGGTAAAAACAGGGTTAAAGCAAGCTTTCTCCCTCCATATTTTAACAACACAGAGAACATAGTTCAGACACAATTTACAAGGTAACTTACAAGATAAATAGAAACATATTCATATTTTTTTCTGACATTGATGATATTATATGCTGGTT
The DNA here is from genome assembly GCF_000004195.4 of Xenopus tropicalis. Taxonomy (NCBI): domain Eukaryota; kingdom Metazoa; phylum Chordata; class Amphibia; order Anura; family Pipidae; genus Xenopus; species Xenopus tropicalis. The sequence goes on along the minus strand of NC_030678.2, from coordinate 118,895,046 downwards.
ACAAATGTCCTTCCTTACTATCCATAAATGCTTATAGCTTAGATTTTCTTGCTGGTTCAGATGCTTTAAGCACTAACCTAATGCAGTACAAATTGAGAAGGTGGCAGAAGTACTTGCTCATAAATATGTTAGAGATCTAAATCATTAAACACAGATGTACAATGTGCTGTTCAGGCAAAGATGGAGGTTGGTGGTACACAGAGTATTTGTTGATACAGGTTTATTGTGTATTAAGAAAAAGGTACAGCTTGCTACCTGAAATGGGGCCTTTCTGTAATAGCTGTGTGTTTATATTATGGTCTAAGTGCTGTTATTAAGGCACAAATGCTATTAGCAGCATTCTATTTAACATTGAGCTTTAATATTCAGTTATAAATGTCCCCATAGGCTATAATAACGTTTTAGGAAGTAAGAAATGCTGTAAGTGCTTGTGTTCCCATACAAACTAGTTACTGGGTTATAGCTACGGAAAGTGAACATTTATATCCTTTGGTCAAAGTCATAAATGGTGCTTGGTTAAATCTCTGATATCAGCCTTCAGCCTTGCTAACACATACAATAACAATCACACAGGTAGACATTACAAGAGAACATTGTGGAAAATAACTGCAATATAGCTGTAATTTATGGAAAGGTAAAAATGAAAATAAGAAAAATGGGAAAATAAAAATATTACACATCACAAGAAGGAATAAAGTCAACTTCAGCTGATGTTGGGAAAATCCAAAAAGTTCTTCCATAATTATTTAGTAGCAGAAAACCTCCCAATCTTAATTAACTAGAGGAAATGCTTGTTTGCAAATCTTTACACATAGTTGCTATGTTCTCCAGCCAAGCAAGTAATGATCTGTTCAGGAGGGACTCAAGGTGGGCTGGAGCAGCAGGTAAATAAGCCAATAGTAATATGTCTCTTTTGGTTTGAAAACTGTCCTTCTGTGAGGAAACCCACTGGCAAGGTTAACAAATAACCACACATATACGTATCCTGAATATGATAATTTGCTCAAATGAAAATAAAAAAGATAATTTGTTTTATATCTATTCTAACAATTATTTGCTGGCTTGTTAATGTCCATTTATTTTTTATATGATTTACCCATACACCACTTGATTCAAAATTGATCAGTACATTTAATATGCAAATTCTATACAACTCACGATTGTTCTTAAAGGAAAACTACACCCCCAGATGAATACTTAACCAACAGATGATTTATATCATTTTAAGTGGCCTATTAAAGCATCTTACCAAACTGGAATATATATATAAGTAAATATTGCCCATCTTTTACCTTGAGCCACCATTTAGTGATGGGCTGTGTGCTCCCTCAGAGATCACCTGACAGGAAATGCTATATATTATGCAATATATATTTATAGAGACCTACATTGTTCAGAGGTATATTTACCTTTAAGTAGTATGGTATCTTAGAATATGGGTCACGCATACACAGTTTGGTTTACTAAAATATTAATTTCTCAGGTTAAAAAAGTAATGACAGAAGAATTTAAAAGTGGCAGTGGTATTATAGGGTATATTATATGGTATGTTAGGATATATTTCAATTGGTCTTTTTCACCAGTTTTTCATGATTAGTTCTACAGCAGTTAAGAATTTAAATTCTGGTGGCCCAGGATCCATTTTCCCTAGCAACCAGCAGTGCTCTGAATAGCAGATTAATGAACAGCAACATCTGAATAGAATGAGAAGCAGTATGCTGAATTTAAATCAATATGCTTTCTTTGAAGGGTAAGAGCTGAACAAATTGCATTTTAACTCTCAAACTGATAAAGAACACGTTAAATAATTTTAAAAACACAAAAAATGATCATAGGTTTCATAATTTGAAGGGGAACTGTGACTTAAGCCCATTTTACTGTATCTAAAGGAAGTCAGTTGATAATGCAACGAGACTGTATTACTGAGCACCAAACACCATTAATATCAAGCCCCACAATAACACACTCTTTAGCTCTTATTATAAAATATGGTGCAATCTCAAGAGTTGCCGTAGACTTCATAATGCTGAAATAGGTTTCTTCGGAAAATAACTTTGAACGTTTGTATTTTTTGCAAATGTCTTCCACTTTAAGCTGACTAAAGCATAAACCAGAGAGCAATTTAAAAGCAGGGATGTTTGCAGAGATAAAAAACTACAAGCAATTGTTGTACACAGAAGTTATTCATCATTTCTAAAATGTAGATTTAGCGACCTTTCAAGCTGCTGCTTCTGACATACAGTACAGTACAATGAAACTGCTGACATGGTTTTCTCTAAGCTTATTTTGAGTTATGACAATCTGGATTTTCCTATTAACTTGTTTCATTACTAATCATATCCAGCCATGTAAAGTGTGTGCAAAATTTACCAACCTGTAAAGGCTTCAGCTACATAGTTTTATTGAAATATTTTAAAAGCAGCTACATAACTTCTCAAAATAAAGGGTAATAGGATACAAATAAGTATTTAGTTCCAAAAATCTGCATGCATTTAGATGTAAGCTTTAAATCTTGCTTGACATACAACTCATGTTAAGCTTGAAAGGTATTAAGCCTCAGGTTACATTACTATGGTATACATGCTGTAAGAGACAAAGGCCCTCATTAACTAATATGTCATTTATTTACCCACAGGGCAACGCTCCTTCCCTGAATTTCAGGGTAATTGCACACAAATAGGTGCAACTTATGCCTGGGAAGAAAGGGGTTGACATGGGCTTACATATCCCTTAGTTGTGTTTGATTCAGCAGGTGCTACAGTATATGCCTATTGTTGCAATACAGCTATGGGATACCAGAATATATCCAGATATCCAGAAACCCATTTTCTAGAGAGTTCCGAATTATGGGAAGGTCATCTCCCATAGACTCCATTATAAGAAAATAATTCCAATTTTTAAAAATGTCCCTGTCTCTGTAACAATAAAACAGTACCTTGTACTTGATCCCAACTAACATATAATTATCCCTTACTAGAGGCAAAACACTACTATTGGGTTTAATTAATGTTTAAATGATTTTTAGAACAAGAGATCCAAATTATGGAAAGATCCCTTATCCAGAAAACCCCAGGCCCTGAGCATTCTGGATAACTGGTCCCATACCTGTACAGACCCCTCCCTATACTTACAACATGCCACATCTTGTGCTTTATGTGCCAGAGCAGACACAAATGGCAATATTGCTCACAGCTCTAGCATAGATGAGTGTAAGTAGGGGCAAGCTCATTCTGTATGGCATTTAAATAGGCAAAATCCAGTGGCAATTTTAGCACTAAATGAGCCGTTACATTGTAAGCAATAATTTTTTTTTTTTTTTTGTGCTCAAAGATTTTTTGAGTAACATTTGTTCAAATTTTAAAAGCATTAAAAGAAATGAATGCCAGACATTCCTGTGATTCTTGTGATACCTGTGATAAATTTGACTGAGCACTTTGCACTGTATCACCAAATGCATAACCTGTACAAACCTAAAAGTTTTTGCTGCCACTTTTTGTGAATTATCATAACTGTAAAAATAAATCACCACCGTAAAAGTCAATGAAGTATACTTTCAGCCTTTGGCAAGCTGTTAACAACGGTTTTTCCGCTGTCAAGTTTTTTTTATCATGACAAAACTTTATTGGCGTTAACCAAATTGACATTTTTTAATGAATGTCAAAATCAAGTAAAAAAACTTCTGCGTTTTGTCACACCTATGCCTGTTTTTAAAATCAACTAGAGTTTAAAAACTAGAAATGCTGTATTTTGTATACTAAACTTACTGTACCAGTCCAGAGGCTTAGCAGCTCTATAAAAGTTATGATCCATGCATTCAATGTTGCCCACAAAAGCATCTTGGATCTCATTAGGCCATTTTTGGAGTATTAGTGACACTGCATATACTATTGGCCAATGAGAATTTTGGAGCATAGGGGCGGATTCTTGGCCTGCGTTTATCTGCAGGCCAAGAATCCAACCCTTGCATGATCCATGCATTCAATGTTGCCCACAAAAGCATCTTGGATCTCATTAGGCCATTTTTGGAGTATTAGTGACACTGCATATACTATTGGCCAATGAGAATTTTGGAGCATAGGGGCGGATTCTTGGCCTGCGTTTATCTGCAGGCCAAGAATCCAACCCTTGTGGCAAGAGCAATACAGTCTTGTTGCTTACTGGGATAGTTTCAGATAAAATCAGAGCAAGTACACAAAAGCTAGCTGAAGCATCTTAATTATCCACTTCTTGAAATGGATACCAGCACTTTGAGCTTTAGGTTGATGGCCCACAGAGCAAGTTAGTAACCCACCATAAAACTCTGCTACCTCGGACAACTAACCATTCCGAAATGCCGAAATGTGACTCCTATTGTTGCTGGTGGAAATGCAACAATAGGTGGCCTACCAGCCTTATATTCCTTGCCTCATCATGTAGATTTTGGTCCAATGGCCTCTCAAATTTAGATATGATTATATGGCAATATGGTAATCTTGTCCCGTGTCTAAATGTACTCATATGTGGCATTTTAATTAGCATTTTTTTTTTTTTAGTGATCATTGGCAAAACAGTGTTTTTTGAACAATTAGTTACTAAAACAAAGTGAAGCAAATCACAGCAGTTCTATCCTCATTCTCCCCTAATAGGCCAGTATACACTTACATCCCTTAAGTAAGTTGCTTTCTGTTTACCAAACAAAACGAAACAGCATTTGATTCATTAAACTTTGTAAATATTTTAAAAGAATGTGCACATCTGGCAGCTAAGGTTTACCCTGGGAGGTGTTCTGTATTTTCAATATGCAATAACCCGTAAAACATAATGATAGCAGATAACAACAAGAGGAATCTGTATTCTTTTTCATATAAGCACAGTTTGGCTGCATCTGACACGAGGTTATATTGTTCAGGATAATGCTAAGGTGGAAATGTGTTAAATCTAATCAAAATCACAAGTTTTTTTTTTAAAGGCTGTGCATGTACAGCCACTTGAACTACATTTATACAAACAGATGGTGCTGATCCATAGAATTCTTTTGAGAATGTTTCATATTATGAGAACATGGCAGCTTGTGTACTAGATGTACTGTTCACACAATAATCAGGAATAGCCTATGTCTTTATATTTTTGCAATATTCACTGCACTTTTATTATTTCTATTATAATCCTTTTTTTAAAATGTGCACACTTGGTGAGCCCTGCGTTTTGGATTTGAGCTGCAGTAAGTAATAGTCTTATACTTACAGAAACCAGTGAATCCTTTGCACAATATATATATATTTGATAAACCCTGGCCTGGACAACCATTATTAACTATTAATAACATAGACAATGACCTGATGTCTGAAAAAAAATCAGCAATAAACAATACATTTTAGGTTGGCATGCATTCCTTATATTTAGTGAATTCTGTCAGAGCCACTTTAGATCTGTGCTGTGTCTGCCACGCAATGAGATCCCCTAGGGACAATCTGTACAGATATAAGATTTGCATCCTCAGTAATGCAGAAGTAGAGTGTGTATGTGCTGACTGGTGTCACATGCTTTTTCCAGTACAGTAATAATTCCGTTACAGAAACTCATCATAAATGAAATTAGCCTGAATATTTGCAAGATGGTATGCATGCAAATAACTTGCATACATACAGCCTGCCAGCCAGGAGCAACTACATATTATAATGCAGATTGTTTGATGTCGGAGCTGCTGGGGATGCCCTGAAAAGAGCATGCTTTGTTCTTCAGAGCCCTGACAAGCACTATATTTCCTTCTGCACCCTAAGCACTGCACTTGTCTGCCACTGGGGTTACCACTGACTTTCTTCCACACACAAACTCAGTAATCTCTGGAATCTCACAGCACCTTCACCTTACTCCCAGCTTCTCTCCCAGCACTTCCTGTGCAGGCCTTCCTTTCTCTCATCTCACAGCTCTGTGGGGACTCCTCCCCCCTCCCAGCACCACAGAGGGAGAGACAGGCACTCACCAGGGTTGCCGTTTTTTACGCCAAATTTGCCCGCTAGTTTAAAGCCCAGGTGGGTTTCCAAATTACAAACTTGCCAAGGTATAGATTTGGGCTATTTTTGGAGTCTTGGCGGGTTTGGAGTTTGTAGTTTTTCCCCTAGTAAACCTGAATACGTGTCCCACTGCATGCTGGGTAATGTAGTTTGTCTCTATCAATTAGCCTACAGCTAGGATTAATATAAAACTACCATACCCAGCATGCAATTGGACAGTATAGACAGAGACTCCCATTTCTAGTCTATTCAGGCTCAACCTGTCTGCTTTACAACCTGCCCTTGCTCTATATGGTATGAGATTGTACCATTACTTTCTACTGTGATGTGGGGTGGCTGCCAATTTGTTACTTTCTGCAGTTGATCCTTAAGGGATAATTTGCAAGATATCTTGGGGCTGCTAAGAGTTGTAGTTCAGCGCACTCATGTGTATATCATGTCTGGGGTTAATGCAACATTCTGAATCCATTTTTGTAGTGACTTCCCAGCTGTACTGGACACAGAGGGCAGGGAATTATCAGCCATCCCAGTAACTGGAGAGGGGGCACAGGGCATGGGTAGTGATTATACGCTTTAAAAAGGCATGTTTTCCCATATATACTTTAATTTTTTAGAATTTTTTTATTGCACATATTAGGCTATTTTAGGCTACTTTCAAAGTGGTTTTTGGCTAGTTTTGGGCTGGTTTTAAAACTGACTTTGGCTGGTTTGGAAAAATAAATCTGGCAACCCTGGCACTCACAGACTCCCTACATACAATTATGCAATGTTAACAACAACACAGGAAATATAATACTCCAAGCTGATTTATATAATACTCCAATTGTTTAAGAACCACTGGTGCCAAATTGATTCATTAATTCCTGAGCGTTACAGATCAACTACACTTTGCTCAACCAATACGTGAGGGACCTGCCCGAGATCAAGAGTTGCATGTAAGCCTTACTAGAAAATATAGCACTTCCATTCACACATGTATGTATTAAAGGGCATATTCAGAAAATGCCTGTGTACACTGAACCTTAAGAATACATCAAAAAATAACAAAAGCTAAAAAGGGTCTTGTTCTTTAGAGCTTGTGATGATGCTTTTCCTGTGCCATGATTACAGTGTGTGTTTTTATATTACAAATATATATTATTACATGTAATTATGTATATATAATTATTTATAGGCATGAGTTTTTTATTTAAGCTGCAGTAAGCAATGCTCGCATACTAACAGAGACTGTATTTTTAAAAGGACATGTCAACCAACCCCAAAAATATTATTGGCCAAATAAAAGAAAACATAATTCTAAGCAACTTTCCAATATCAATTTATTAAAAATTATTAGTGCTTTAAAAGTTATTTATAAATGTAATAGCTATAGAAAGCAGCATTTGCTGAACATTAACAACCACCTGATGCCTGTTTGTAACTCAAACATTTTTTATACCCAAATGCAACGATAACATTTGTAGGGACCCATAGGGTTAAGCTCCCTATGGCTTTACTTCCCTACTTTTCCTTATCTGTACTGTTATTGGGTAGAGCCCTCTATACTCAGGTTACAGTTTATTAAGCTATCCCTTACAGGTTTAGCCCAGGTTGACCACTCCCCTTGGCAGACTATATAGTGTCTTGCACAAGGAAGTGTCTTCCTTTCTGGCTGCTGTTGTCTCAGGCTTCACACCATTGAGCCTGGAGGCATAAGGCCCCAGTAAAGAGAACCATCTTTATCTTAAGTCGGGGACAGGGCCCCGTGAATGAGGAGAAGACAGTATAGCAGCATAATTCATAGCACCCTCTAGGAGTGGTGAGTTTAGACAGCATTATATAGAAAGAGCAGCCATTTGCTCCATCAAGGATAATAGCAAAGGAGTAGTCTTCCTAACAGGCATTACTGGCCTTAGGTTATGGACACAGAAGTGCTAGGGAATTAGGTTAGCAAATATGCCTTGCCCTAACCTCCACAAGAGTATGGGACTATGCCGGTGAGCTTTCCTACCTATCACTCTGTTGGTGTCCTACCTGCCCAACCTCTTGATGAGAAGGGATATCCAGGGGAGCATCATACTTCTGCTATTCATCTATTTTACATCAATTGTATAACTGCATACTGTTCTGCATCTAATGAGTGAGTATTGAAATACCCTGAATACCATTGTCTTGGACAATAAAGCATTATCTAGTTCATCCACAAGAATCCTCTGGCATCCATTTCTATCTATTGCACCACACTACTTCAGCTAGTTGTAGTTCAACAACACTCTCAGCTCCATTATATAACTCCCACTTAGCGGAGGCCCACTCCTTTGTATTAAGGTCGCATGTAACACATGCTCTACAGCACGCTACTAGCCTGGTTTGGCCATATTATAGCCAAATAGGTGTTACACATTTAAAAAAAATTGGCAATCAACAACACATTATGGTATTTTAGGTCTGTCCATTTTGCCAGCCCCTTATATCATAGCCCCACCCCCAAATGATGACATGTCCTGCACAAAAACGAAGACCAATATTAAAGAAAAAAAAGGTGGCAACTATAGACATAGTCATATCAGCTTGGAAAGATGCCTAAAACCAAGCAGTCTAGTAATACTCATGGTGCCATTATTCGTCATTGCTTCAGTGTCTTGGCTGAGGGCAGTCAAGGAGGATATAGAGAAAAGAATTTATACACTGATCATATAGATTACGTATAAAAATACAACCAAAAACAAAAGGTTAAAAGGGAACCTGTTCTTTAGATATTACAAAATGTGGCTTTGGTAATTATTTATTTGCATACTTAAAACAATAATTGACCAGTAAAGTTTTCCAGTTTTTAGAAACAGTCATTACGCCAAAATTAACTATAATGGACACTTTCATAGGGAAGGGAAAAAGAGATGTAATACTCTTTAGTAACACAAAGCTTAAAAAAAATGTACTATTTGCATGCTGCCTGTTATGCCTCCAGCATTGTTTGATTGTTTTATTGTGCCATCTACTGGTTAATTTAGGGCCGTGGCAGTATGCCAACCCACCGGCTTGAATGTAAATAACAGGTGGGATGGCATATGTGGCGCCATGATTTCCCAAAATCGCAGAAGTTGCCTTGAGACCAGACTTTCATCTTTTATACATTTGTACATGTTATTGTTTCCTTGTACTTTACACAGTGTTTAATGTACCTTGCAGTATTTGGTATTCTATAATATGCTGTATAGTAACCACTGTCATTTTTCTATTCCTTAGTTTCACCTTCCTATTTGTTAACAAAACTGAAGCATACAAATCTGGTCTCAATCAAGTGATGAGGGAAGGAGTTTAGCTGCATGTCAAGGCACACACTACCACAGGGTAATACACAGTGAAGACAGAACACAGCCATAGAGGGCCAAGTATTATTAATATTGTATTCTAGTGATGAGTAAATCTGTTCCATTCCACAAAATTTGTGAAACCTCAGGAAAAAATCGGCCCATGTATGGGGACCTTAAGAAATCCAAGTCCAGCTTGGAACTTCAGTAACATGGGAGTAGGAGAAACAATAGGTTACCTGAAAGCAGTTCTAATGTGTAGCACTGGCTCCTTCTGAAAGCTCAGACTCAGGCACAATGTAAACAGTGTAATTAAGAAATAAAAAGTACACCATAAAAATAACGACCTGGGTTTTAATTTTCTTGCCCATTTTTTCAAGGCCAAAATCTGTGCCTGGTGAAAGATTTCACTCATCATTACTTTATTGTTACTATTACTTATTGTTATTATTATTATAACACAAATGTATAGAACCCTAACAAATGTCACAGCACTGTATAATAAATGGATGTATACACTGAACTGAACAAGGTTACATGGGAACACATCCAGTACAAGAGGTAAAGAGGGCGCTGCTGAAAAGAGTTTACAATCTAAAGTCCAAGTTTTCCATGACTAACATGTTGTTCTTTGATGGGTCCCTAATAACAACTCAACATTGCTTCAATATTCTATCTCCAAGTAGTACTTTAGCCTTTTTGCTTTTATTCTCTGATAACAATTATCAGTAAAATCAAATCCCTTAATACATTCTTTGTGTTAATTAAAGCCAAATAAGGAAAGAAATTTTGCACAAGTGCAAGTAGGGATTAATGTCTTATTTCCTTGGTCATTCATCCACCACTTTAAAATGACACTCACTCATCCAAACAAACAGATGTACTTGTTTTTGGTAATGGATTTTATTTTGTTTTATGCAGGCTGTACAGAGTTCAGAGAGTTATGTAAAACTGAACTGTTTATTTACTAATAAACGAATCACTTTACTAAGTCACGTTTATTGAATTCCAAACACTTTTTTTTAAAACAGATGAAATAACTGTTAAATTCATGGAATAACAGAAATATATACCTATACCTCTTGACATAAGCATTGTGTTTACTTTTAGTTCAAAAGTGCTATGTGCTTCAGTTCAGTTCTCTGTGTAAAAGTCACAGAGAAAAAACAATGTGACTTACTTTGTGATTTACTATGCGTTTAACTTGCTAAAAATCCGAAATGGACAATTTGCCAGGTTAAACTTGTAGAAGTCAATGGCAAACGTTCCTTTCCCTTTCCTTGAAGATTTTTCTTTTGTCTCGAAACTTTTGATGCTGGGTTTTGTCCGAAAACTCGACTTTTTCAAATGAGCACAGCATAAAATTGGTAAAGTCTGGATTTTCACAGCAACAATTCAAAAAAGTCGGTTTTTTTTGCTACTTTTCCTATCAGATTTCTTTAATACATGTTAGAAATTTAGGAAAACAAGTTTTGTTTGGGAAAAAGAGTTTTAGTAAATCTGCCCCATGGGGTTTATTTAGCGCTAGTACTACTTTTATTTTTACACAGTTAGAAACCATGGTTCAAATTCATAAAATTAAGTTTCTAAACTTGCCTATTTTAGTATCAAGGAATGAAAACAAATATAAACTGATGGAGGTAGGGTGGTCGGGTTAAATGTCACATGATGAGAGCTAGGGAAGCTATTATTTCTAAAGCATTACAAGGGTTTGTCCAGTTTTTTTTTCCATTTTTTTATGTCACAAGAAATTGTGTTGACTAATTTAAAAAAGGGATTTCCAAAAGAAGGAAAGAAAGAAATCTCTCAGTGTAGCTTTAGGCAAAATCTAGGACTTGACTTTCCCAGGGGAGGAAGGGACAAGTGCTGCCTCCCAGGCAGTGAACAGCTGCTCTGGTGACAACTGCCAGATGGAGGGAAAGGCATAGAGATGTTGTGGGGATTAGAGAAAACAGATACAGTAAAACTACTTTGAAAATTCTCTTTTACTAGACTCCCAACAAAAGCCATCATATGAATTAATAATGTAACGTTAGGAGACAAAACTAGAAACTTTAAAAATATATAAATAATAACTGAAGCAATTACTAATGATCTAAAACATTAACATGTACAAATAAAGTCTGTTGTTAGCTGTGTATTAAGACTCTAAAAACTGACAAATTAAATGCAAGCATAGAACTAGCTTTCTCCATTCATAACATCTATATATATATATATATATATATATATAATCATAACATTACATTATATATATATATATATATATATATATATATATATATATATATATATAACATAAAATGTGTGTGGGCAAAAGAATGCTAGCACACATGTACCAGAAGTGATGCTCCTGGGTGCATGCAGAGCCAACGTTTTGACTGTGTTTGTTGATTATCCCCCCCCAAAAAAAAAATATATATATGTTTTTGGAATATAACTCGGTGTTGCTGGTCTTTTTTGGATATTTAAATCATTTACCTTGCACCCGAGCTAAGAGCTGAAGCAGAGTGCCACCCTGGGTTCGCTATATACAGGTCCTTTTCAAAAAATTAGCATATTGTGATAAAGTTCATTATTTTCTGTAATGTACTGATAAACATTAGACTTTCATGTATTTTAGATTCATTACACACAACTGAAGTAGTTCAAGCCTTTTCTTGTTTTAATATTGATGATTGTGGCATACAGCTCATGAAAACCCAAAATTCCTATCTCAAAAAATTAGCATATCATGAAAAGGTTCTCTAAATGAGCTATTAACCTAATCATCTGAATCAACAAATTAACTCTAAAAACCTGCAAAAGATTCCTGAGGCTTTTAAAAACTCCCAGCCTGGTTCATTACTCAAAACCGCAATCATGGGTAAGACTGCCGACCTGACTGCTGTCCAGAAGGCCATCATTGACACCCTCAAGCAAGAGGGTAAGACACAGAAAGAAATTTCTGAACAAATAGGCTGTTCCCAGAGTGCTGTATCAAGGCACCTCAGTGGGAAGTCTGTGGGAAGGAAAAAGTGTGGCAGAAAATGCTGCACAACGAGAAGAGGTGACTGGGCCCTGAGGAAGATTGTGGAGAAGGACCGATTCCTGACCTTGGGGGACCTGCGGAAGCAGTGGACTGAGTCTGGAGTAGAAACATCCAGAGCCACCGTGTACAGGCGCGTGCAGGAAATGGGCTACAGGTGCTGCATTCCCCAGGTCAAGCCACTTTTGAACCAGAAACAGCGGCAGAAGCGCCTGACCTGGGCTACAGAGAAGCAGCACTGGACTGTTGCTCAGTGGTCCAAAGTATGTCATTCGGAAATCAAGGTGCCAGAGTCTGGAGGAAGACTGGGGAGAGGGAAATGCCAAAATGCCTGAAGTCCAGTGTCAAGTACCCACAGTCAGTGATGGTCTGGGGTGCCATGTCAGCTGCTGGTGTTGGTCCACTGTGTTTTATCAAGGGCAGGGTCAATGCAGCTAGCTATCAGGAGATTTTGGAGCACTTCATGCTTCCATCTGCTGAAAAGCTTTATGGAGATGAAGATTTCATTTTTCAGCACGACCTGGCACCTGCTCACAGTGCCAAAACCACTGGTAAATGGTTTACTGACCATGGTATTACTGTGCTCAATTGGCCTGCCAACTCTCCTGACCTGAACCCCATAGAGAATCTGTGGGATATTGTGAAGAGAAAGTTGAGAGACACAAGACCCAACACTCTGGATGAGCTTAAGGCCGCTATTGAAGCATCCTGGGCCTCCATAACACCTGAGCAGTGCCACAGGCTGATTGCCTCCATGCCACGCCACATTGAAGCAGTCATTTCTGCAAAAGGATTCCCGACCAAGTATTGAGTGCATAACTGAACATAATTATTTGAAGGTTGACTTTTTTTGTATTAAAAACACTTTTTTTTTATTGGGCGGATGAAATATGCTAATTTTTTGAGATAGGAATTTTGGGTTTTCATGAGCTGTATGCCACAATCATCAATATTAAAACAAGAAAAGGCTTGAACTACTTCAGTTGTGTGTAATGAATCTAAAATATATGAAAGTCTAATGTTTATCAGTACATTACAGAAAATAATGAACTTTATCACAATATGCTAATTTTTTGAAAAGGACCTGTATATATATATATAATCAAAATAAAAGCCAGCACTCCTGGGCCCCGTGACCCATTTCACAAAGTAGGGAAGCAGGGCTTGACGGGGCTATTAGGGGCACCCCCCCTCCCACTCGCTGAGAGGGCTGTGATTGGCCGGTTTTGAAGTTCCTGGGCTTTGGCTGGGAGGGGTAGATCTACACAGGACAACGTGGGGGGCTTACCTTCCAGCCGGTGCAGGAAATCGAAGGAGCAGCAGCTTGCAGCGTCCCACCCTTCTTTCCTAGGAGATGGGGTGTGTTTGTTGTCAGAGTTGGCGGAGTATACCTTTACACATAGCCCCAGGAGAAGTTAAAAAAGTGTTCGATAATTAAGCAACGATTCATCAAAATAATTTTGCATGCATTAGTACACATATCATATGCGCAAAAATCTCAATTATCGCAAAGTGTTATGTCAATCGCATTGTGATAGTTATCTAATTATAATAAAGCATAATTCACAAACATATTTGAAATGTTAAAAGCATAAAATATTGTGATAATTTGTTCTAATATTAACAGTTGGCGTTGGCCTTACTAGCATTTCTTAACATTTTGACTTAAGCACTGCCCACTGTTTAATGCAAAAACAGTCATATATAGTGAAATGGCCCATTAGTGGCCAGCTGAAGACACCTCTCAAGCTAGAAATAGATTTTTCCAAAAGAAATCCTTACATGGATTACTGACCCTTTATTGTTTACCTATTTCTGAAATATAAATAATAAAATATGCAGTATATTGTTTAAAAAATGCAAAATCCCCCAATTTTTCTTAATTTTTTCACTTTTTTACTTTGTTTGCCATTGTCAGATAGTGTGAAACATCGGCAATTATTATATTGGCTAAGTCAGCCTATGTCTAAGCTATAATATAACATGCAACAAGAAGGACGATATGCTTCACTACATCTAATTTAGCAGAGTAATTATTTGAAGGCAAGCTTGAAAAAATATTGTTCCACATATGTGTCAAGGTCGCCAAGAGGTTAGTAAAGTGACCATGTCAACTGAAAACTGTCCAGCCCTATCTGAATTTTGTTTTGATAGCATTTATAAAATATTTGGTTATTTTACATGTTGCTTTAATGCTTTCAATCTGATCTTCTTTCTATATCATTATATTAGTCAGATCCCCACTGAAATTACATTTCCCCACTGACTGGAATATAGGAACACATGCAATACTGGTGGGTTCCCAGCAAAAGCCCCAGTAAAATAACAAATAAACACATAAATTATCTCAACAATAAAGGCAGATGACTCTACTTATTTACAAAGCAAAGTAGAAAAAAATGTACTTTATGAATGAAATACGTCCAAAGATGGTCTTCTGTCTCCTACTAACACCCATAACGACCCAGGAAAGCTAAATATTCCCCCTCCCACCAGGACCAGTGCATTCAGGTGTCTTTTAGTCTGCTATTTCCTTCACTCTTCATATTAAAAATACTAACTGACAATAAATAATATTTTCTATAGTCTGATACACTCCATATTATCCAAAGTCTGTTCCTCCGTATCTCATATTTCCAATTCATCAGAAGTTTAGTATATATGTAGTAAGTGTAATATATACAGCCGACTGAACCGCTCCGTGGGTTCTTACCCTAGTTTAAAGAATTATTTGAATTTAGGGATTGAATTAAATTAAACATACTGTAAAGTACTGTGGAAAATCCATTTGTAAAAGTGGTTATGTGGACGGGAGTATTTTCACATTTTTTACACTTATGCCTAAGCAAGAGCAAACAATTCCTAAGGGTACTGGACCATGATGGATGCTGGCAGCTGAAGTCCAGCTAAAGGTGCATAACAATAATAATTTACTGATAAACCTTTATTTGTTCAGATGGACATCCTAAATCTAATAATCTGCCTGCAGAAAAACACTGGGAATGAAGAACACTGGGAATTCCATGCAGTAAGACGTAGCCTCTACTTAACCTTTTTTCAAGGAACATATTCAGTAATATACAACTTTTGCAACAAAGTTTGCTTATGCACAAGAAAGAATTGGGGTCAGAGGATCGATCTACCATTTATGATTGAAAATTAAGGACTTTAATTTAAAGAAAGATGATACGGAATAGTCTGATGTCATGCAATACTTAATATGCTAAATAAAACAATCAAGGAGGAATATAATTGTCTCGAGATAACAAGCATAGAAGACTTCAATACAAACATCATTTAATTTCCAATTAGTTTTAATTTAGAATGAGTCACTCTAAGCTTTCATAATTATGTAATTTTACTTTTTTTTCAAAAATTGTCTGTGACAAATTGGGCTGATTCAGCCAAAAGCAAAATAAAGCAAATATGACCTAGGTCATTTGTTATTTTCTTTGTGAACAAAAGAAAATATATTTAAACTCATTAAAAGTGGTATTATTTATTTATTTTTACTTTGTAGTAACCTTTCATAGGAAAGCAAAATGATTTAGGCAATGTAATTGTTTTCCCCACTACTGCTATGTGTGCTTTATGACTAATTATGCTACTTTAAGTAGGGGATGAGTACACCTCTAACCTTTATGTTGTGAAGAGGTGTTTGGAAGAAGAATATTAAGGGGGTACAGCTAAAACTTAAATAACATATAGGATTGGGCCAGAAGTGTTAATTTCCAGCCAGGGCCATATTTATATATAGAAACCTGGGGGCATGTCCCTTGGGTGGCAGTCTTAGGGGTACAGTACTGGGGTGCCTATATATTCAATAAAGTTTTAAAATGAATGAAATACCCCCCCAGCTGCTGCAAGACCTACCAATGGAAATCCGGTGGTGGATCTGGGGTGGTGGGGAGCTCCGGTGCATATCGGAAGTGAGATATCATATCGGAAGTGACATCACACGCAGCCGCAGTGCCTAGGGTGGCACCAGACCTATTTCCTTTTTCCATCTGTATGTACAGTAAATATAGCAAAAAAAGACAGTGTGCTGTTTGGTAAGGAAATATGTGTGAGAAAGCCTAAAGTGTTTTGTCTAGTGCACACCATAGGTGGCAGTGGAGAGTGTGAGGCTTTCTGGTCTGTGTGTGTAGTAGAGAACATTGGGCTTATTAATAAACTTTGCACAGCACAGAACAATGCCGGGCTAAGCCAGCCTAGGTAACCCGGGCAGCTTCCTTGCCAAGCCTCCCCCCATGTGGGCACATGTGTGGACGAATGCACAGGGACATGCACCGCACACAGTGAGTTGGCAAGGAGCACCACCTAAGGCAGGGGAGGGAGAAAGTGGAGGGAAAATGGTCCGGGAACTAGGGGTAGCTATGTGCCTAGTGCCCACTCACAATTGCGCCCTCGGCATGTGCCTCTTCTGCCTAACACTATTTCTGGCCCTAATGCACAGTGAACATATTTGGCCTGCGCATGTTTATAAAGCTGGATAAGATTGGTGAATTTAATATGCAACCATAATTGTGAATTTTTATTCTCAGTGGTATTGTCCTTAAGAGGTTTTTAAATATAGCATACTCACAAATTGTGAATATGTCTGTACTTACTCTGTGTTCGTGTTATGCCACAGGTTTGGGTGGTGGAAAAAAATATTCGCTAAACAGATTTCACAAATTGTAAATTTATATTTGCAAAATGATGTCCCTATCTAATTGTGTCCCTGTCCCTCCGCATAAGCAACCCACTTGTTTACTGCTATGAAAAGCTAAATCCTTCACAAAAATTTGATAACCAGACTTATGTTTGGCTGCAGTGAAGAAAGTTTTATTGGAGACCTGCAATGCAAAGTGCAGAATTGACTCACCCTTGTTCACCCTTTGTTAACAAAGGTACTCACTCCTTTATACTTATGTCTCTATTGCCAAATTGTACAGAGCTGGTATAAAGTACTGGTGAATGGATGCAATAGAGTCCTAAAATTAACACCTTAAGAAATTGTTGTGTCTTCTGGTTCTGATAACACTTAATGAATTTTGTGCAAACATCCTTTCCAATGCAAGCAAAGCAAAAATTCTTGCAACTATCCTGTTTTCCGCAATTCTCAAAAATTGCCCATGAAAAGTACTTAGTACTAAGGTGCATAAGTTGCAGAAGAGAGTGGTTCCAGGGCTTTCATAAATGTAATTCTAAACATCAGGCTATATTGTAATGCAAGAGCTGCAACATACTTGAGTGCAGGTGGTTCTTGGGAAGAGTAGGAGCAGACAAAAGCCAGAGTTCCAGTTTTCACACTTGGAGTGGAGTGGATTGGAGTGCTGATATATATTTGAAAGACTACTAGTCATCATGTGGGCTGCTTTCAGCAACATGAGTTACCTTGTATGCTATGTGTGTCTTCTGAGTCATTTAAATCTGTTGTGTGCATTCCCTTAAATTTGCATGTATGTAAGTTTTAATAAAAAAAGATTACTTTTCTTTAGAAAGAGAAGAAAAAAGGATGGGTTTTAATAACAGTAAAAACTAATTTTGGCTCATGTCTTCTCTATTTGTATCTTACAATCTAACAGCCTACTCAGTTCAAAGGTCACTCTCAAAATTACAAAGTAAGGGTACACGGGCAATGTATGAGGGCCCCCATGGAGGGGATCAAGCAGATATTGCCCACCCATATCATGAAAATATCTACTCATTTGGCAACCTCTCCAGATGAGAGGATCATTCAATTTATGTTAGTGCTGAACACAGGTGGGATGCAACATGCTGCGCCCTTATATATACCTGTGTGATCCGCCGCAGTGGAACACAGGAGAATGCGCTGCAGGGGAATGCAGGGTGAAATACCCATTTGTAAAAGCCCTTAGACACATGTAAGGACACAGGGACATAGGTAAATGGGATCTTAATCTCTATTCTCCCACAATGCCTTATCCAGTAGTAAGTAAAAGGAGACATCTAATAAACTGTAGGCACAATTACCTTTAGGAAGTAAATAATTCCTAGGGATGGTGAAATCACATGCAAAACTCCTGTTAAAATTTTGAAAAGTCTCAGTGAGCACTAAATGTATGCGCTGAAAGAGTCCCAGAACATAAACACAAAACTGGATAATCTTTTCTCAGCTATATGCTGATTTTTCTCTAGATGCCTGATAGGGTTACATATCTTGTGCCTATATCTCATTTCACAGCCACCAAAAGTCATTATTGCCTTCTTCCATTACTAAACAACCTAAAAAGACCTTACAACAAAATCTTTTAACTTAATGAACTCTTGTTTCATTAAGCAGAGGTATGAAACCCTTTCAGCTACTATCAGGGGCAGTTAATAATCCTTTACAGTGATATGAAACAACTACTTTACAATTATATGGCTTATATATCAGAATCCAGGGTAGAAACACTTTGAACAAACAATCTAGCATAGTAATGACAGGAAACTATATATTGAGATTAATCAGGCAGCTGAGAAGGTGTTGGTAACTACCAAAATATATATATTTTTTTTAAAATGAGACCACACACATATTGGCACAGAAACAGAAAATAAGTTAATCATTCTGGATTAGTTTTTGGCAAAACAATAATGTTGGTATTCAGAAACCTAGCCTACCGTATCATTGATTCATTTTGTCTTACAGTTTTTCAGGATCTAAATGTTCTTGTAAAAATCTAGCAATTTTTTTCATCCCAACTGCTATATTATGTGGTGTTGTAGTCTATCAACTAAAAGATGCACAGAGTAATATCTTTTTTATTATGTTCCTAGTTAGAACTAATACAGGTATGGGATCCAGACCTGATATTCAGAAAGCTCTGAATTACAGGAAGGCCATCTCCCATGGACTCTGTTTTAATAAAATAATTCAAATTTTTAAATGTTCTTTTTTTTCTCTGTAAATATTAAACAGTACCTTGTGCTTGATCCCAACTAAGATTGAATTAATTATTATTGGAGATACAATAATCCTATTAAGTTTATTTAATGTTAAAATGATGTTCTAGTAGACCTAGGGTATGGGGATCCGAATTATTTCCTTATCTGACAAACTCTAGATACTAAGCATTCTGGATAACATACCAGTACTAAATATTTCTGTTGATGATATGAAAGCAGATTAGATGGAGTATCCCTTCTAACATCCTTCTAGCTTTGTTCCTGTGCATCATCATCTCCCTATATCAAGTACACATGTCAGTACGCAATTACCTTTTTATATAGATTTTATTATACTCTCATTCAAAAGAAATATTTGTAATATAGTTAGCTGGGCAAGAAATTAATCTATAAAGGCTGGAGTGGGCAGATGTCTAACATAATAGCCAGAACTCTACTTTCTGCTTTCAGCTCTCTAACCTCTTCGTTGGTAAGAGACTTTAGGGGGGGCACATGGGACATAACTGTTTAGTTAGTTTGTGAGCACGCAGGTCAGATTCAAATGCAAACCAACTGAACAGTTATGTCCAATATGGCCCCCCCTAAAGTCACTGATTGGCTACTGACTGCTAACAGCTCAGAGCGCTATAAAGGAGGATGTAGTGTTCTTGCTGTTATGTTAGACATCTGCCCACTCCAGCCCTTATAGATTACATTTTTGCCTAACTAACTATATTGAATTTTTTTTTTCTTTTGTGCAGTCTGTCTGTATAATATAAGATAAGTTTTACACTGAACTAATCCTTTAGTATAGCAATTCCATAGATAGCCCAAGCATTTAGGGCTCTGGCACACAGGGAGATTAGTCGCCCTTAATGTTCACATATAATTGCCCAGTGGAATAAAAAGGGAGGTTAATGGGGCAGTATACTCCTTTGTTGAACATGAGTTTAGTGAATAGGGTTTGGGCTGAACATACTGTTTTTGTTGTTACCACCACAAAAGATCTTTGTTTGTTATTATTTCTTGATCTAAACAGGGCAAACAGGGAAATTGAATCTATGTCATGTTTGTCTTGCAAGGTAGATAATTAAATGACTTGAGCACAGATATTCCCCCTGCATAATCTACTCCTGTTACTAAAACAGTCAAAACAAAGGGTGAACAGAGGGTGCTGTATCTAACCTAAAAGCAACACTATGCTAAGTTTTTTTCTTACAATACAGCATTTTCCCCACAGTCCTTCATCATTGGTAATGCACTGTATATCCAGTGGAACTGCACCAAAGTGGGTGCTAATTACCTTACACATATTATATGATCTGAAAGCAAGTTTCAGCCTACATTTGTGGAGTGGGAATGATCTAACTTCTGCCATGCTAATGTGTGCAATGTGCAGTAGCAGTAATTGATGTTAGCGCCAAGCACTTGCGGTTGTAAATGAGTTTAAGGGAGGGTAGGGTAATGCTCTTGTAGGGTAAAGAGGTTGATTTACCCTCTCCCACCTTCTCTTATTATTTCTTAATATTTCTATTGGGCAAATACAAAGTGGGTACAAGGGAAATCTTAGCTGACTTTTTTAAACACAAAGCTTAATGTTTCTTTAAGACGTCATGTTATGTGCAGCAGACACAATAGCATCTAAAAATAAACCCATATGATAACATTAAACATACAAGGAAGCTTTTAACTAAGCATGCCATGTTAAAGCTCAGACACACTGTCAGGCTTTTGTTTGTCATTTGATTATATTTCAGACAGCAGTGAGAAGCCTTATCGATTATCTAGTCTGGAAGGGATTAAGTGTGAAACAAGGCTCAAAATCCTTGTTGGAAAAAAATGATACTTTTAAACCAGATAACAAGCTGACACGCTTCTCTGAGGGACCTTATCTGTGTCTGAGTCCTTCACCTACGACAATCAGGCTTATCTCCATTGCTTTTTTATGTTTAAATGGATTGCCTCATTTTAGTAACGATCCTTACTGACATGCAACTACTTTAAACAAAAGGGGTTACAAATGTAATGTTCTTGAGTATTGAAACTATTTATTTTCTTGGCTGTTTTAATTTCACAGTTGTGAACCCCCAAAGTTATCTAAAGTTGTTAAGTTTTGTTAATATATGGCATTCATTAAAGGTATTACTCCGGCTTCTGCTTAGTTCTGTATAATTCCAGCTCCTGCTCCTCTTGTGAGTCTCGTGCAGTGCAACTAAGAAAGTAGGAGAGGGGATAGCTTTAGAGTTTACACAGTAGCTTGTGTTAATTACATAATTTTGAAATAATGACATCAAAATGCAGAAGATTTTCAGTGCAGTTGGGTCCAATTTACATTTTAGCACATTGGCCACGAATAGGACGTCACCCTTTATCAGGTCCCCTTGTAAATAATTCTATCTTTTAATCTACTCATTTATTAATTTAAGAGCATTACCAAGGCCAGAACTAGAAGGCAGCAGAGAGCCAAGGGTGCAATTAAATATTTATTACTAGGGTTTGCCCAAATTCTCTGTATCTGCCGTTAACTCTAGACTCCTTGTCCTGCCTCTGAGCCTTACAGGTCTTGAAATTCCCCTGTGATTAGAACTGTAAGAAACTTGCAATATCACTAATATTATCAAAAGGATATTTTCAACTGTGCGTGATGATTTTCTTGGTTCTAAGTTGAAAAAATAGCTCAGAACACAGAAAATCTGTTGAATGTGTCTTTATCTTGCAGAAAAGTACAATAAACAATAACTTTTACATTAATTTTTAAATAAAAAGTGTTTCTAGTGGTTGAAACTAAGCAGGGCATACCAGAAATAGTTGGTATAATTACGCTAATTAATTTTTATGAACATTTAATATGTCTTAGTATCAGCTTACATGCTTCATAACAGAATCTTGCAACACAGATATTTTCTTTGTATTTGTTCAAATTAATTTTGTCACACATAGCACCTTTTCTTTTCAATCCATTAATATAGTTTATTATGGATTTAACTGAATATGAGTGTGAGAGAATCACATTATTTGTTTCTGCCATTATTTTTGGACAAAAAGACAAAAAGTCTTTATTTTTCATGCCAGCAACCAGGAACTGCCTCTGTTTATTTCCTTCCAGGGAGAATTTCAGTAGGTCGCTTCGCTTTTTGTCTATGAATAAAGGAGCATTTCAGGAGAAGTCTTGTTAGTTACTGGCAGAAGTCAAAGTTATGACGGCATATTTAATACTCATGGTAATAATACTAATATTAATACTTATTATACTAATAATAATGGTAATAATACTAATATGCAAACATACAGTACTTTTTAAAAATTCTTAACAATCATACATTTTTTTTTAAAGGTTAGGATCGTGTTAAGTTGTGAGCTCCAGGCTTATTGGACATAGTTGAAAAATACAAGCGTTGTGCACACATAAATGTCTTCATTAGAATGTACATAAATAAAGTTACCATTGGTGATGAGTGAATCTGTCCCACTTCACTTGGCCAAAAAAAAAAAATCGCAAAACGGGGAATATAATTCTTTCTAGCACAAGACAATTCTTTTTGATGCAAGAGACTATTCTTTTGATGAGAGACTATTCTTTTGATGAAAGAAACAATTATTTTTGGCACGAGACAATTCTTTTGACAACTAATTTTGTCAACGTTTTGCAAAAAACCACCAATGGCGAAATGCGGAAATTCACTGTGAATCCATGCCTGGCAATTTTTTTCGCCCATCACTAGTTACCATTTAGAATGCATGTACAAACATATGGGGCAGATTTATCAAAACACGAGTTCGAATGGGAAAAATTCAGATTGGAAACGAAAATTTCTGAAGATCGCAAATATCACGAAAATGATTCCGAAAAAATCGTATTAGTCACGTTAATATCGTATTGGTGATCCGAGAGCCACCAAATTTTCGTACCGAACGATTGTAAACAGCGGCAAAACTGATACGCTAAAAATGCGGAAAAAGTCGCACAAGCATCAAAAAAGTCGTGCAAGTGGCGAAAAAGTCGCGCAAGGTACGAAAAAGTCGCGGAAAATAAGATTGGACCGATCGAGCGAACAGGTGGATCGTTCGTGGATAAGAAAATGTGCCCCATAGTGTACAAGCACAATAACCTCACCAGTAACATAGTAAGTTGGGTTGAAAAAAGACATACGTCCATCACGTTCAACCATAATGCCTATATATAACCTGCCTAAATACTAGTTGATCCAGAGGAAGGCAAAAAACCCCATCTGAAGCTTATCTAATTTGCCGCAGAGGGGAAAAAATTCCTTCCTGACTCCAAGATGGCAATCGGACCAGTCCCTGGATCAACTTGTACTAAGAGCTATCCCCCCTACCCCTGTATTCCTTCACTTGTACTGAGAGCTATCTCCCATAACCCTGTATTCCCTCACTTGCTAAGAATCCATCCAGCCCCTTCTTAAAGCTATATAATGTATCAGCCAGTACAACTGATTCGGGGAGGGAATTCCACAACTTCACAGCTCTCACAGTAAAAAATCCTTTCGAATATTTAAACAGAACCTCCCTTCTTCTAAACGGAGTGGGTGCCCTCGTGTCCGTTGGAAGGACCTACTGGTAAATAAAACATAAGAGAGGTTATTATATGATCCCCTTATATATTTATACATAGTTATCATGTCACCTCTTAAGCGCCTCTTCTCCAGTGTAAACAGACCCAACTTTGCCCGTCTTTCTTCATAACTGAGACTTTCCATACCCTTTACCAGCTTAGTTGCCCTTCTCTGGACCCTCTCTAACTCAATCATGTCCCGTTTGAGCACTGGAGACCAGAACTGAACAGCATATTCTAGATGGGGCCTTACCAGTACCTTCTTGCATTTGAGTAATTCAATGAAATGACGTTGCAGCTTAAAATAAATTGCATCACATCTGATTTTGAGGTGCAGGTAGAAACAGGAATGCACCCATGTATCTAACTGCTGCATGTATTATTCATTATTCTTTAAGCAATATACCATAATACAGTATTCTGCACCCATAAGGTTTTTTCCTAAATTGAAGGAACATCATCGTGGGATGTAGATCACATTGTTATTGGAGCTTGAAACACCATCACTTTAAATTACCATCTTTGTCATTTAAAAACTGGCTTATCAAATATACATCCAGTTGGAGAGAAATTGCTAGCTCCTTCTCAGTATATTTTAGATCATCTAGGCTTGTGTTATTATCCAGGATACAAGCCTTCTTTGTAAAATATGAATAATACAAATGCAGTCATTTTATTTCATCAGAGATAATGGACAACAGCATATAAAATAAGAAAAAAAATATAAGAAAAGAAAGAAAGAAGCACATTTGTCATTTTCTTCCTAAGCTCATGTATAGTTCAAAAACAAAAAAACAGGCTGTAATATATTTGTATGATATCAGGAATGTATCAGGAAATAAAACATAGTACTACCACCACCCATAATAATAACAATATAATCTTGGTACTACCAGCTTATTGAATAATAATGCATGTATGCACTCTGATTCCTGTCTTCTACTGATGTTCCAGTCCCTCATTCCCTCATGTATCATTTTAATAGCAACTACTATATAGGGAAAAACCCATGTGTAGCATTAGCAGGTCAATCAAGTTGGTTTAAGCAATTCAAAGAAACAGAAACTAGTCACCAGGGGAGGAATAAAGTGAAAAAAGCATAGGCAGTGTCCATGCGAAGAATGTAATGAGACAGATGCACCAATGATATGTGTGTTCTGGTGTGTTTTCTTTGGGTTGTAGAAACCAGGACAGAAAGGATAGGGAAAAGCAGATCATCAGGGTAATTAAGGTATGGATCTATTATCTGAAATGGTTCAGACCTGGGATTTTCCAGATAAGGTTTTTTTTCCTTAATTTTGATCTCTATATCTTAAGAAATGTAAACATTAAATAAAACCAATAGGCTTGCTTGTCCACCAATAAGGACTCATGCAGATTAGTTACCATTAAGTACAAGGTACTTAAATTGAAAAAAAAAATTGATAAATATTCTGGATAAAAGACCCCATACCTGTGCTCAAATTGCAATGTGGATGCTGGTAACTGGCACCTACAACTGAACATTGAGTTGAGTGGGTTTTTAAAAATAACAAAAGCAACAAGAAGACAGCTCAAAAAATATAATAGGGGAGGTCATTAGTTATTAGTCATGTGCATATGATTAGTACATCTATGGTACATAAAAAAGCAAAGTGTTAATAGAATGTATAAAAGTTACAACAAATAGCAACCAATAAATAATCAATTACATTTTATGTGTTCATAAGTCTGAACATATTACCCCTACCCTGCTTTTTGTTTATTTACTTTACCAGGCAAGAATTCTTTTTAAAGGTTCACAATGGTCAAGATTTGTATTTTTTACTTTATAACCCCCCAACCCTATTCACACAATAACTGTGATTTACACACTGAAAGGACATTTGTCTGCTACTTATTAAACAGTACACTATGACCCTGATTGCAAAATCAATTAACTGGAAGTACATCAGCCCACAGTAGTTCATGTATGACTTGCATTTTTAAATACAGTCACGCTAGTATTATCTTGTTAGCAACACAAGACATGGGCACATGGGCATGTTCTATACAGTCAATGTATAATGTACATTTGGTTAGGAAGCTCTCACATATAAAGTGCTCTTATCATTGAACTAGGATAAGTGCAATTATTTCAAACTAGTTAACTTAAAATTAACTAACCAACTACAGTCTAACAGACTAAAAATTAAAACCAAAGATAGTAATGGTTCTCCTATTAAAAGGCAAATGAAAAGCATAATGTTTGGAGGGCAAGAACTGGAGTTGGAAGTTTAACTTTTTTATTTAGAAATCCACTTTTTCATCATCCCTTGCAAACATACATAAGACACAATATAAGTTAAAAGGATCAAGGGTGTATTTACATGTGAATATGTAATATGTACATAAATACATGTATTACCACACATACTTCATTTCTGTCCTAAAAAAAGCTAACTTCATATCTTCATCTTCATACTAAACACCTTACTTTATGTCAATATAGGAATTTAATGCTTATAACCTTGTAACTGCTGTCTGTTAATTGCTTGTTTTTGACTACTCTTATTTCTGCCTGCCCCCACCGTTGGCTGAACTTTGATTGCAGATTTTACTTAACCTTTTGTATACCACGTCACATGACTTTTGGTCAATCTGCATGTTCCCCATTGACTATATCTCCTTCGCTCTAAACTGCCTGGTCCAAAAGACTTTGTGGCTTTCTTGTTGGCTTATGTTAAAGGGTTAATTTAGGAAATAACTGGGCAACTGCATGCTTGAGGGCTCTCCGTGAGATTCCTATCATCCTGGTACTGATATATGCAATGGGTGATGAGAAAGCCTCTTAAAGCTCATTGTAAATCCCCAGAAGACTTTAGGGCAAGTTTTTATGAAATATAGTGCAAAGAAAAGCACCAAGTGGGTTATGCAATATCAGTAGCAAGTTTGCAACACATATCACTAATAGCAGTCAATAAACACATAGCATTTACTGATTACCTGTTTAAAAGCAAGCATCTTACTGGTTGCTATTGGTTACTGATCCTGGGCAAATGTTGTGCTTTTTATTACATATGGGGGAAATGATTTGTTGACACATAACGAAAACTGAATGTTGGCTCAAGGCATAGTACAGTTTGCATGTGCTATGGGTACAGTGCAAGTAAATTGTATATGGGACTTTAAAGAGCTCTATATTGCATCCTTAAGCATGGCAGTACTTTTAACCCCATAGTAAATGAGTACTTATATTTTTTCACTGTGTTACATTAGTAAATATCTTTTCAGAAGGAAACAACTGCTAAGACAATGAAAGCCTCTCATGGTGAGAAAGTCTGCTTGAGTTAAACAATTAAAACTGACCATGTCTAAAAACAACAGTGATAAACACAAAACTGAGAATAAATTACTTCATCCATCATGACCTGCCATCCCTGAAAAGCTTTTTTCCTTGACCCTGCTAAAATAGTAATCCAAGAAACATCTTGACATCTACTAGCAAATTCAAACATTATTATTATATAAATAATATTTGCTCTCATTTGCTGACAAGACAGAGAAAAATGTTCTGTTATTTGCAAAGGTCTTTTATAATGCTGAAATAAATGGTGTGGAAACATTCAGCAAAAATAATTTATTGACATAACCACAGACATCACACACACACAGCATTAGAGATTAGGCAACAGGTATTGACAAAGGCAGTCAGAAGCACTACCAGAGAGAGAGAGAGAGAGAGAGAGAGAGAGAAAGGGCAGCTGAAAAACAGGTATAGGTAAACAGGTCAAAATGAACTAGAAATCATAAATTGTATGCTTAATGGACCGTGTATGACATCATAATAAGATATTTTACCAGATTTAATTTAATAGGAAGACTCAACTGTTTATGGGGAATTTTGAATTTAAATATAGATGTTTTTTTTTAATTGGCTTCATTATCTTTTACAAACATTTACTATAATTCATGACATTATTATATTATATTTTGTGTCTCTTTTCTTCTCTTTTTGTTTCTTACAAGCAGCTGAACAGCAGCTATTTTAGTTGCATCTTTTCATAGTGTGAAGTTCTGCCACCTTTTGTTTTCTGAGCACTCCTTCTCTCTCCAACTATTAAGACCTCAAAGAGGTGCTTTCTAGGCATGCACACTGCCTCTGCTCCTTAAAATCAATCAGGCATGCGCAGTAGGCACCTCTTTGAGGTCATTATAGTAAGAGATAGGAGTGCTCAGAAAGCAAAAGAAGGTGGAGCTGTAATAGAGAAACAAAATAAATATGTAGAGGGAGAAAGGAATGTTATTCTGGGGGCTGCACAGAGTCATTTTAGATTTTTAAAAAAAGGTTTACTATGTCACACAAGGTATAATAAGGTAGATTCTGTCACAATTAACTGCTTTTTGCAAAATGCATCAATTCGTAGCTTTCTTTCATCAGAATCCTGCATTGAAATCCACTTTTCAAAAGAGCAAACTGATTTTTTTATATTTCATTTTGAAATTTCACATGGGGCTAAACATATTATTAGTTTCACAGATGCCCTCAGCCATGTGTCTTGTGTTCTGATGAACTTCAGTCACTCTTTACGGCAAGGTAGAGTGATGTCAAACCCCAGCAGCTGATCAGTAGAACAATGCGAAGGTAACAAGATAGCAGCTTCCTGACACCTGCATTGCTAAAAATGACCCCATGTCCCGCCTAGTGGTATATATATGAATATCACTCAAAAGTAATGTAACCAATCCTCTATCTCATCTAGCTGGACATGGTATTAAACCCCTACAGTAAAACACCCAAGTCTTGCCATGACTCCTCCAGTTACTGATTAGGAGAAACAATAGCTTATCTGAAAGCAGAGGCATTGTGAAGTCCTGGCTCTTCCTGAAAGCTTAGGATCAGGTACGATGTGCTGAGATGGCTGGCTACACACCAATATTACAGCTAAAAAAGTACTAAAAAATACATTTATTTAGAATAAAATGTTGAATGATAGAATTAATTATTTACAATGGACATAGTATTAATAAAAATCAAGACAGAAGTATACCTTTCATTTTCAGTGATTGTTAACACCAGGGCCCATGGAATAGCTAAAGATAAACATGTTATTATTAAATAAATACATAAAAATAAAGATAGATACATGTTATGAACACATCTTACACATACTATTCCCTTAAAGGAGAACAAAAGTTGAACTAAAAGATAGGGCAGAAATGTTTTACATTATGTTTTGGGGTTCTGTACCAGCCCAAGGTGAGCACAGCCCTTTAGTAGTGAAGATCTGTGCCCCCAAAGATGCCCCCAGTAGCTCCCCATTTTCTCTTCTGTCGGTTTATTGCATATGCTCTGTGTTTCTTTCAGTTACTAGAGCTTAGGGGCCGATGCACAAAATACTTCATATATAGAAGACTGATTAGTAAATGATTCAGATTCTCATTACATGGCAGTCAGAAACCTGCACAATCAGAATTTAATCATTAGCCCTGTAGCATTAGCTGAAACGACAGGTGAATCTCATTTTCTGCTTGATAATGTTTGATGACCCCCTAAGCTTAGCTTCTCAACAGCTGCCCAGATCTCACTGAGACAAGTTTGAAAGCCTGTATGGTTATTGCTATAGAGATGCTGAAGCTTTAGGCTTGTGCAATAAGTTCAGTATATGAAATATGGCATTTCTAGCATTATTCATTTTTAGGGTTTAATTCGTCTTTAAGAAGTATGACTGGAGAAGGAAATGAGATTAGTTACCAACTATAATGTTTGGGTTATTTTAAGAATTTAATTTTACAGTATTATATTACTTCGAACAAATATAATCTGTAATAATTTTTGAAAGCATCCCCCAGAAAGACAGACTATTGATTTTAGAGCTCAACAACATGTCAGTTTTAAGGGGGGGGGGGGGAATTCTTTGTTAAGGTCAATCAAGCAATCTCTTTAAGATTTTATTTTCAGTTAAAAGAGAAAAATACATTTGTATGAACAATTTTAGTGGACCTTGTGTATTCAAAAAGCTCTGCTTTAGTGTTTTTTGACATCTAGCTGTATACTTTTTACATTAAAAATCATTTTGCATTCTCAAAATAAGATGTTTAAGATGATAATCTGATCAAAAGTCACTACTATTCATGGTCAAACTGTCAACACAGTAAAGCCTTTGTTCAAATATTTATGTAAATGTTGAATTTGTCTGCCTTAAAAATCTGTCAACAGTCATCTTTCAAAGGGAACATTTTTCATAAATGCCTAAAAAAGATCTGCAGATAAAACAATATCTTAAGGCTCAGGCTCTGAACGTTTTCAACAATGTCTGAAAACAGCAAAACACTAAACACTAAAATGCACTTGCTTAATACATCGATAGCAGAAGATCTTGTGATAATATACAATAGCGCTTTATTGAAAAGTTGCTTAAAGGGGTAATTCACCTTTAGATTAATTTTTAGTATGATGTAGAGAGTGCTATTCTGAGCCAACTTGATCTTCATATTTGTTTTATTATTTGTGGTTTTAGCATTTTGTTCAGCAGCTCTAAAGTTTGGAATTGTGACAGCTAGCTGGTTACTAAGTTCCAATTTAACCTAGCAACCAGGCAGTGATTTGAAATAGAGACTGGGATATAAATAGAGTCAAGCCTACGTAGAAAAATTAGCAATACAAAGTAACAATAACAAAAAAAAAAAGTTTAGCTTCAAAGAGAAACAATTTATTGGCTGCTCAGGTCAATGACCCCCATTTGAAAGCTGTTAGAAAGCACGTAATTATAAAAATACAAAAATAAAAAATGAAGACCAATAGAAAAGTTGTTAAGAACTGGACATTCTATAACACATTTAACCCATTAAGGTAAACCACCCCTTTAATATGTGAAACAGTCCCAGGCAACCATCATACAGTAGGTAGATAAGGTGACTTTCTTTAAGAATACATGAATATGTAGAATAGAAACTAGACTGTCATGCATGCCAAGAAACCATTATTTTCTGCAATTATTTATTATTGCATCGGCACTACGGCGTACTATATGTATGTATGTATATGTATGTATAACTTTATTTATAAAGCGCCACAAGGGTACGCAGCGCTGTACAGTCTTACAATATACACAATTACACACAGGGAGGACAAGTGATATAATAAATAAATACAATAAATATATATATATATAAGTGCCATGTGGTATGAGACACAGTAGGAAGGAGGTCCCTGCCCCGTAGAGCTTACAATCTGAGTCTGTACTTTACCTTTCTTTACTGTAATATTTTGCCAATTATGGAAACTTCATGCTAGATCTCATCCATTTCAGCATGTGTCATGTGATTATCCAGTAATTTAAAAATCTCTCACATACCTTCGTCTGCTACCCTAATGCACTATTAAACCCTTGTCTATTTGTACTTGATTTCTGTCATAGAGCAACAAAGAACAATTCAAATAGTACAAACAATTGATGTCTTCAATCTTATGGATATGAGAAGGATGTTTAGATATACTTAAAAAGCCCCTTACAAAGATGTAACAAGCATATGTACTGTCTGCTCACTTGGTTTACTTTTGTTCTTGCTACTTAACCTTCCATGACATAAGGGAGTGCAAGCTATTAACAAAATGATCATCTAATAGACAATAAGGAAAACAAAACTGACAGCAAAATTTATGAACATTTTCACTTCTGTGAACACGTATTTGAGTTACTATGTGTGGTTTCTGCTCTGATTTTATCTTGAGATTTGACAATAGTAGTTCCTGAAATAAAACTGACTTCCTAACATCACAAATAATAGGATCCAGTTCATATAGTTAAACGCAAATTATTTTTTTCTTTGGTATGCCGTTTTTTTTTTACTTAAATTATGCCAACATCAGTTTCTATTCAGTATGTTCTTTAATTAGTGAATGAAAATTTCAACAAAGAGCTTTAATACAAATAAAACCCAAAAGAAAAGCTATTGTATGCTCTAATACCATGTTGTGTTGGTCAGTTTCTTATAAAGCCTGCAGCTTTAGATAATATTTTGCTAAAAGTGCTTTTGCCGCCCTTTGACTTGCTTGGAATTATTGTAAAATTAATTGTTTTTATCACAGCGAAAGCAAATGTACCGTTACAAATAATGTTGACATTTAGAGAGCATATAAACTTGAACCAAAAGACCAACACTGAAATTGCAGCACTTTGAAGAATGTATTTCTTAGCTGAAAGGGAGTTAATTGTCATTAGAATTTCTCTCTAACATAAATAATTGAAAACGAAGACATTTATTATTTAATGAAGGTATTGACTGAGATGTGAAAATGTTAACAAGTAGCATCTTTATCTTCGGCTTCATTATTCTTTGAAATTATGGACTCAATATCTATGGGCGGAACATTACTTTCAGTTTTTAGTGCTTAATTAGTATGCAAAATGACAAAGTGATCTGCACTGTAAAAGACTTCCAGCCCCAGTTTTAGATTTATTATTGTTTTTAAAATCAGGCCAAGTATTTTCTCTACTGGAGGAAAATTGCCAATAAAGCCCAATGCCGTTTCATGTCAGTGACTGGAATGGAACTCACCTATCACTGTGCATTGGGCCTTATATTGGCATTGGCTAAGAACACACTTGGTCTGATATTAGCTTAGTGTGTACCTTTTAGAACTATGGCACAGGGGAATCTGCAGTACCCACAGGCCACAAATCTCTTTTAAATGACTTTCCCTTTACTAACATGAAAGGGAAAATACAGCCATGAGCACACACAGAAAAGCTCTATCAAAAGAAACACAGGATTTCTTATTTCTTTTTTTGTAAACATGTTCTTAGGGTTTCAGACTTCCTCTCTCAGAAAAATCCTCCATCCCTTGGGCCAGAGCCAGAGTCTGCGCAGTTCTCTCCCCTCTCCTGCTCCCCCCTCCCTTAAGAATTCATAAATCTCTCTCCCCAACCCTTAGGAATGTGGGTTCTGAGCTACAACGGCTAGACTGCAAACAGGAAGCTATGAAGACCAAGCTAAAATGGCAGCTGCTATCAGAGGGAGCTTCTGGTGGGGGGTGAGCTCATCCATTTTATTACCAATTATTTATTACCATTTCTTTGTTTGTCTGGTTGTCAGGGTTTACGATTAGATAAGACCAATTTGGCTATGCATGGGTGGCCAAACTGGGTAAATTTGCTTGTTTGCCATACTGTATGGTCACCTTCCCAAAGCACACCAGCAATCAAACCAGCTCCATCTCCTCTTGCCTTTCTTGTTGAGGAATTCCTGGTTGACAGTGCATCTGCAGGTGAAATGAAAAAGAGCTATTAAGTTGATAAAGAGAATGGAAGGGGTACTAAGAAGGGGCTGGCAGGAAGTGAACAAGGGCATAGGATAGGATAGGTGGAGAAAGGTGGGGAGGAATGTACCAAAGCAGGATGTGAGGTAGAAAGGAGGTTCAGCATTAAAGAGACAGAATACACCCTTTTCAGCATTAGCTGTATGAATAGGGCTTGTTCTGAAGCCCATTTGTTCTAAATTCTGAAGGAAGTACCACTCCATTTTGCTACCTTGCGTTGTAAGGAACAGCATCTCACCCATCTGATAGTCAAACGGCATTCATCCATAGTCACAGTTGGCGACAGAATGCTTGCTAGGGGTGAAGGCTAGGCCCCAGTGTTTTGGCACAGGGGTGCCAGTGGTGGGTATTTAGCTTTTTGGACAAGGGAAGCAGGAGTGTAGCTGGCCCAATACTTCCGTGGAATGTGGCTGGCATTGCAGGCAGTCATAGGTTAATTTTGGCAGGCATTCTGTTTGTTATACACATTAAAGTTTTTAACTTTATATGTGTTTAACTTTATCTTTGTTAATAAAAGCTATGGCCTTTACATCTCAACCTGAGTGTTCTATCTGTCTCCAGGTGTGAGGTATGGTATAAAGGGAAGGAGGTGGTGGTCAGTTTACAGGAATCAAGGGTTGGAAGCCAGCCTTCTTGACGCTGCATAGTCAAGTCTCAGTTATGAGGAAAAGTTGGGGTTGCTACTTCTGAAGAAGAGGGAGTATACTGTATGATTATTTTTAATAACTATACAAGGGGGACATTAAATATAGAATATGTTAAAGTGCTAGACCTCTAGAAATATGCATATATTTATAAAGCATCAACATTCCACTGCACTGTACAATAAACAAGGGTACAATACATACAAATTCTAAACAGAGCAGGGGACAAAGAGGGCACTGCTTATTAGAAATTGCAGTCTTTATCTGTATGACATGCATACAATTAGTAAGTTCCCAAAGAGTACAGTGTTTGAACCATTAGAGTCGCTTTATGGAAATTCTTATTTGCTTAGAAAGGTGATCGTTCCAGCTATCTTTGCATAAATACAGTGGTGTGAAAAACTATTTGCCCCCTTCCTGATTTCTTATTCTTTTGCATGTTTGTCACACTTAAATGTTTCTGATCATCAAACACATTTAACTATTAGTCAAAGATAACACAAGTAAACACAAAATGCAATTTTTAAATGAGGGTTTTTATTATTTAGGGAGAAAAAAAATCCAAACCTACATGGCCCTGTGTGAAAAGGTAATTGCCCCCTGAACCTAATAACTGGTTGGGCCACCCTTAGCAGCAATAACTGCAATCAAGCGTTTGCGATAACTTGCAACGAGTCTTTTACAGCGCTCTGGAGGAATTTTGACCCACTCATCTTTGCAGAATTGTTGTAATTCAGCTTTATTTGAGGGTTTTCTAGCATGAACCGCCTTTTTAAGGTCATGCCACAACATCTCAATAGGATTCAGGTCAGGACTTTGACTAGGCCACTCCAAAGTCTTCATTTTGTTTTTCTTCAGCCATTCAGAGGTGGATTTGCTGGTGTGTTTTGGGTCATTGTCCTGCTGCAGCACCCAAGATCGCTTCAGCTTGAGTTGACGAACAGATGGCCGGACATTCTCCTTCAGGATTTTTTGGTAGACAGTAGAATTCATGGTTCCATCTATCACAGCAAGCCTTCCAGGTCCTGAAGCAGCAAAACAACCCCAGACCATCACACTACCGCCACCATATTTTACTGTTGGTATGATGTTCTTTTTCTGAAATGCTGTGTTACTTTTACGCCAGATGTAATGGGACACGCACCTTCCAAAAAGTTCAACTTTTGTCTCGTCGGTCCACAAGGTATTTTCCCAAAAGTCTTGGCAATCATTGAGATGTTTTTTAGCAAAATTGAGACGAGCCATAATGTTCTTTTTGCTTAAAAGTGGTTTGTGCCTTGGAAATCTGCCATGCAGGCCGTTTTTGCCCAGTCTCTTTCTTATGGTGGAGTCGTGAACACTGACCTTAATTGAGGCAAGTGAGGCCTGCAGTTCTTTAGATGTTGTCCTGGGGTCTTTTGTGGCCTCTCGGATGAGTTGTCTCTGCGCTCTTGGGGTAATTTTGGTCGGCCGGCCACTCCTGGGAAGGTTCACCACTGTTCCATGTTTTTGCCATTTGTGGATAATGGCTCTCACTGTGGTTCGCTGGAGTCCCAAAGCTTTAGAAATGGCTTTATAACCTTTACCAGACTGATAGATCTCAATTACTTTTGTTCTCATTTGTTCCTGAATTTCTTTGGATCTTGGCATGATGTCTAGCTTTTGAGGTGCTTTTGGTCTACTTCTCTGTGTCAGGTAGCTCCTATTTAAGTGATTTCTTGATTGAAACAGGTGTGGCAGTAATCAGGCCTGGGGGTGACTACAGAAATTGATATTGAAATTGAAAATTGAAATTGATAAACCACAGTTAAGTCAGTTTTTAACAAGGGGGGCAATCACTTTTTCACACAGGGCCATGTAGATTTGGAGTTTTTTTTCTCCCTTAATAACGTAAACCTTCATTTAAAAACTGCATTTTGTGTTCAATTATGTTATCTTTGACTAATAGTTAACGGTTTTTGATGATCCGAAACATTTAAGTGTGACAAACATGCAAAAGAATAAGAAATCAGGAAGGGGGCAAATAGTTTTTCACACCACTGTATGTTATGAGCTAAGTGGGGAATGATTTGATTTGAAATGGACAAGGGAGCTTGATATAATAAATGTAAAAACTTCTGAACTAGCTTGTACAGTCATGGCAAGTTGATCTAGTACTTTCAAGTCTAACCATATGGAATAATAAGCAAACTGTCAAACAAAAGCAGTGCAAGGTTTAAATAAATAAATCAAAGACCATCATTCCTGCCTTGGGGTCAAGCAGGTACTATAAACTGTCTTAGTTCAAAACACATTCATATATAAATCACTTATCTGGTCAAACCCTGGGAGCCACACAACTCCTGTA
This sequence comes from Xenopus tropicalis, assembly GCF_000004195.4. Taxonomy (NCBI): domain Eukaryota; kingdom Metazoa; phylum Chordata; class Amphibia; order Anura; family Pipidae; genus Xenopus; species Xenopus tropicalis. The sequence continues at coordinate 118,859,036 of NC_030678.2, read as the reverse complement.
TCCACCTTATCTATCGCAGAGATTAGGCTTCTGCTACAGATCATCTAATCTTCCTATCACACACTAGACTATTCTCACAAGGAAGTTATATAAATAAATCCAGAGCCTGACACTATTTAAATCCAGACAAAACAAAAGTAACAGACTTCTAGAAAAAAAGGAATCATACATTCCTATGCTAATCCAATGGCAAATGTAAAAATACCAATGAATCATAATCAGCTCACCATAGCAGTTATAAAGTCAGGCTGACAAAGAAAATATTTTATCCTTTTTGTGGTTCATTTAGTATACTGCTCTTGCTATGAGACGAGTATGGAACTAAAATTGCTAATACTATCCAAATAAAATATTAGTAAAACTGGCGCTCTTGTTATTTTAAAGCACCAGCAGGTGGGATGTCAGTTTCTATATGTGCATTAGAAGGTGCTGTGGTACAGGCAGAGTAAGGGTATAGAAGGCTGGAGTAGAGTTGTATTTAGGAGCATAATTAGAAATATATAGAGAGAAATCTATAACAGCTGTAAGCTCATTTTTTTGCCAAAGTATGTACATAATATAAATATATTTATATGTTTAATTTATAAATTGCCCCTCTTTGAAATTAAATTAAAGTTAATGAAATAATATGAATTTAGAAGAATTCTTTGCAGAGTATTGTTACTTGATTAAGATCACAGGTCTATGTAATGAAATAAAAAAGGATTCAGGAATTCACTAACAAAGCAAGTCTGAGTATAAAGGAATCTGAACTATATCAGAAGATATGTTGATGTATATGCCCTATCAACATGTATCCTATTATTTGAATTGCTATAGAGGTTAATAGCTTTTTTTTTATCTCATTTCAGACCTTAGAGTGTTAGAAACTGTAATACATTATCAGATGTAAAAAGCCTCTTTTCCTTTTCAACATACAGGTCACTAATACTAGTTTGTAAGTAAATGAAAGCACAATAGAGCTGAAGAAACAACAAATAATTGCTATCTTTAATGAATACTTTAGATAAAGAGGACATTCGTTGATTAAAGAGACAACAAAAATGCACATGGTTTAACCGAGAGGAGTGACATTAAAAAACTATAGAGGGCATATTAATTATACTGTGTAAAACGAATTCGCCAAAAAAATGGCGTAAAAAGCTGTGCAAAATAAACGGAGAAGATTGCTGTCCGAACACCAGATTTTACACCGTTATTTTATGTAAGTTCCGGCGGAAGAACTGTCAGTGACACTCACATGCTCAGTGTGCTCTGGGCAGCTGTTGAGAAGCTAAGCAGAAAATGAGGTTTGTCTGTCATAAGCTGGTACTTACAGGGCTGATTATTACATTCGAATGCAGATTGCACTGGTTTTAGAGCTAGAGCTGTGAATCTGAATAAATTACTAAAACTCAGCCTTTATTGTGACAAATATGTTTTACGTATACTGTATATTTTGAGTCAGTCCTAGTTATGTGCGGGTTGACAAAAAGTTAACCTGCACCTGACCCTAACCCGTCTGCTCCCAAGCAGTGCCCAGTCTAACCTGGCAATCCACCTCTATTTATAGACCCACTTCTGCCCATCCCCTGACATCATGAAGTGGGTAGGTGCGTGTCTATAAAAAGAGGCTGAGGCTGCTGGAGGTGAAAGTGGGCCACACTAAGGTCACAGGTAAGGAGGGCAGATGGAAGAGCTCGGCCTGTGCCCGGGACCTACAAATCTCATGTCAGCCCTAACCTGCCTGACCCACAGGGTTTCAGGGTGGCCCACACATCGCTAGTCCATTTCTAAGCTCAGGTAACTGACAGCAGCACAAAGCATGTGCAGTGAAAAAGCTAAAAAGATTATGGGGAGCTGCTGGGGAACATATTTTGAGGCACAATTTGTCATTGTTTAAGGGTCGTGCTTACCTTGGGCTGGTACAGAAACTCAACACATAGGGGCACATTTACTAATCCACGAACGTCCGAAAAGCGTCCAAATGCGTTTTTTTACGTAATGATCAGTATTTTGCGATTTTTTCGTAAATTGTCGCGACTTTTTTGTAAATTGTCTCGACTTTTTCATAGCGTTACGACTTGCGCGAATTGTCGCGACTTTTTCGTAGCCATCGCGCCAAGTACAAAAGTTTCGGATTCATTCAAGCTTCAGTATCGTGACTTTCCTTGGGCTAGGTTGGAGCTGCAGGGTGCCATTGAGTCCTATGGGAGGCTTCCAAAATCATGTGTAGGGTTCCCCAGAAATTGGGTCCCCTAGGTTGGTTGCCCCCAGGATAGGCCCCAGGGAGGGTAACACTTTAGTAGTGGGACACCTTGGGTGGTTGGCACTATAAGGGTTAACAGGGAGTTAGCTTCCCTGCAGTTCAATAGTTAGGCCACAGGGTGCACACAGTATATAAGGCTGTGCAGCCATGTGCCTTCAGGTCTTCCTGCCTGGGACCCCTCTGGCTAGAGGATAGTGACAGGCTGGGTCTAGTGAGTTAGATGTGTGTTATAGACCATTCTAGGAGTGGTAGACAGGATTATTTAGCTGGGCAGCTTGGCCCCACCAGGAGGCAGATGAGATTAAGATCTCCCAGCACTGATAGCTGGAGTCAGGGATACAAGAGCTAGGGTTAGGAGTGTGCCTAATCTGGGGGGATAGCCGGTTGACATTTCCGGGGTGAGGTCTCCAGGGGGTGTCTGCTCGGCGTGAGTACCGGGGGTAGCCCTAGAGAGGGTATCCCGGCGTGAGTACCGGAGGGAACCTCAAAGGGAGGGTCATTTGGCTGGAGTGTGGCCGGTATCCCAAGAGAGGGGGACTTCAAAAGCCTAGAGAAGGTATCCTGACATTCTCTGTATCCTGTGTGCCTAAGCTGTCTACCACTCTGCCAATAAACACAACACTTTGTTCAGCATTACATCAGTGTGTGTGTATCTCTCCTGGAGGATCCACCTGCCTGGTAAGCAACTACCCCAGGGAGGGGGCAAGGTACCAGGGGTGCTGGGAGTCCCCACAAAGGAGCAATATATTAAGTTCTCAGGAGGGGAGTTATAGTTCATTCTATCCCTATCCTGGGTGGAGGCACGCCAAAGTACAAAGTAATAGCTGTTCCCCATAATAAGCGGGGCTCAGGACTCCTGAAAGCGCCAAGTATAGTCAGAGATCAGCAGGTAGTACCACAAGTAAAGATAAAGTGGGCTACACATGCTAAGTCTGAAAGTTTTGCCCGTCGTTTACGAGCGCTCAATATGAAAAATTTACGAAAAAGTCATAACGGCGACGAAAAAAATCGCAAAAAATACGAAAAAGTCGCAAAACGTTCGTTTTCAATCTGAATTTTTCCCATTCAGTTCAGATTCGTGGATTAGTAAATCAGCCCCATAATGTAAAACATGTTTAGCCTACTTCTTTACTTAAGCTTTAGTCTTCCTTTAAGTTCCCATAATAAAAGGGATGCAATTACCCGTGGAAATGTTGATTTGTTTGCCTCTATTCTATTGTATGAGGATTTTTGCACAGTGGATTTGGCTGTGAGAAGCTTAAAGCATCCTACTACTGCTACTACAACAGTAGTCACTGAGTCTGGATACATTTGTTTTAAAATCCTATTATTTTTTCACAGTTTTTGAAGCAATAATTGGTGATTTAGATAAGAACCTTTGCTATGTCTAATATAATGCTACAAAAATCTAATTACTTTTCTTTGGTAACAGCCATATTTGATCCTTAAGCTACTCAAGATTTCCATCATACCCTGTAAGGCTAGTTGGGGTGCCTGATGTATGCAAAAAGCATGGTGGCATACTCATGAGCACTGATGCTTTGCAGCTCTGGGGTCCTAAGCTAAGTCTAGCCAGGGCACATTCTAAAAGACTCTTGTACATTCAACTAGTTCTTTCACAATCCAAAAACACACAGACTGGTTAATTGTCTCCAGATAAAATGGATCATACCATTGGTGAATGAGATAGGTGCATTAGTTTGTAAGCTCCACTGGGACACAAGCAGAAGGGAAGAAGTATTTAAACATACTGGTGAGACTTTGGGGATTGATCAGTAGGAAGCAAGCAATCAGATTCTTTGAAAAATTCAGAGCTACATGTCTTGAAAATTAAAGCAGGGGACTGTTATAAGGGAGCTACAAATTGCAATCAAAATGAAAGAAATCTATTTATTTTACCACTAATGGGCAGATGGCCTTAATATCTGCTGTGCCCCAGTTCAGTGCATGTTTGCAGGGGCATGTGTTTCCTTCTTTTTTTCCCCAGAACATCTAAAAAAAGTACAAAAAATTGATTTTAAAACCTTTTCAACACAGAGGTGATGATGCAGAACAATACAGACACTCCTGTTTATATAAATTCTTATTTTATGTCCTCATATTATAAAATGTCTCCCACCTTTAGAAGGAGACTGCATTACATGTCTGAGGAGCAATGAGAGAACGATAGCATTCTTGGGATTGTAGTTTGGTATCGGGAACATAAATCAACATTTGAGAGGGTTAATTAGAACTAAGGAAATTGGTATTAAAAGACCAATGTGACGAATCTGTGGAATTCACATCTCGCAGTTAACAGAGCTGCTATAATCCGCAAATGCATTTTCTAGTATTGTTTTTGTGACTCATGGTGAGTATAAGGATCAATACTTCAGTCACCTGATATGCATGTAAAACATTGATGTCTGAAATGTTCCAGATATCCCTTAGCCCTTTACTTAATGTTTCCTAATCCTTTCTAGTTAATCTGTAGACAAACATGGCCATGTATGGTAGGATATTCTAAGTGAAATGTGTAGCAGCTGGAAAGCACACCATACATCCAATCATAGGTTTTAGAACAGTTTAGCAAAACAGACAGAGATTGACCACTGGTAATTATTTAATTGCATTAGGATGGTAAAGACTGACATCCCCAATAAAAGTTTCAAGGATTTCCAGATTAAAAAATAGATATTGAAATAAGATTTACTGAACTTAGCCAGCATAGAAACCACCTGGCATCCTTTAAACACTGACAAATGATAAATTCATTGGTATTTGAAACAAATATTTATGTAAAATGTTAAAATAAAACTTTAAAGAAGAAGGAAAGGGGGAGTCACGGGGGGGGGGGTGGCAAAATGTTAGGCACCCTCAGTGATTGTATTCACTTACCCGATACCTTGAGATGGTGCTCCTGTTAGCAAATAAACGCTCCAGCCTGGTGTAAATGCAGGCCTGATCTTCTTTCCTCTTCTTTCTTGGAATTTCTGTGCATGTGCAGTAGAGTGAAAAGCAGCACTTTAACAAAAAAGTTGGATTTTTGACAGTACTGCGCATGTACGGGCCTGAGATTGCAGCGAAAGGAGAAGGAAGGAAGAGTATAGCCCTTAATAACCTTAATCACTGGGGGGTGCATTTTGGCACCCCCAGTGTACTCATAATATTTAATAGTCAATACTCAATAATACCCAATAGTACTTATATATATAAATATATACTAATTGCAAAATGTATTTCTTGTCTGATCCTGATCAATGGCCTCACACACAGACCAACACATAAGGGCCCATTCTTACGTTTGTGTTTTTAAGGGGAAGATAAACACATTATTGTTTTCTATGTTACACACTTTTAAGAAAAACTTTTAAGAGGGGAAGATAAACACATTATTGCTTTGTTGTTGGCATTAAGGGTGGCATATTGCCGCATGAAATGCAGGTGATATAACTGCAGTCTTGTTAAAGTCCTCTTTAAACCACTGAGAAAATGACCACCCAGCTACCAGTGGATGAAAAATATTTGAAAAATTAAAGACAAATACTTGTCTTATGGGCAGGTAAGATTACAATATTATAATATGTTCTGAATATTCTGCCACAGTAATACTTCTGACAGTAATTTTTTAGGCTATAAGCAATAATTTTTTCTCCAAAAGTTCAGTCAAATATATATATATATTTCCCTTTTTTTGCTATATATATATATATATATATATATATATATATACTGTATATATATAATGTTACTGTTTTCCTCCATTCCCCTTTTGGTGTTTTAGTGTGTGCTTACATTTCTCGACTTTACACTTTTTCACTGTTTGCTACTTGTATTTGCCCTACAGTTCTTATCAAAACTTCCATACAGCATGTCATGCCTTGTTTCCTACATTTATACACTTTGCAGCTTGGAACGATTTTACTTATAGTGGCTTTATTTTTCTTAAGATATTTGACTCCACAATTGTCCACATCCTGTTCCTGTGTGAAGCAAGAAAGTCCAGATGGTTACTATCAACTTTTCACCTGCGCCTCCTGGAATTATTGTGCTTCTTACATGGGACTATGTGTGTCATTCTGATTTGTAGTCTGATTCGCATTCCAGAAAAAGGATGACTACACGGCCAGAATATCCCATGATTACTTTTTTTCATTTATAATGCCCTTACAATGTGTATTTATATAAAGGATGTTGCAAGAACCAAAAGCAAATGGTAAGTAAACAAGACTATTTATTATTATTTTTATTAACATTTATTTATAAAGCGCCAACATATTCCGCAGCGCTGTACAATAAATCATTTATACATGCCGGCATATAAATGTTTATTTAAACTTTTTTGCAATATGTTAGAATGCCTTTCTCTCTCACTCTGCATGTTCCTGCTTTTAACATGTATTATATGTATCTCTTCTAAATAAATGTTTTCAGCAACAAAGGATTGTGTGGAACTACACCATTTTGTGACAGAATCTGATACCAAGGAACTCTGGTAAGTTATCTCACCTTGAACTTCAGTGTGTTGCTCTGTAGTTAAAACACACCTCATTTGCACCCTCTTCTACCAATGGCACATACAAAATACGATGTGTGCCGGCACTGTTGGCTTTTGTCTGTGTGTGTGTGTGTGTGTATATATACATATATATTTTATATGTATGTATATAAGTAGGTGAAGGGTTGCCCTTGGGTGCCTATTATGACAATATGGTCCTGAATACAGACCAGCATTGTTCTTACTCAGGCTTATCAGTGTAGTGCCTGGTTTTCTGATCAACACTGTAAACAATGCAAATAGCTCACCTTTTTAAGCCTTCAAATTGTGGCTGCACAGCATGCCTGAGTTGCAAGTAATGGAAAACAGTTGGCGCGACCTTTGATAATATACATTAGTTACTTGGATTTGTTAAGTATTTAACTTATTGATCCTTCACATTGAGTTAAGCACAATTACACACTGGGGAAACTGGGGTTTTACCAAACAAGAGAATTCGGAGGAATCTTTTTATTTTTTTTTGCTCAGTTTAGTGGCTGGTAGTGAAACTGTTAGAATAAAAACACCATACTTTGTAAAAATGATGTCAAATTTTTGAAGTGCCAAAAAATGCATAGGGGATTTGGTAATTTGTAACCTCAAACCTATGTGGTCTGAAATAAAAAGTTTTTCAGCAGATATTCTGCTTTATGGTGCTCTCCTCTATACCTGGAACCTCCAACCTACTGTTAGCCATGTTGGGAAAAGTGATTTTAATGTCAGTGTTTTATTTAAAATGTATGGCTTAATGTAATAAAACTTACAACATTTGCAACTGGTCATTAACCTATAGCAACTATAAGTTGTCTTTTTTCAATCCCACCTACTATGTTACTCTGTATTTACCTAAACATACACAGAAACTAACCCAATGTATTACATTCTCCATATCTATTTTATTCTAAATGCATTCTGCTGATGTTGGAACCAACTCTCTGGATAATTAAGTATTATTTTTAAGCAGGCACCATATCCATACACTACATTCATAATCCATCACTACATTCATAAGCTGTAAGTAATAATTGCGTTAAAAGGTCTACTAATATTGCCAAGGAAAAAAAATAGCCAGTCACAGTAGCAGTGATTTCCAAAGGAAAGTCATCTATGGGATGGGCCATGTCTTTACAACTAAAATTATGCTGTTCTCTTTTAGTAATCAGCACCAAAATCCACTGAGGAGTCACTGTCATCCATTGAAGAGTCACTGACTCAGAAGTGCAAGGCATTGTGGAAATTAGAGTTACTATTGCTCACAATTTTTTCCAAATTTTATAACTTTACAATAAAAATAATGCTATTCTCTTTTAGTAATCAGCACTGACATCCATTGAGGAGTCACTGTCATTCTTGAAGGAGCTGAATCCCAACATTGATTTAGGTGTCATCAAAATCCTTCAAGAGGTTTCCTATGTGAATGACAGCTGGCAGGACAATCTACCATCATGAAGCTTTACCACTATGTGCTTCAAGCACATGGCCTTCCTTCAGCTCAGATTCTAGCCCTTTCACTGGATCCACATCAGGCCCTACCATTATTAACTCAGTCACTGACTACATTAGCAGCGTGACCATCAACTCCTTCTTCAGCCCTACCCCTGGCTTAATCTGCTAACCTTCCATCTACTGAAGAAATGGTGCTACAAGCTAGCATCTACACTAGTAGACATTAAGGATAATAACTAGAATTAATTGTAAGAAGAATAAACATTAACATATCAAACATATATATAAGATATAATAGACTAATATATACATAAATAGACAGACAGAAGACAATAAGGACAGACAAAATAAGGCAGCAAAAAACAAGGATAGAATTAGTAGATAATCAATTAAATGAATATAAAGAGATAGGGCTGTAGAACATAATGAGTAGAAAAGTAAGATATTTAATGGTACTAAAAGAAATGACCTACTCCATAAAAATACAGCTGATAATATTTGCACAATTACACACTGGGGAAACTGGGGTTTTACCAAACAAGAGAATAGAATAGATTTGGAGAATATAAAATATTAATTGGACAGGATAGACTAAACTATAGACAGTAATAAGAAAGCACTAAATTATATGTAAGTAGATAAATAGGATAGATTAAGGACCCGCTGGCAGATCCTGCCTTGACATGGTAGCAGGCTTCTTATCCTTTAGCCAAACATATCCCACAGAACCAAATTGTGGTGCCTCACAGGGCTTCTAGTCATAGCCAGTGAGGAACCAACTCAAGTGGATACAAAGAGATTAGGCAAGGAAATAAGTAGTTTTCTTGAGGGTCCTGCCTCATCTTCCACCCACAATGTGAGTTAGATCTCCTGTGCAAATTTTCTGCTTGGAGTCGGCTGATCGTAATCATTTTCAGAGCTTTCTATAAATTATTTTTGCAGTGGGTTATAGATATTTATGCCATACTGATAATGCCCCCCCTGTATTTGTTATTTGCTTACTCTGATTCATATCCTATCTCTAGCTGATATTTTTGACCAAAGGATAATCCTGAAAATCCATTCAAATGTGCATTGGGCTGTTCTGTACTTTTTTTTTTTTTAAGTAAATAAATCTCAGCAGTTCATGCACCCTGTGACCAGTATGTTTGTGTGTTTTATAAGTATCCCTGGGCCCAAAATATTTATTTTGCAGCTGCTGGCTGAAAGAGAATTCTGTGATAGTTCAACAACATTAACAAAGTCAGGTTTGGCACCATTGTACTAAGCAATATAATTCCCCTACCTACCTAAATATGTAATTATAACAGCAAGGGGAAAAGGGATACAGTGCTTTAAGTAGCATGCAATATATATTCTAACTATATTATATATATTTTATACTCTAAAAACAAATAGAGGAAACATTGTTCTTTGACAATTTACCTACTCAGAGCACCCTAATATCTCAGAAACCACTGAAAACAGAAAATTCATGTAAATGTTAAACTTTTCCAATTGTTAGTAATTGTTGGTAAGCCTGCATGAATTTAGCATTTGGGTTTATATGCTCTTTAAACATCTAATCATGCTCCCCCAAGTTTCTCATTTTCTTGCTGGACATCACATTCTCAACTCACTAGACTCCTTACACTATATAACTTTATACTTATAGTATGGGATGCACATGCAGTTAAAGTGGATTGTGACTCTGAAAACTTGTAGCGATAGACTAAAGCCATATTAAATCCCTTATGTAGCACCGAAATGTCTGCAATACCATTGTGTTCTAATAATTAAAATAGATTTTTGTTGCTTAGTTGTATGGCCCCACATGCATCCCAGATCCTGTTTAACTACAACTTCCAGCAACTGTACAAGGAGATTTTTGGAAATAGCATGTAACAGAGCTAAATTTTCTTTTAACATTTCAATACCTGATCCAAATCTGTAATAAACACAGTAAAAGGGTAAAAAGAGAGTTGTAAAAGGAGAGTTCTCCCTCTCCTCTGCTAAACTGCACCAGTTTGTCTCCCCAAATCTCCCCCAGTTTCCTTACCTGTTGAGTAAAGGTGGCCTTACAAGGGCAGAATTAAGCTGCAAATTTGAGTCCTTTAGACTGATTCAGCAGCTCATCTGCCCATATGTAGGGCTCCGCAATGGGCCTCCCCAGGTTTTATTTTGCCATAAGTTTGGGTACCGCATCAGCTCATTGATGTGGTTCTCGGTCTCGGTCATTGATGTGGTTCTCCCCTCGTCTCCTCACCGAATAACCAGAGAGCAGCTCAGAATGGTGGGTTCCCTAGATTTAGCAGCCTTTGGTAGCCATGCCCCTTTACTTACAGCACAATAATGCATGGCTACACACAAATTCAGCCCCTTTCCCTAGCACAGCCATATTCTCCCCCACACTATCACTAACACAGCATCATGTGACAGGATGTGACTCTGGGGAAAAGGAAACAATCAGCTACCATAGCTCCCTGCAATGGAATCAGGAGGGAGGCAAAGAATTGACCAATGGACACTTGTTCTTGAGGGGGCGACCTCAGGGGTATTTTGCCCCCATACAGTTCATAAAACACTGTTGCCCCCTACCATTTCATGAAAAAAAAACAGTGGAGGCCTACAAGTATTGAGTGAAAGCCTCTAAGCCTTTTATGGCAGACAGTTCAGTCCACATCTGTGTATTCCTGCAAATGAGGGGCTGCTGTAAGATGCCACAGACAGTCACTAATTAGTGGGCCTATGGGAGGGCTTTTGGTCCTCTGTGTACTTGAAATGACAGGGTCTATTTTAAATCTTGTGATTTAAGTGATTTTTTGTGGGGGGTTTACATGTCCTTTAAAGGTTATGGCATTTGCTACAGAAGTTATCAAAAATGCTCTGTGTTATTGGCTACAAATAAACCTTTTTCTCTACAGATATTTCACCTCAGGTGAAACAAGAATCACAATATGGCAATTAAGGAGTTACAAATATATGACGGCCATAAAAGTGCTGCCAATAAGCATCCATAAAAATGTTTAGAAACTATAGCATGGGACACTTTGGATGTGTTTGCAGGTCTTGGGCTTGGCTGTTTTCTACATGGGGTGGATTAAAATCATTGTGTTTTCACTACTTAACTCTAAGGACTTGTGCATCTGTATTAGTGCAGATGAAAATTATTACAGGTATGGGACCTGTTATCCAGAATGCTCGGGACCCAGGATTTTCCGTAAAAGGAATCTTTCTGTAATTTGGATCTCCATAACTTAAGTCTACTAAAAATCATTTAAATATTAAATAAACCCAATAGGCTTGTTTTGGCTCCAATAAGGATTAATTATATCTTAGTTGGGATCAAGTACAAGGTATTGTTTAATTATTACAGAGGAAATCATTTTTAAAAATTAGAGTTATTTGCTTATAATGGAGCAATGGCCTTTCTGTAATTCAGAACTTTCTGGATAACAGATTTCTGGATAAGGGATCCCACAACTGTATATTATTGCAGTGACAATGACTGGGGAGTACCTCTACACTGCAGTTTCATTTATTTAAGCACACAAAGCACAAAATATGACTGCTTTATGTACATCAAACACATCTATTAAAGAACTTAAAAATGGTAAGCTAGATGACCATGGTTCATTACAGTGGGTGTCAAGAGAAAGGAAAAAACTTGAATAGTTGATCTATATTTTTCTGCAAGAAGCTGAATGTTTCTTTTAGTTGAACGTACAGTATACTTTAAGTAAGTCGGCATTCAGTGTGCAGTGGTCAGTGAATTGCTGAGTTTGCCCCAACAAAGCTAGTTAAAGGAGTTAGAACTGGAGAAATGTTTTTTTTTTATTCCATTTCAGTTTTCATTTGTTACTATGATGATCCAAACCAAGTTATAGTTATATTTAACTAAAAAAAGCAAGGATATAATATTGTTGGTGCATCTTAATTATTTGCCAATTAAAGTGCATGGAATTCATATTGGACATGCCGAAGACATTAGAAACAATCTAATTAAATGCTGATGGTATATACTTTTCTGGAAATATAACCTATGGGATTATAGATTTAATGTAATTCCTGCTGTGATTATGCAAGCTGCATTCCTAAACAAATGAAGTAGGTAATGATATCTTCCAAGGGAAAATACTAATATTAAAATCATTCCATGAACTAGATAGAACTGAATACTGTCTTTTATGTAGCAAGTGGAGTCATATTAAATTGGTATGTACATATCAACAGCCTGTCTCTTGTTTCATTGTAAAGATTTAATGCTTGAGTAGGCTCATATTCAGTACTTAACGATTCTTTATCTAATTTACCTTTTCTCTAAATTATTTTGAAATACTTATTCAGCCCTAAAATTCTTTCTCATATTTGAAACCGTTTCTTTTTGTAAAAATGTCATTATTTACATTAATAATGTAAATGTTGCTTATGTTTTATATGTCAAGTTATAATTTTAGTTGAAATCCACTTGACTATTTGGGATTTTAAAGGGGTTGTTCGCCTTTAAATTAACCTTTAGTATGATGCAGAGAGTAATATTCTGAGACAATTTGCAATTGGCCTTTATTTTTTATTATTTGTGTTTTTATTATATTTTACTTTTTGTCCAGCAACTCTTCAGTTTGGAATGTCAAACGTTATTTGGTTGCTAGGGTTTAAATTACCTTAGCAGCCAGGAAGTGGTTTGAATAAGAGACTGATATATTTGTAGTAGAGGATATTCCTAAGATTTAGTAAAACGTTTCTGGATTGACAGTGTTTATCAAAGCTGGTCAAAATGTCAATTTGTATCGGATTGATTTCAGCAATTGCACATCTTTCTGTTCAATGGATATTTAAGCTCTGAAAAACAATGATTTTCTGAATGTAAACAAGTGCTCGATACATTTGACCCCATCAATACCAGTTGGTACAAAATACTGATGCATAATATATCTGCCGCTTAATGTTAAGTACAGGTTCTAAATCATGTTAAATATTAATTTTCAGTAAATAAAAAGATGGGCTTAGAATATTATATATATCTAAAGTTAACAACTCTATATTACATTATGCTGACAATTGCACCTGGTTGCTCACAAAAAAGAGCCCTAGAGGCATATTTAGCAAAATGTGAAATAAAGCTCACCACGTGCAAGTGCAAACAGATTTTTTTTATATTTAATTCTGAAATTTCACATGGGGCTAGCCATATTCTTCATTTCCCAGGGTGCCGCAACCATGTGACTTTGCTCTGATAAACTTCAGTCATACTTTACTGCTGAGCTGCAAGTTGGAGTGATGGGAAGGCAGCAAGATAGCAGCTCCCAGTAGATCACATCAGAATAGCACTCAATAGTAAGAAATCCAAGTCCACCAGCTTGGGACTCCAGTTACATGGGAGTAGGAGAAACAATAGCTTACGTGAAAGCAGTTCTAATGCACAATGCACTGAGATGGCTGCCTACACACCAATATTACAACAAAAAAAATATATTTGGTGGTTCAAGGATAAAATGTTAAATGTTAGCGTGATTTATTTGCTATGTAAACAGAGTAATTTAGAAATAAAAAGTACACCATAAAAATCATGACAGTATCCCCTAATGAATAGTGCTTGACCTGAACTTTTTGCCTATTGCTTTAATTAGGAAAAGTTTTTAGGAATATAATGACACATTCTACTTCCTGTTCCAAAGAAAACAGTGAAAACAGTAGTTCTCTGAAACCCATTGCTCCACATTTAAAATGTTGTAGCTGGAGGAAGGGAGAGGATAGTTTATACAGAGGCCTACTAGATACTGTATGTATTAGAACAATTATTACATTATTTGCTTACTCAATAAAGCGTCCCACATAGATACAATATATATAAATTCACATTATAATTATAACATTGAAAGGCCTGCAGTATTGAAGATTAGTTATTCCTTAGATAATAGTTCTTTCTCTGTAGATATCTGTGATACTGCATGTCAACTTCCAAGGTATAATGCAGGGTTGAATTTAAAAAAATGCATTTGTAAATGTACATGCATTCCTGCCCTTCTACTGGCTGAGGTTTTATCTGTTGGGCAGCCCTTATTTCTTAGCCAGACAAAATTGTAATTATTACTGGCAGCAGTCTGAGAGTGACCCTCTTAACTCTCCACAGCTTCTATTCGTAACAGTTAGAATTACAGTATTACATTAAGCCATTTAAGATTTCTGTCAACCTTACTCTCCTTTTTAAAATGTTTCTCTTAAGTGTGTATCCTTATCTCTTGTAACACTCTAAAATTCCCCTCAAATTTCATTCTGTGGCGTTTCTTTTTCCCAAAAACATAATAGATGGTATGTATTGAAGCTCACACCACAAACTCCTCTGTCACTAAGTCCTGTCTCTTGTATCTTTATAGAAAGCAATTATCTAAAATATCACACAGTGTATGCAGGGACATGGCCATGTAGCGTGACAAATGTGCTGGCATATAGCATTATTTATTTTTGTATTTTCCATCTGCTTTTTTCAGTTTTGATATTTTTTGGAGAATTTAAAAATCAAAGAAAATGTTATTTTGTTGGCTTTCAAAAAAATATCTTCACACATTAGGCTGTTTTTGCACAATGAAAGTAAATGTAATTCTTAGTAACTTTCCTATGTACATTAATTAAAAATATTAAATCGTTTTTTGTTCATGCAATTGGTATTGAAAATTATTGCTACTGGTTCTGACCACTAATGTAGGAGGAGCCAGCTGATTAGCAGACCTGGAGGAGAAATGACATTGTTTAAAGAATCAGAACCAGGACTGAATTCACATAATATAAATGACCATCCAGATATTGAGTTCAGTTGAAATTATATTTACATATAACCATAGTATAATTGAATGAATATGTTTATAACATAATGGAAAGTTGCTTATAATGACTTTTTTAAAATATGCCTAAATAGGTTTTGAAGTGGAAATCCCTTTTAATTTACCTTTTAACCCAACTCAACTTTGCAAACTTAGAAGAAGGGGAATAAAACTTAGCAAATTTATATTTATGATGTAATTGTTTTGGTTTGTGTCTATGTATATATAGGTTATTTTATTTATTTTCTTTGTCATATTTGACACGAATATGTGGGCATCACAAGAAGAAAGGAAACATCCTCTCTGTGAACTTTGCAATGATAATACCAGTGTTTGGGGGAAAAAGAAAGTCATTAGGCCATGCCAAAGGTCATGTGACTGTATGATTATACTTTAGTTAGCAGCAATCCCTGTTATATGATGTACCCTTAACTAAGAACTTGCAGATAACCCTTCTGATTATAAATTTCATTGAAGAACATTTAGTCTGATACAAAAACAATATCTAATTAATATGTAGAGAAAATATTATACCTATATATATATTACTACTGCAAAGATATTACCATACAAAATTCATGTTAAAGGCATGTTGTTTCATTTGCATTGATTTTCAACTCAACAGAAAGCTGAAAGCCGCTACAGTAATAAATCTGCCACTAATTACCTACATGGAAAAATCTTGTGGTTGTCATATGCAGGGGGGGATATTTTTCACCTCCAGCATTCTTTTGATGATCTTGGAATGGTTTTTGTTTTCCTTCAAATAGACTGCTAAAGCGTGCTGACTTGCTCAAACACTTTTCTACATTCAAAGATGTTTAACTTGAGTTCCCCTGTTAAATGAAAATAAGCAAATGTTTCCAGAAATTCATTATTTAAAAATTAATACATTATCTTTTTAATAATATTTATTGTCTTTAAAATATGAAATTCAGTAATACTCGGGAGGCTCTCAGTGCACCACTGGCATTATAGTTTACCAAAACATTTATTGTTATTTCCCTGAAGACTCCATATAAACTGGTAAATGATATGTGAAACAATGAAGTGCCTTTAAGACATACGGAGATGTTTTCTGCTCCACTTTAAAGGGTTATTGATATATATATATATATATATATGCAGTATATAGCCAGTTGGAGGTGGGTTGGTGACCTATGCATCTATTATAATGCACCAGGTGACATTAACTCCATGCATCATTTTGATCAGCACATGGGACAGGTGGGAGTCTTGGTGTGTGGCCACGTGACATACATATTGCACTACCATGTTAGAGAAAATCTTTTCCACTATGCTAAAACTGTTCTTCATAGAAGAAAATCATACCGTCTTAAAAGCCTTTCTCCCAGTTACTAAGGCCAGAAATTCTCCAAATCAGGTTCACCAAAGCCAACTTTATATTTTCCATTGATTAAGCACTATCCACTTTCTTTTAAGTATTTTTGAGTTTGGTTTCATTTTCCATATAAGTTATTAAGCAAAGGATTTGTTTAATGATTTCCATTATTTTATCATTGTTTGTGTTACTAGAACACACATACACACAGAGAGGCAAATATACACAGTTGTAAACTGCCTTCAGTTTGAAACTCTACTCAGGTTCTATCTTGTTATGGTGTGAAACGTGCTGGCTAAATGCATAGCTGTCATCATGTATATATCTTGCATTCCAATCATGACCTCTGGCAATGAAAACTCCTCCTGAAATTAGGTTCTAGCAAAAGCATCCCAATCCTTAGAACTGAAATGACTGACCTCACCAGTCAAATGACAGGATAATTGTGAGCTGAGTTGGTGTGAAATCTAAAGAATGTTCATTTACAATTGCTTTGCTATCGTCTTGTAATGAATGTCCTTTACAGATTCTTTTTTTCTTTGACAGAACGAGTAACAGTTTATAAACTTGCATACATTTTTGTCTGTAAAACTGTCTTACTTTGTAAATGCAATGATTGTCACAGGGCCACTTTATACTACCAATTTTTTTCAGTCTGCGGCAGACATTCCATGTTTTTGGTGCTACCTGACATTTTGTCCCATCATGCAGGGTTGATTCCTTTCAATGTAGGGCTGTCACCAAAAAGTGACACATTCCTTTAGTGGATAAACTTGTGTATCTGGTCTGAGGATTACTGTTACTTTTCACAAGGTAGAATACTCTTTATTGGGTGCAGGTTTAGTAAGTAAGGTAATAGAAGTAAGAAGGGCTCAATAGTGTGCCATCTGTCCGCCCCAAAAATTTAGCTTGCTATTTTCTTAACACTTCCTTTACTATAGAGCTATAAGTGAGAAGTCTCAGTTCTACTGAACCGGATCTGGATAGAGTCAATATGTGCAGCTTTCAAGTGCCTTTCCCCTAGAGGATCATCCATGTATAAGAAGCTAAGCCAGTCCATACAGTTATAATAGCTTTAGAAATGTTGCAGATGTGGTCCCTACTTACCAGTGTGAGAAAACCTGACCACTGCAGGACCTTCTACTTCTTAATACCTTCTTACACTACAGAGAACCTAGCATAGCAGATTTCCAAATAATATACACTGCCATGCAATAGGAAATGCTGCTTTGTACAAATCATGATTGTTTATTTATATAGCACCAACAATATTTATTTACAATAAAAAGGGGGGTTGCAATAATTTAAAAAACAAGGGTTACAGGATAAAAATGGGATCAGAGGGTCCATGTTCACAAGAACTTACAATCTAAAGGGTTACTGAATTGGTTTAACTACAGTGGTTAGTACTACAATGAACCTTGATGGTGTATATTTTTGAACTGTAACAAAAGACACACTCCTGCTTTATGTGGATAAAGGTGAATGCTGTCTCCAATAAGATTCAGAAGAAAGTCATGGTGTACTGCCATAAACTGAAGCAGCCTCAACTGTATAGATAGACCCTACATATAACTATTTCCCAGGAAGAAATACAAAACAATGCAGTTTAATAGTAAAGTGCTACATGTGCAATTTGCTTTACTCTAAATGAAGGCCAATGAAGGCCAGAGAATATGAAATATTTGATAGTTTTACAGAGCTACCCAAAGTAGTGGAGCGTGGAATTTTTGTTTGTGCAGGCTACCAACAAAAAACTTTCTACTGGATGTATAATTATACATCGAAAAAAAGCTGTTGTTTTCATAGGGAGTCTACGCCTCCCTTAATCTTTATTGTTCACTACTAAGTAAACTGAGTTTTTGGTAATTGAGTTATTGAGGTAACACTATTCAGCTGCAGTACTGAAATTACCAATATGACATTTCCATTATATTTTTTCAGAAACTGGCTAAGGATTTCTAGTGACACTTGAAAACTTAAATAACTGAACAATACTTGTCCCCATCCTTTATCCTTTTTTCTATCAGTTGTGCCCATTATTGTGAATTGAATGGCATATAAGAAAACATGTTTTTTATATGTTTTCTGATATATTTTAAACCCTCATGTTTGAGACTAAAATGATGTGAATATGATTATTATTCTTATTTATTATTTATATACCAGAATATTCCTAACCTGCAAATTGTATACCAGGTGCTAACAAGTACAAGTTTGTCTGTAGTTAAGGATGACTTGTGCCCTACAGGGGGGTCAAAATTAGATCATTTCTGCCCTTGCAATTCCAAGATTAAAAAAAAGAAAAAATTGTGACAATAAAACATTGCACACACTAGCTCATACTGCAAAGATGCTATAGAAGTCAGTGGAAAGTATATCTCCTGAATATGGTTATGTGAATCATCAGATATCACATTGAAAATGCATGGAAAACAGCCTTTTACAAAATAACCATGATTATTTCCCATAGCTTTATATAATTGTGCTTAAGCCATTTGTGGTTTTGGAGATTAGTCACGATCGTCTTTTTACCACAACTGAGTGATTTTTGATAAATGTGTTCTAAGTAAAGGTATTACTGTTCCATTATCACCTCAAGCTGTATAGTACACTCTTCAACTCATCTGTAGTTGTAGCTTTTTCACATGAACTCATTCAGTTGTGCTTATGTAAAAAAGTTACACAGGTTTTTTTGTATTAATCACTTAAAACATTATGAAAAATAGGCCCCTGAGTTTATAAGGGATGTTGGGAAATTGTTTGTACAAGTTATCATGGTTTGTGCAGAAAAACTTTTTTATTTCCAGACTTCTATTTATATCTGGAAGTCCAGGCAGTGTTTTTGCATCTTTTCTACATAACCTTAGCTGACTGAGCTCTTGTCAAAAACCGGGGCAGGGGTTATATTTTAACACTTGCATGTGTGCCACTTCTATTCTAGTTCCATTCCTACTACATAAGTTAATTAGGAACTGACCATGAAATAGCATTGGCAGCCTTTGTACTGTTATTCAGGTTACAGAAGCATGAGCTGAAATCTAACATTCTTATTTTTCACAGTTGAGGATATATTATTGATATTGACATTTACCGAAGTAGGAAAATTTTGTGTATATAGTTCAGAGCTTTAGCAATAGTTTGCCTAACTTGGTTTCATCCTCAGAACACTATACAAGTCAAGTAGCCACCATCATCTCAGATCTAGCTGTTGCCCTTGAAATGTTGTGAACTAACCTTAATCTGTGGGGGTTGCTGGGAGCTGTAGTACCAAAAGATTGATTTAGGGTATAACAAATGACCTGCTCCCAGCTGTATCATTTACACTCTGTTTCTAGCTTTGCTAGACTTTGGAAGGATGCCAGCAAGTCCATCTAAGCCTTATGGCAATATTTTGTCCACCCATATGAATTTATAGATCATGTTTGAATCAGGTAGGTTGTTTAGTCTTCCCCGGTGTGGACACAAGGAAACAGTAGATCACTAAGCAGACCAGACAAGAAAAGACAACAGCTCCAAACTTTTCTGGGGGAATAAAAGCACAGAGTCTTGCTAATATATAGTGTTTTATCATATTCTTT